>NC_066582.1:165487446-165798279 GCF_024323335.1 Lathyrus oleraceus
TAGGGGCTTCCTTGAGCATAGTTTACTTGCTCTGTTTGGATTCCAGTCAAGAGTTGACATTCCGCAGGAGTGTGGCCTTGGATTCCACAGACCTCGCAATTCTGAGTTATAGCAACCACGGCGGTTGGTGGTGATACGTTTAAACTTTCAATTTTCTGGACCAAAGCATCCACTTTTGCATTGACGTGATCAAGGTTACTTATCTCGTACATGCCAGTTTTCGGTTGAGGTTTTTCCACTGTTGTTCGTTCGGTTCCCCACTGATAGTGGTTTTGGGCCATGCTCTCGATAAGCTGGTAAGCATCAGCATAAGGTTTGTTCATTAGTGCACCACCTGCAGCGGCGTCTATTGTCAACCTTGTATTGTATAAGAGACCATTATAAAATGTGTGAATTACTAACCAGTCTTCCAAACCATGGTGTGGGCAAAGTCTCATCATGTCTTTGTATCTTTCCCATGCTTCGAAAAGAGACTCGTTGTCTTTCTGTTTAAATCCGTTTATCTGGGCTCTTAACATAGCTGTTTTGCTTGGCGGAAAATATCGGGCAAGAAAAACTTTCTTCAACTCGTTCCATGTGGTGACTGAGTTGGAAGGAAGAGATTGAAGCCATCTTCTAGCGCTATCTCTTAATGAGAAAGGAAAAAGACGAAGTCGAATTGCCTCTGAAGTGACACCATTAGCTTTAACAGTATCAGCATATTGAACAAATACGGATAAATGAAGGTTTGGATCTTCGGTAAGATTTCCAGAGAATTGGTTCTGTTGCACAGCCTGCAACAGTGAAGGTTTAAGTTCAAAGTTGTTTGCTTCGATTGCGGGCGGAGCAATACTTGAATGCGGTTCATCTTGCGATGGAGCGGCGTAATCTCTAAGAGCACGAGCTGGTTCTGCCATCTCGGTTAAAGAAGGAAAAATGTTTTTGATATCAGGAAGGTTTATAGGAGGGAGATTGTTTTCAGCACGATATTCCCGAATTCGTCGTAAGACTCGGAGATATAGTTCGATATCGTTGATTCGTAAATAGAGCGGTTCGCCTTGAGAGCGAGTGCGTGGCATACAAATCAACGAAAGAAAGAATAGAAGGAAAAAGAAACCTTAGTCTCTACAGCGTAACGGAAGAGTTACGATATCGATTGAATAAAAGTCCCCGGCAACGGCGCCAAAAACTTGATCGCTCGACTGTGTGAGTCGAGAATGGGATACAAACTGCAAGTGCACAGTTCTATCGCGTAGTTTTAAAAGATATCGATCCCACAGGGACTTATGAATCGATGTACCGTTATCTAAGGTTACTACGTAAATCTAAGGTGAAAATGTTTGATTGTTTGGGGAAGGGAGCTAAGAGCTAAACTAATATCTAGATTAAATATCAATAAAACGGATATCGGTATGTAGTTCGTCAAAACTAGGGAATCAATTCCTTGTCGGTCTCTCGGTTTTAAAATAAATCGTTTCGACTAACTTTATTGGTTAAAGGTTTTATCTCAAACTCTCGCTCTGTTGAAGAAACCATGATCTTATGTTAATGTTGCTGTCACTTATAATTAAGTCAAAAATCATATTTTGAAAACAATAAAGTTGCAGAAACTCTTTTTAAGAAAATACTGACCGTTTTAAACACCCTTATCTCAAACTTTCGCTCTGTTGACTTAGGTTATACAATTAAATCTAAATGCTTAACTCTCGTCCTCACATTCAATCTTTAAAAATACTTTTTGGAAAAAGGTCAGAATTTAATTAATTCTAAAACTTGCTCTCGCCCTGAGATAGATTTAATGACTAACTTACACTGTCCAGTTAAAACCTCAAACTCTCGCTCTGTTGGTTTCAACTTCTTTATGTCTTTTACTTTTGTAAAAAATCTTGTTATTAAACCTGTAAGTTAAGACCATAAAAAGATTGATTCTAATTTTAAGTTTGAATAGACCGACTTAGTTTTGATCCCTCTTTCTGCTTACTTTACATACCGATACCTAGGCAAATTAGCCAGACATGCTAAATAAATAAGAATCTATATCATGCATAAACAGACTCATTCCAGGCATGCAATGTAAATAAACAGTAGAATAAAGCATAAAAATTAAATAACAATTAAAGAACCTGAATGCGTAATACAATGGTCTTGAACACTCCACCACAAGCCGGTAGGATTTGTTCTTCGATTCTTCAATTAAACAGTAAATTAAATCAAGGAAATAAAAAAACTCGAAAATAACGTAAGGTTAAATCCGGTATAAAGTTGCCCAGTAGTTTCCGGTGTAGAAACTACTACGCGAAAAATATCTAAAAGCTAAGAACGGGGAAAATAAATTGCAAGGGAAAAAGAAAACAAAGCTTGCAAAATAAAATAAATAAAGTGAACGATGCTGGAAAGGAAGAAAAATAGGCAAAGGCGTGAAAAAATAAATTTGGCAGAGCTTCCGCAAGACTGAGCGTGCAAAAACTGTGTGTCTGGAAGTTCCCAATTTGCTGCTATTTATAAGCTGCTGGTGTAACCACTTTTCAAGGGTTTCCGCGTGCATGGTAGTAGGCTTCCGAGGGTTAAGCGTGAGTGGAAGTGGGCTTCAACGTGGTCAGTTGAGTTCCTTGCGCCAAAAATATAGAGGACTGGTGTGACGTTCGTCACACCATGTGTGACGTCCGTCACAAGGCTGCTTCGCGTGACGCTCGTCACGCGTCCTGTGACGTCCGTCACAGGCACAGCATTGGTGACTTGTGCGCTTTGGGCTGGGCTTTGGCCTTTGGTTCCTTTTCTCTCCTTTTTGTTGCTTTTTACCCCTCCTTTTCTTCCCTTTTTCACTTTTGCTTCAAAATGGGTACCTGATATAAATAGAAAAGAAATACTGCATAATATCTGATAAAATGGGATAAATTAGCGTAAATGATAAAATAATTTAATTGAATTAAGTCTTAAAAAGCGATACAATTTCGTGTTATCAGGTATTATACTTCCAGGGGAACAACCAACTGGAGAGCCATTCTGCGGAGATCTACATGCTGAGAAGCAAAGATCTACGAGTACTGCTGAAGAAGCAGAGGATCAGAGATATCAGGAAACAACCCAATCAGGATACAGAAAGTCACAACGGGCAGAAGCAGCCACCAAGACGAATCTGTAGGGGAACAAGAGAAAATCCAGGATATCTGCAGGGGATCCCAGTGTCAACTGAGAAACAAAAGTGCATTGCACAAGCACGAACTGCTGTAGAAGCAAATCCACAAAGCTCCACTGGGGAACAACCCACTGAGGGAGAATGATATCATCCAAATAGAATCTAACTGCATAAGCAACTCTATTGGGGAAAACTGTCGGCTACTCTCTTGGGGAACAAACCACTGAGGGAGGACAGATCAAACAAGTAGATTCTGCAACGAACCACTCCACTTGGGGAGAATACACATAGCAAACTGATCACAACAAGTAGATTCTGCAATAAAGGCCACTCTACTGGGGATCACAAACAGTCAGGAAATCAATCCGTTCACTGGAGGCTAGAGCCATCATCCGACCATGCCGAGGATTGAAAGAGTATTCAACGGGCGAAACTGCCACAACAAACATTCTGCAGACTAAGCTGAGGAAAAGATGGTTGTAATACGGGGATATCAACCCAAATCAACCACTGCAGGAAAATAAATCCTGCTCTGCTGAAAAGAAAAACTCTGATGGAGAGATAGCAACAATTCCGCAGACGACTTCGCCGGGGAAAAGGTAAAGTACCGGGTATCAAACCACTGACTTACCGAGTCTTCAAAAAGAAAGCGATCGTGCTGAGGAAACAGACAATTCTGCTGGCAACTGCACTGGGAAGAGTGATAACAACTCTACTCGCAAATCCAATGGGGATATCAAATAACAGCTCTACTCATGACTGTGCTGAGGAGACAAATAAAGTCTGGGGCATACGACCCACTGGGGAAAGTGACGGGGCACCAAGATGATAAACCATCAACCGCCGAAACTTCACAAGAAAACACCCATGCTAGGGGAACTGCTGCTGGAGAACACGAAATCTTCAACAACACTCTGCTTGTGACTATACTGGGGAACAACCCCAACAACAACTCTGTTTGAGGAACAACCTCAACAAAGATCTGAAGAAAGAAGATACAACCAAACCAGGAATATGAACAAATGTCTTACCTGTTGGAAATCATGCCACCCTCGGGAGAGCACTGAGATATTCTTGAGTATCCTTTCAATCTTGTGAATGTTCACTTTGTTTAAAACAAAAATTTTGAAAAATTGATTTGTTTAAAACAATGACATTTTATCAATTTAAAACATGCAAAACATTTGTTGAATTGAAACAAATAAGAGTGCAAAAAATTGGATAAAAAGCTCAAATTGATTTGATGGAATGGTAGCCTGAAAATGGCAAGACTCCATAGATCTGTACAAATTTGAAATCAGTGATATATATTGGAAGAGGGCTACATTGAACATAATGATCCTTTCTCTACCAATTTGAATCTCGATGTATCCGAAGCTTCGGCTGACGACGAATCGAGAATCTTCTGACGAAATGACGACTGATGAACCAGAAAGTCTTGTCAGGATGCAGTTACTTGCCAAATCCCTAATTTTTGCCTAGATTGCCCCAGGGTGAGGTACTCAATCTAGCGGGATGCAAATATTCTCTTTTTTAGTCTCTAATTTTTTCCTGGATTACCCTTACGGGTTCTCCACCGAGACGCTCATTTTTGCCTAAGCCGCCCTTTCGGGTCTTCAACTTAGCGAGCTATTCTGTTTTTTTTTTTTGCATATACTTTTTTTAGGCGAAGTATCTCTTGACTGCATCTGAATTCACAGGACGAGTGAAATCCTCCCCATCCATTGTTGTAAGCATTAAAGCACCGCCTGAAAAGGCTCTCTTAACAACATATGGACCCTCGTAGTTTGGAGTCCACTTCCCCCTGGAATCGGGCGCGAAAGACAAAACTTTCTTGAGCACGAGGTCACCTTCTCGGAACACACGAGGCTTGACCTTCTTATCGAATGCTTTCTTCATTCTCTGCTGATATAACTGACCATGACACATGGCAGTTAATCGCTTCTCTTCGATCAAATTCAACTGGTCATAACGACTCTGAATCCATTCAGCATCAGTCAACTTGGCTTCCATCAAGACTCGCATTGATGGGATCTCCACCTCTACTGGGAGAACGGCTTCCATGCCATAAACAAGAGAAAAAGGGGTTGCCCCCGTTGAAGTGCGTACGGACGTACGATATCCATGCAAAGCAAATGGCAGCATCTCATGCCAATCTTTGTACGTGACAGTCATCTTCTGGATGATCTTCTTGATATTCTTGTTAGCAGCTTCAACAACCCCATTCATCTTAGGTCTGTAAGGAGAGGAGTTATGGTGTGCAATCTTGAATTCAGCGCACAACTCATCCATCATCTTATTGTTCAGATTGGATCCATTATCAGTAACGATCCTCTCTGGTACACCATAACGGCAAATCAACTGGTTCTTGATAAACTTCACAACCACCTGTCTGGTTACATTCGCGTATGAAGCGGCTTCAACCCATTTGGTGAAGTAATCAATTGCTACGAGAATAAACCGATGTCCGTTGGATGCTTTCGGCTCAATCATGCCGATCATGTCGATTCCCCACATAGAGAAAGGCCATGGTGATGAAATCACATTCAGGAGTGTCGGAGGAATATGAATCTTATCCGCATAAATTTGACACTTGTGACATTTCTTCACATACTTGCAACAGTCAGACTCCATTGTCAGCCAATAGTAGTCCGCTCTCAACATTTTCTTAGCCATGGCATGTCCATTGGAATGAGTACCAAATGAACCCTCATGGACCTCAGTCATCAATAGGTTTGCTTCGTGTCTATCCACGCATCTGAGCAAAACCATATCGAAATTCCTCTTATACAGCACTTCACCACTGAGGTAGAAACTGCCTGACAACCTTCTCAAAGTTTTCCTATCATTCACAGATGCCCCAGGCGGGTAGACCTGGTTCTGGAGGAAATTCTTGATATCAAAATACCAAGGCTTGTCATCTTTCACTTCTTCGATTGCAAATATGTGAGCGGGTCTGTCCAAGCGCATCACAGTAATATTGGGAACATCATTCCACCATCTGACTACAATCATGGAAGCAAGCGTTGCAAGAGCATCTGCCATCCGATTATCCTCTCGAGGAATGTGACAAAATTCAACTTCTGTAAAGAATGTTGAAATTCTCCTTGCGTAATCTCTGTACGGAATGAGACTTGGCTGATTCGTCTCCCATTCACCCTTGATCTGACTGACAACCAAAGCTGAATCACCATAGACATCAAGATACTTGATTCTCAAGTCAATGCATTCTTCAAGTCCCATAATACAGGCTTCATACTCCGCCATATTATTCGTGCATTTGAAAGTTAGCCTTGCTGTAAACGGAATGTGTGAACCTTGAGGAGTAATGATCACTGCCCCAATTCCATTTCCATATTGATTAACAGCGCCATCAAACACCATCGTCCATCTGGAACCAGGTTCTGGACCTTCATCAAGTGTAGGCTCATCGCAATCTTTCATCTTCAAATACAGAATTTCCTCGTCAGGGAAGTCATACTGAACAGACTGATGATCTTCAATCGGCTGGTGCGCTAGATGGTCAGCCAAGATACTACCTTTGATAGCTTTCTGAGCTCGATACTCAATATCATACTCAGACAACAACATCTGCCAACGGGCAATCCTCCCAGTTAAAGCAGGCTTCTCGAAGATATACTTAATTGGATCCATTCTGGATATCAACCAAGTTGTATGATTTATCGTGTACTGGCGCAAACGCTTAGCAGCCCAAGCCAAAGCACAGCACATCTTCTCAAGCATAGAGTACCGAGACTCACAATCAGTAAACTTCTTTCTGAGGTAGTAGATAGCAAACTCCTTCTTCCCTGATTCATCTTGTTGACCGAGTACACAACCCATCGAGTCTTCAAGAACTGTTAAGTACATAATCAGAGGTCTTCCTTCCACAGGCGGAGACAGGATCGGAGGTTCAGACAGATACTCCTTGATACTGTCGAAAGCTTTCTGGCAATCCTCGGTCCAATCATGAGACTGATCTTTCCGGAGGAGCTTGAATATCGGTGCACATGTGGCAGTCATGTGGGATATAAATCTGGAAATGTAGTTCAAGCGGCCAAGAAAACCGCGGACTTGCTTCTCAGTTTTGGGTGCAGGCATCTCTTGTATTGCTTTGACCTTGGCAGGATCAACCTCAATACCTCTTTCGCTTACCGTAAAACCCAACAATTTGCCGGAACGGACTCCAAATGTACATTTGTTCGGATTTAGGCGAAGTTTGAACTTTCTCAAACACTGAAAAAGCTTCAACAAATGCTCAACATGCTCAACCTCCGTTCGGGACTTAGCGATCATATCATCAACATAGACTTCGATCTCCTTGTGCATCATGTCATGAAACAAGGTAGTCATAGCTCGTTGATACGTGGCTCCGGCGTTCTTCAAACCGAAGGGCATCACTCGATAACAGAATGTTCCCCAAGGTGTGATGAATGTTGTCTTCTCCATATCCTCTGGTGCCATCTTGATTTGATTATATCCAGAAAATCCGTCCATAAAGGAAAAGGCTTTGAATTTAGCTGTATTGTCTACCAACATGTCAATGTGTGGTAGAGGAAAATCATCTTTTGGGCTAGCTTTATTCAAATCTCTATAGTCAACGCACATGCGGACTTTTCCGTCCTTCTTAGGAACAGGCACAATATTGGCCACCCATTGAGGATATGTAGAAGTCACCAGAAACCCCGCATCAATTTGCTTCTGAACTTCCTCTTTGATCTTTACTGCCATATCTGGATGAGTTCTTCTGAGCTTCTGCTTCACAGGCACGCACTCAGGCTTCAAAGGCAGGAAATGTTGCACAATATCTGTATCTAAACCCGGCATGTCTTCATAGGACCAAGCAAAGATATCTGAATATTCTCGTAGCAAACTGATCAAATCTTCTTTGACAGACTCTTCAAGAAGTGCCCCGATCTTCACCAGACGAACACAATCCTCAGACCCCAAGTTGACTGTTTCCAAGTCTTCGAGATGCGGCTGAATGATCTTCTCTTCGTGCTCAAGGAGACGGGTAATCTCGTCAGGAACCCCCTCAACGTCATCTTCTTCTGCCTCAAATACAGGGAATTCAAAATTGGGAGATGGCGTTGGATCATTATGTTCAATGGGTTTTAGGATCAATCTGCATAATGATTTTGGTTAAGGAAAAAACTTCAGTATTTAAACAAGCAAACCATTATGCAGATGAAAAATGTTTGCTTTTTTTGTTTTTATGGTTTTTTGTGATCACTGATTTCATGCAGAAAAGCAAAAAGTGAAAATAAAGGAAAAACAAATGTTAAACAATGCATTAATTGAATGAAAACATCATTGTATCAAATGCTGCCAACAATGTCATCACTTCTCCTTTTGGCATGGGAGAAGGGTTTTAAACAAAGTGAACAATTTACTCTGATCTATGGATGACTGTAGGAACATCTACAGCGACCCAATTGTGGCAGACACCACCAGGAATAACAAAATTGTTCAAGTCTTCTGCGTCTTCTTCAATGATAGCAGCAGCTTCCTCTTCTTCAGGTTGATCGGCGTGAATGAATCCTCCACTCTTGAACAAACCTTGCTCATTGCATGCCCCAGAACCATAGCCAATGCCAGCCCGGGATTTGTTGTCTTCAAGTTCAATCACCTTCCCCAAACCAGCAACTGCACCACATTCAATGGCCAGCTTAGCATCACGGTAGGAAGTGAATGAAGGAGACTTCTTCTCGATTGGTTCATCAATAGATAAAGCTTGGAACTGAGTTCCAACTTCATCCTCTGCGTCAATATACGAGAAAGAAGACAGATGGCTAACCAAGAGAGCCTTTTCTCCCCCTACTACAACCAATTTCTTGTTCTTCACAAATTTCAGCTTCTGGTGTAGGGTGGATGTCACGGCGCCAGCCTCGTGAATCCATGGTCTGCCTAAGAGACAGCTGTAAGATGGGTGGATATCCATTACTTGGAAAGTAACCTGGAAATCACTTGGTCCTATCTTGATTGGGAGATCAACTTCCCCAATCACGGTCTTGCGCGACCCATCAAAAGCTTTCACAACAACCCCACTCTGCCTCATAGGAGGACCTTGATATGACAGACGAGAGAGTGTGGATTTTGGCAATACATTAAGGGACGATCCAGTGTCCACCAACACATTGGACATTGCATCTGATTTGCAGTTCATAGAAATATGTAAGGCCATGTTGCGGTCTCTTCCCTCCTCAGGGAGATCAGCGTCACAAAAACTCAAAGTGTTGCAAGCGGTAATGTTTGCAACGATGCTATCAAATTGCTCAAGGGTGACGTCGTGATCAACATACGCCAGATCCAAGACCTTTTGCAGAGACTCCCTATGGGGTTCTGAATTCAGCAGCAAAGAAAGAATGGAAATCTTGGAGGGCGTGTGTAGAAGCTGGTCTACAATATTGTACTCACTCTTTCTGATGAGCCTCAGCATCTCATCAGATTCTTCATCAACAATGCCACTTGGGCCACCTGAAGAAACAGGAGTCTTTTGTACGGATGAGGAGGGTTTGGCGACATCAAGTGCCGGATTCTGAACATTCACAGCAGTCCCCACAGGGCGCTCAACGGATTCAGAAGCAACAGGGGCTTTAGCAGGTGCGGAAAACACACGACCACTCCGGGTCAACCCACTGACATCAGCAATATTGGTTACGGAAGTTGAAGGCAAAGGCACTTCGACCCCATCCTGGACAGCAACAGGATTATATCTGAAGGGTACAGCTTTGTCAGATGAATAGGGCACAGGGCCAGCTGGTTTAATGACCAAGGAAGGGGAAGCCTTCGGCTTGTTGCTATTATAGCGGATAACAACTGGCTCGGGAAGCTTGAACACTGGTGATATGACATTCACTTCAGGCTCAACTTCATTAACATTGCGATTCTGGAGAATCTCAATGGTACCTTCATTCAACAACTTCTGAAGTTCTTCGCGGACCTGGTCGCAACCCAAACGGTTAATTGAGCAAACGCGGCATTTGTCGTGGTTATGCTCCAAGTAGCTGTACTGACACAGCATCCGATGTAATTCAACCAACGACTGCCTGATGTGGCTGACATACTTGACCTTGTACTTCCCAAGGCATTCTTGAATCATGTTGACAGATTTCCCATGCGCAGGCAATGGGTTCTTGGTGACGTTCGGGCTTGAGTCCTCAAAACTCAGGATTCCACTTCTCATAAGGTCTTGCACCTTAGTCTTCAGCTGGAAGCAATTTTCTATATCATGGCCCGGAGCGCCAGAATGATAGACACAGTGTAGGTCAGGCTTATACCACCATTGAGGGTTGACCGGTATAGCCGGAGGATCTCTCGGAGAAACCAACTTCCGCTCTATTAGAGAGGGATACAACTCTGCGTACGACATAGGAATCGGATCAAAACTGATCTTCTTCCTTTCATAACCCATGTTTGCTTGATTACTCGTACTCCCACGAGGCTGGTAAGCCTGTTGCTGTGGACGAGATTGTTGTTGTTGGTACTGCGGTTGTTGATATTGTTGCTGATGCTGATACTGTTGATGTTGATATTGCTGATGCTGAGGAGTATTGTCCTTGAAAACGGGTGCTACGTGAGCCACCTGGTGCTGATGACTGGCATGTCGTGCAGGATTCCTCTGAACAGAGGGTCTTCTGTGTTTGGGCTGAGATTGAACAGCATGTGCTTCACCTTCTTTCCTCTTAAACGCCCCATATCGTTTAGAGGAAGAGCTATCATCCTTAGCCAACCGTCCTTCACGGACACCTTCTTCGAGACGCATCCCCATGTTCACCATCTCGGTGAAATCAGAGGGAGCGCTTGCTACCATCCGCTCATAATAAAATGAGCCAAGAGTCTTCAGGAAAATCTTGGTCATTTCCTTCTCTTCCAGCGGTGGAGTGATTTGAGCTTCCAGCTCTCGCCATCTCTGGGCGTACTCCTTGAACGATTCCTTATCTTTCTGTGACATGGACCTGAGTTGATCACGGTCAGGCGCCATATCGACATTGTACTTATACTGCTTGACGAAAGCTTCGCCAAGGTCATTGAAAGATCTGATGTTGGCGCTGTCCAAGCTCATGTACCATCTGAGCGTGGCACCAGACAGACTATCTTGGAAATAATGAATCAGGAGTTGATCATTATCAGTCTGTGTTGACATCTTCCTGGCGTACATGACCAGGTGAGCAAGCGGACAGGTGTTCCCTTTGTATTTTTCAAAGTCCGGGACCTTGAATTTGATCGGTATCTTGACACCGGGAACTAGGCAGAGTTCGGCTGCAGACTTGCCGAATAGGTCTTTTCCACGGAGGGTCCTCAATTCTTTTCTCAGCTCAAGGAATTGATCGTTCATGGCATCCATCTTTTCATGAACGTCTGTGCCCTCAGATGGCTCGGAGTGATAGATGATGTCGTCTACCCTTGGCATGGTATGCACGACAGGAGGAGCGGCGATAGGGACCGAGCTAGACGCCGGCATTTGAGCGAAGGTTGGCGCAGGAATATCTGACATAAAACCTGGGGGCATGCCCCAAGGAAACCCGGGCGGCATGGCATTGGGCGCATGGGCGCTGACTGGCACTGTAGAAGTAGCTACTTCTGAAATGACTGTCCTCTGAGTAGGAGTTGCAGGCGTCGGAGCAGGTTGATTCTGAGCGGCAAGGAGTTGCTCCATCAAAGCGCCAAGTCTGGCGACCTCTTCCTTCAATTCTCTGTTCTCTTGTTCCAATTGCTCCATGATTCTTGCAGAGTTGACTCGTGTATAATACCGGTGAATCAGCTTGTCTTCAAAATAAATGAAGAACAGAGGTTAGGACAAGAAGACCAGAAACAAAGGGTACCTGTTTATGCAAGAATGATGCATGAAATGCTTGTGCAAATGCTTTGTTTTCAAGGAACCCTTAGGGTATTATTTGCAATATTTTGATTAATTTAAGCATTTTTGATTCCTCATGGAGAATATTTCATTCAATACATCAAGACAAAAAGTACAGCATTTTAGATTACAAAGAGAAAAGGTAAATGACATCCTATGGATCCCTAACAGCTCGGGATGCTGGAGGACGAGAAGTGCATAACTTCTTGATCTCTCTCTCATAGGCAGCCTCCATATCAGCTTTCTCCTTTGCAAGTCGATCATACCTCCTCTTCCAGAATTTGGATGACTGAGGAAGCAGAGAAGTCCAAGTGTCGTTCGGATCGTCGATCACTCGGTGCTCGAGAAATTCAATCATAGCATCCTTCTCTTTGAGCTGCTGCAGCAATTCCTCTCTTTCACGGATCCAAGCACGCGAAAGGTCTTCTTCTCTCAACTCCTCTACACGTTGGGTAGGGAGGGTTGAAGGCCCAGCCGCATCCAACAGTGTAGGTCTCGGATGATCGTACGGCATCAGGTAGGTGGCAGCTCTCTGTCTGACCCAAGAGGTGTATGGCTCCAAAGCAATGCAGTTCTTCGGACCCAATTCATTCCTACTTTTCTTGTGAATACTGCGCCATGCACGGACAAATCTGGCTTTCAAGCCTTGGGGATCTTTACCCTCCTGAAAGAACACACCTTCCAACAGAATGTTATTAGGTTTATCTTTTAGGGGGAACCCAAGCTGACGACGTGCAAGAATAGGATTGTAGGTAATCCCACCACATGTACCAAGAAGAGGCACATTAGGGAATTCCCCACAATAATCGATGATCTGAACGGTATCATACACGCGATCATACCAGGTGATATCATCATTGGTGAGAGACATGAGTCTCTGAGACCACCGTAGACATCCCTTGTTCTCCTTGAAAGCAACTGTCTGCGGCAAGTGCGAAATAAACCACTTGTACAGCAGGGGTAAACAGCAGACAATGACTCCTCCATTCTTCATATTCCTTAGGTGCAAGGAGACATATGCATCGCCCAACAAAGTCGGAACTGGATTAAGAACTGAAAAGATCCTAATGGCGTTCATGTCCACGAACTTGTCAAAGTTGGGAAATAGCACCGATCCATAGATGAGCAGCACAAATAGAGCCTCAAAGGCATCCTCACTCATGGCCTTCCCATAAAAGGTAGCTTGGGCAATGAGGAACTCGGAAGGGAAACCTTGAATTCCGCCTTTGGTAGTCAGATTAGCTCTAATCAGATCTTCATCTATATGCAACAGACTAGCAATCTCTCGAGCAGATGGAATACTCTCTAAGCCACTGAACGGCACTTGATCCAGAATCGGAATCCCAATAAGGTGAGAGTATTCTTCCAAAGTCGGCAACAACTGGAAATCCGGAAATAAGAAGCAATGATGCAACGGATCGTAGAACTGAGCCAGAGTACTCATCAATCCTTCGTCAACCTGAGTGGTGAGCAGAGGTAGGAGCTTCCCATAGCGAGCTTTGAAACCCAAGGGATCTAGTACATATGATGTCAGATTCCTTAACTCTTTTACATCGGGCTGCTTGAAGCTGTACTTCTTTGTATGCCTCTTTGGTCTTTCCATGTCTGAAAATTTTGCAAATAAACCCTTTAAGTTCCTTGAAAATCTTCTCTTTCGATGACATGAATGCGGATGAATGCGTGAATGTATGAATGCAACAAACACACTCAAGGATCAAGCAAAGCACACCAAACAAAGGTCGTGGGAAAGCTCATTGTATCCCTAATATCAATCATCCATTTTGGTGGATTTAGGTTTTCACCTTATCGACACCCAAGTTCCATTGATATTAACGGTACATGAACCGGCTCTAACATCCTTAATATCAACCAGCCGCTTTGGTGGATTTTAGGTTTTACACCTGATCCGGGTTCCATTGATATTAACAATGTTTGAACGACTCAACCACGAATCACGGGTTTGTTGAGAGTCACGAGCATGGAGTCTCGGTTAAGAACCACCCAAAGGGAGTGTACTAGGGTTTAAACCTGCCAGACATGTTCTATCAGAGGTTCCCATAATCATCGTTCCATCTTTCGAATATTATTGGAGGAACGAATACTCGTATTCCAAGAATATTCTCAAGAGAAACTCCTATGAGTGTAGTATCGCGTAACAATCGTATCAGAACTGACATCTGAACGACCTCCGCACTACGGTCCTAAAAATAGGCCAAGAGGGGTTTGGTAAACTACGGTCCTTGGCTTCTGCGGCACATGATTGAAAGAATAATGCCTAACCACAAATAACTTGTGTGACATTATTAATCCAACATGACCTCCACCAAGTGAATGGGCTCGCAAGTCAACTGGCTAAGGAATACTCCACACCAGTCAACAAGACTATGCCATTCTCCTATCCTAGAGTGCACTCGAGTTCGGGTATAGAACTCGTCTCACAGATCACCAAAGCAAACAGCAATTGTATATCAAGCAATTCAAACATTACAATCAATACAGTGATCCCAAATTGTACAAAAATATGTCATATAACAAATAATAATATAGCACAACAAAGGTGAAAAGTAGGCAATACCACCAAGGATTCTGGTGAGAGTTATCCCCAGCAGAGTCGCCATTTTTCTGTAGCGGTGTATTCGTCGCTATATGATCTATCGATTAAATCATAAGCAAGAGATACAATGAAATTTTCGAGTTGCCACCGCACTTTTATTTATCCAAAGGATTGGCTAAAAAGCGAACAAAAGCCTAAGAAGTTTTACACGTAGAAAACTAATAAAAAAATCAGAGAGTCTGGGCAAGGGGTAAATTACGCAATGGAAAGGTGTTAGGCACCCACTACGTCCTAGGTACTCCTAGGGAGCCCTTTTCACACTTGTTGTAAAAATTGTTATTTGTTATGACATAAACATTGTGCAAACATGATTGGGATGATGAGAAAAGAATATACAATTTTATTAGGTTTGAACGGATGAACCCGCTGCCTACGTACCTTCCATCAGAGGTAAGGATCAAAACGCCGTAGTTCGGCTAAAAGATTTCCAAAAGTTGGTGGATTCAATTTTAAACACAAGCACTGAGGCTTTTCATTATCAATGGGAGAAAACTCGACCAAGACCAACATCCACCATGCGAGGATAGCTTCGACGTACTAGAGGGGTTAGCCCTGTTTTCAGTACGGAAGTCTTACTGTCGACTCACTAAGGATAGGCAAGATTTACATCAACCACAATGATAATTGAAACCTATGGCTAATGCATGAAAAGATTAACAATGGACAGAGCCAAAACAAGTGAATGAGTGAAGTTAATTGATTGTGAGTATGAAAGCGAAGTCAAAGTATGATTAAGATTGATTCAAAAGAAGTGTTATGAAATGGAGTTTGAAAAAAAGTCAAGGACTTGAGTCCAGGTTTTTGGTTTGAAAACATGAAGATGTTTGCACAATATCTATGTCAAGTTTGAAATCAAAGTGTGAAAAGGTTTAGGACACAATGGGGATGAATGGATGAAGATGGATTATAAAACTTCTTAGAAGGTTCACCTCTTGAAATCATATAGAAGATGATTCAAGTGTGTCCTTTGGAATAAGCAATGGATAATAACAAACAAACGAGAAAGTCAACAAAAGCGGATATCGGATGCCAATCACTGGGCTTATACCAATCTCCTAAAATAAAACTGGATATCAGATGCCACTCAATGGACTTACACTAATCTCCTCAAACAAAGAAATAAAAGGTGGATACCGGATACCAATAGATGGATTTACACCAGTCTCCTAAAACAGAAATGGATATCAGAGGCCACTCAATGGTCTTACTCCAATCTCACAAAACAAAATGAAACTTGGATACCGGATGCCAATCTGTCTGGGCTTACACCAATATCCAACATATGATCATAGGAAAGCAAATGCCAACTTGCAGGGACTTACAATTGCATCCTCACATAAACAAACAAAAGCAAAACATGGATGTCAGATGCCAATCTGTCTGGGCTTACTCTAACCTCCACAGTATGGTCCTAGGAATACAAATGCCAACTTGCAGGGACTTACAGTTGTATCCTCACATACAAACAAACAAAGCAACATATGATCATGGGAAAGCAAATGCCAACTTGCAGGGACTTACAATTGCAACCTCACATACAATCAAATGCATCAAGCAAAGAGATGAGTGGCCAATGAAATGGTCTTACAACTCACTTCCATATCATAGGAGCAATGGCCAATGAATGGTCTTACAATTGTCCTCAATGGGTAAACAACAACGATAATGTCACAAAGACAAATGAGATGATTATGTATTGATGAGCAATAAATGATGATAAATGCATTAGCATACAAGCAAACATGTGCATATGAAGTAATCAATCAATCAATGAATATCAAACAGCACACTCTATAGCCAAACAAGGAGGCTCACACAAGAGGGTTAGGCACTGAGGCCAACTGGAATAGGGTCAAAGATTTTCTCTTAACCTTGCCATTGAGAGGCTAAGGTGAAGCAGATGAAAGGAGATGAGGGGTGTGCCTCATTGCTCTTATCCCTGATCAGGGAGAGCATCAAATAATAGAAAGTGTGGGAGTTCAAAAAGTAGGAACTCTCTCCACAGATTATTGACTCGATTGATCTTGGGTTTTGATCTCAATGCTACAACCATGTAATGGGAGCAAGGAGAAGACTCACAGAATAGTAGGGGATAGGTTGCTTATCCCTTTGATCTACCAATTGCCTTACTTGAAGGACTTTTCCTGCTTGGGACAAAATTAAACACA
Organism: Lathyrus oleraceus; assembly: GCF_024323335.1. Lineage (NCBI taxonomy): Eukaryota > Viridiplantae > Streptophyta > Magnoliopsida > Fabales > Fabaceae > Lathyrus > Lathyrus oleraceus. The sequence goes on from NC_066582.1 coordinate 165,504,204, forward strand.
CACAAGCATTGCCTCTTAAGGAGGACTTCAGACAATTTGCCCGGCCAAATAACAGGCCGGGTCTCCAGACTACATGAAGAAAGAGGGATTATAACTCAAAGCAAATTGCTAAATAGCAAAGCAAAGCGAGTTCAAAGAACTTAAGCAACTAAATGGTACCTGAAATAGTCAAACAAATCAGTATACAGTTCAAAAGTTTAAAGCAAAAGGAAGCAGAAGTCAACAGTCAACACAGAGGGACAGGTGTGCAAAGCACAAGACTCAAATCATATGAGTCAAACCACCTACAAAACAAAGGTTAGCTCATGATAAACAATCAAGCTTAATCAACTTGCAAAAGTTTCTTTGAGGCATTTGTAGCTTAACCTGAAACATGAACTCAATCATAAGCCAAAAGGACCACCAGGACTAGCCTAGGGTCAAAAACAAATGAGAAAGTCAAAACAGCAAATGAAAGTCAACCACAATCAAGTTTAAACATTTAAAAAGCAAACTCAATTGGTCCCACATTCATATCATTCATCATCATGATTTCATAAGCAAAAGAAGTCAAAGCATGGCAAATGAAAGTTCAAAGAAGTCAACAGCAAGACTTAGCTCAAAACCAATCATAATCAATTCCAAAAATCATCAAATAATTCATGATCAATCATAATCCATAACATGACATGCATATAAAATTTCAGCTCATTTGGATCATGGGAGGATAGTCAAGGAAAATCAGAAAGTCAAAGCAAGTTTAAGCATGCTCAAAGAAGTCAACCAAACATGCATCATCTTCAAAAATTCATAAGTCAGTGATAACAAATGATAAATGAATGGGATCAACACCATGAAAAAGCTTAAGATGTCTAGTAATCACATGTAAAATTTCAAATTCATCCAATAAAGTATGAGAGTTTCACAAATGAAATGGCAACATGTATCACACAAGTCAACATTTTGATCAAACAGGGGAGAAAATCTCAAACAATTAGAAAAATGCCACAAATAATTTCAAGAAAATTCACATGTAAACTAGACATACAAGAGTAGGTTCATGCAAAAACTCACATCAATTTGAGGTCAGGAAGCATGGTATCAAAAATCATGAAATTGCACATCATTGGTGTGACACAAATTGTCGCACCCTAATTCAAAAATTCATAACTCAATGACCAGATAAGATAAATTCACAAACTCTATATCAAAATCACCATGAATGAGTCTAGTTTGTGCACAAAAAATTTCAGGTCAATTGGATAATGCATGACTATTTCACAAATGATTTGGCAAAGGGTACAAAATATGCATACATGAACAAAACCCTAGTACCATTAAAAATTCGACCATGCAAAAATTCTGGAAAAATCATGATAAAATACTAGACATCAAGATGAACGCAATGCTGAAATTTTCATGAATTTTGGAATTAAAATGCACGAGTTATGATTTTTGTAAGGTTGAGTCAAAATGAAATGAATATTACGAAAATGAAATGAAATACAACATGGTGTAATGGTCAAATGGGGGCACGGTGGCATACTTGTAATTATGCTGCAACTTAAATAAAACGCTGCGCAGCAGCTGGGGACGTGTCCTGCTGGGATTCGTTCATGGCCAAAACGCAAGAGCCTTTCATGCAAACAAACCAAACGTGCAGTTCTGGAAAACGTGTTTAAGGTTTGCTTACAGTATCAACACACATCGTCTTCTTCATCAATCGTGAAGAACCAATGTGCTCAAAAATGGAAAATTAACACACCATTCTAATCAACAGGCAACACACATCGTGAATCCAAGCATTATTTTCACTAAATCGAACTACACAGCAAGCATCAAACAAGAACATATTCACATACCAAACTTTGAGACAACATAACTTCGCAAATACTCAACCAATTTAAACCATTCAAAGCTCATAATGACCAGGGTAATGAGATCTACACGTTGCACATCATGATTTTGAAAAAAAGAAGGAATCGAAATTTTACCGGTTTTGAAGAACGGTTGGGATTCAATGGCTTTCTGGCTTCAAATGGTTAAAACAGATGCACTTGAAGCTTCTAAAAGAAGAATGGTTGGAGAGTTTTAGCTTAGCAATGCTTGAAATGGTCCGAAACGAAATCTGCCATTGTTGGAGCTTTGGATGAAACAGTCGAACCACAGCTGTTACAGATGGAGAATGGAGGATGGAATGGGCTCCAAATGGTGGCTAAATGTTGTAGCAACAATGGATAGCTCGAGTTCTTTGGAGCTTTTGGAAGAACTTTGAAAGATGAAGAAAAATGGATTTTTGAGAGCAAGAGTTTTTTGTTAGAATAGAGTGGCTGCTAGGGTTTTGTTGTGCAGAAAATAAGGTTATATACATCTGTTTAATGTTGGTTAATGAAGTGCTAAACAAGATTAGCTCAAATGAAGCATTTTTGTCATTTTGCTAAATTTCACCAACTTGGCAATGGGGTGTAAGTCTGCACGAAATGTGCTTTGTAACATGTCAAAAATGTCAATTCAGAACTTATCCAAATGGAAAAATGGATTGGAATTGTTTAATTTAAAAATTCACTTTTCACCCTCACTTGAAAATAAATTATGCAAGTCCAAAAAGGCCATTTTGATTTGTAATGTTTTGGTGCATGATGATGACATTTTTGGAAAGGGGGGATCAAATGTGACTTGTTGGAAAAAACCCCACCCAATTTGGCCAAATGGTTCGAGAGATATGGCCCTTTGAAGTTCAAGATTTTTGGAAAATGAATTGATCATAACTTGCCAACCATACATGGGAATTGAGTGTTCTTGGACTTTTTGGAAATGGGAGAACAAGATCTCCAACTTTCATGTTGGGCAAAAATTCATTTGAAGCTTGTATCATGATGTAAGTTTAGGATCAAGAAGTTTCCATTTTTGGCAAATTCCAGTTACAGGTCAACTTTCTATTTTTGGAAATTTCTTGTCTGACTTCATTTTCTTCACTGTGGATGCTTGACATGATATATGAAGCTTGTATAGGCATGAATGAGACCTCTCAGACCAAATCCCATCCTCAAATCACTGATTAAATGGACAGTTGACCAAGTTTGACTTTCTAGGGTTTTGCATGACTGAAGCATATTCTGATGAATTCCAAACCCTAATCCCTTGATATCTTGGTTCCCAAATGATGTCCCAAGTCATATGAACTCTTGATTATTGATCATGGTGCCCAAATTCTGCAAGAATGGCCACCATCCACTGCAATGACTGACTTTGACTGATTTTGACCTAATTGTCTAATGATTGCTTCAGCTGCAAGTAACATGGTTAGATGACAATATTTTTGTACTTTTTGGTTAATAAACATATGAAAGGCAATGATATACAAATGCAAGACATTCTTGGTGATCAAGAATCAACTCACAAGGCAACCTACCCACTAGGAGGGAAGCTAAGGCATGCAATGATCCTTGAGGCCATGATATGATATGATATGGGCCATGAGGGATCTTAGGGCCAAAATTGGGGTCTTACACTACGGCTTGCTCTGATTCTCATTCCAGATGAGATACGTAGGCATAAGACGCGATGTCTTAGCGAGCTCACTCCTCTTTAACCCATAGGTAACCGAGCTACGAAGACTCTGATTCTCATATTCAGATGAGATACGTATGCAGTGGATGCGACATCCGTGCGAGTCATTTTCTTTTGACCCCTCTTTTACTAAATAGTACAATAGATAAACCCACACCCTTTAGACAAGAACAACAAGAGTGGATCCCGTAGAGTACTACGGATACGCAGGGGTGCTAATACCTTCCCTCCGCATAATCGACTCCCGAACCCAAGATTTGGTTGCGAGACCTTGTCTTTTCCTATCCTTTTTCCAGGTTTACTTCGAGCGTTTCCTTTCCCTCCTTTGGGATAAATAACGCACGGTGGCGACTCTTTTGTCTTTTCTTTTCTCGCCGGTTGTTTCATTTCGCATTTAGGTTGCGACAGCTGGCGACTCTGCTGGGGACCCTGGTTTCCCTATGCGAGTCCCTCCTAGCTTTTGTGCTTTTCTTGTTTGTTGGGTGTTTATTCTTTTGTACAGTTATTTATTTACCTGCTTTACCTTATTGCATTGTGTACATATCATTGCTGTGTTTGTTAGCTCTGCTGGTGGGTTGTTTGTTTGTTGGGGTGGGATGTTCTATGAGATAAGCCCACTACCCAGGCTTGAGCGTACACACAGGTTTTAGAGTGGATAGTCATGAGGCTTGCGTGGCATGTTGCTACGTTAATTCGTTCATGAGACCACATCCCAGATGAGGTTTCTTCCGGATATATTATGTCCTATGGATGTTCCATAACGACAGATGTTCCTTTAGAAATCGTCGACTCTGGTGACCATTTCCCGAGAACTCAGTCGAGGCCTCTCCTCCGAGACGCGATTATGTTAGCTCTGGTGGGCATATTCTCGCTGCTCAATCCGAGGACCCCGAGGCTGGGAACTTGCTATTAGGATGTCCTGTTGAGGGGAGTCAGTGGAGGTCTTTTATCCCGTAATAATGCCAAACCTTCAGTGATAAACGTATTATTCTCGACTGAAGGGCCGAAGTTTACGAACTTCTGTTCTTAGAACCTACCAGTGAGGGGCGGGCTAAATTTAGGAAACCTCAACCTTCAACCAACCCGGTTTTCTGGAGCAGAGCTTTGATCTCGTATTATATTCCTCAGTGGGTTTCTCTTCAGACAGTGCAACCTGACAGATGTTCAAGCAGATACAGCAATCCTGATTTCCATGTCACTGCATTGCATGACATCATTTTGAATTCATATCATTTAACACATGTTTATCTATTACTAGGGGTTTACATCTTCTTCTTGATTCTAGTCGGGGTTTTCTTCTTACACTGTTCATCAAATGTGAGACTGGAATCAATGGGGTAGAATGCCCTTTGGAATTGATAAACATGTCATTGCATTTTCATATTCATTTGCATATCTTGCATAACAGGTACCGCCGCAGTGTTCTCAGTTTTTTTGGTGTTCCATTAGCAGGATAGCTGACTCAGGCATTCACCGGTACGGTACCCGTAGAAACTACCAGAGAGTAATGGAAAGCCTACAAGCAGAGCTCGCCGAGATGAGGATCCGCATGACCCAATTCATGGATGTGGTTCAAGGGGTGGCCCAGGGACAGCAAGAGCTCAAGCAGATGATGTAGAGGAATCCCGCCACTACTAAACCAGAGACATTGACTGATCCTCCAGCTGGAGAGGTTAACGGGCCTAGTGGACCGGGGCCTACCCCGATTCCGCATGTCAACTCCGGTCAACAGCCCGTCCATGATGATCAGGACGATCAGTTCCCCTTGCTTCAGGAGGACTTTGGTATGGGCCATGGTATGAACCCCATATTTAGGAGATTGGAGGAGAGGCTGAAGGCGGTGGAGGGACAAAATACTTCGGGGGTCGATGTTGCTGATTTGGGGTTGGTCCCAGGTGTGAGGGTGACACCGAAATTTAAGGTCCCGATATTTGACAAATACAATGGCAACTCTTGCCCAAAGACCCATGTGCAAGCCTATTTCCGTAAAATGGTTGCATACTCTGACGATGAAAAGTTGCTTATGTACTTTTTCCAGGATAGCCTAGCTGGGGCATCCCTGGAATGGTATATGAGGCTGGACAGAGCCCACATCCACTGCTGAAGGGATTTGGCAGAGGCTTTCGTGAAGCAGTATCAGTATAATGCAGACATGGCTCCGGACAGAACTCAACTTCAGAACCTGTCTCTTAAAAGCAATGAGTGCTTCAGGGAATACGCTCAACGCTGGAGGGAGACAACTTCCCGTGTTCAACCTCCTATGTTGGAGAAGGAAATGGCTAACATGTTCATGAACACTCTGCCCGGACCTTACTTTGAGCGTCTGGTGGGTTGCAACGCTTCCAATTTCGCTGACGTAGTCTCTACCGGTGAAAGGGTGGAGAACTATTTGAAGACATGCAAGATCCAGAGTGGAGGTGGATCTTCATCAGGGGTGAAGAAGTCGTTCATTCAGGGACAGAAGAGGAGAGAAAGGGATGCAAATGCCTTATCTTCTTATCAAAACAGGGGTAACCGGAGGAATAACTTTCAGAACTATCATCAACAACCGTATGTTGCGTCTGTGACCATTCCGGCTGCAGCACCACTACAACAACAACAACCACAACGTCAGCAAACTCAGTACCAACAACAACAACCGGGTAACAGACCCGCCTATCAACAGAGACAAAGGATGATGGACCGGCGTTTCGACACTCTTCCAATGTCGTACGCTCAGTTGCTTTCTAGTCTTCAACAACTACAACTTGTGCAGTTACGCACTCTGGCTCCTCCTGTTGGTAGGCTTCTGGTGGGTTACGACGCTAACGCTAGGTGTAGCTTCCACTCTGGGGCACCTGGCCATAATATTGAGAACTGCAAGGTTTTAAGCATGTAGTTCAGGACCTCATAGATTCAAAGGCCATCGACCTTGCACCGGCTCCTAATGTCGTCAACAATCCCATGCCACAGCATGGTAGTGCGAATGTTAATATGATGGAAGGAGAAGCCAGATCCGTCAAAGATGTGTTGAAGCTGAAGACTCCGTTGTTGGATATCAAGGGCTACTTGTTGAAGGCCGATGTTTTCCCTGGTTGTGAGAAGGGTTGTGTGGATTGTGCTACTCAGAGTGGAGGTTGTTTGAAGCTGCAACAGGGTATCCAGGCCTTGCTCGGCGAAGGTACCCTCTAGGTTGAAGATTTGTCTGTCCAAGAGTCAGTGGAAGGGGTTGAGGAAGAGGTGTTTGAAAATGCTACTAATGAATTCGCAGATGTTGTTCCTACTGATTCTGTAATCCATGATAATGTATTTAATTTTGCTGATGTTGTTGCTGATATCCCAAGCTATGTGGTTGATTCTGATGTAATTGAACTTGATTCCGATGTTTCGGATGTTTATGTTCCAATGAATGAGATTTCAGAGTATGACTATGATGTCGCTACTATCACCAATTTCTATCCAACTGCTCAGATCAGTGTGCCAGAAGCGCAACCGGTGCCACCAGGGCGACCGTCCATTATGACTATCACAACCCCTGGTCCTTTACCTTTCACCAGCGAAAGGCCCATTCCTTGGGATTATGGGGGGAGTGTATACGCGCACGATCACGGGGTGGAACGGCCACCGAAGATAGAAGAGGGTCAGAACTCTGAACTTGAATTTGAAGGTCCCGCAGTGGACAATGTTGGTGGAATCGGGCGATTCACCAGGAGTGGTAGACTGTTCTCACCACCCGTTACCCAAACTGATAGTGCTGATGTTGCGGCGAAAGCCAAAGGCAAGCAAGTCATGAATGAGGGTGCCTCTGCACCCCGGGTTGGTTCTGAGCCCACTTTTGCGAAGGATGTGGACGAGCTTTTGAGAATTATAAGGAAAAGTGACTACAAGGTAGTCGATCAGTTGATTCAGACTGCGTCCAAGATATCCATTCTCTCACTCCTATTGTGTTCAGAGGCGCACAAGGAGGCACTGCTGAAAGTCCTAAATGCTGCATATGTGCCTCAGGAGATCTCAGTGAACCAACTGGAAGAAATCATTGCAAATGTTCATGCAAGCAACGGGTTAGGTTTTACTGATTCTGACTTAACACCAGCTGGACGCAACCATAACAAGGCTTTGCACATCTCGTTGGAATGCAAAGACACCGTGTTATCTCATGTTCTGGTGGATACAGGTTCCTCTCTCAATGTGCTACCCAAGAGAGCCCTGTCAAGGTTAGAAGTAGAGGGTTTGGTCCTGAAGCCTTCAGATCTTATTGTGAGAGCCTTTGATGGTTCTAAGAGGTCGGTGTTCGGAGAGGTAGAATTGCCAATTCAGATTGGATCACAAACCTTCAACACCATTTTCTATGTGATGGATATCAGTCCTTCCTATAGTTTCCTGTTGGGTCGTCCTTGGATCCACAACGCAGGGGCAGTCTCTTCAACTTTACATCAGAAGATTAAATTCCCAGTCGATGGAAGGATTATCACCGTCTGTGGTGAGGAGGATATTCTGGTCAGTAACCTGTCTACATTCAAGTATGTAGAGGTAGAAGGTGAATTTCATGAGACCCTATGTCAGGCCTTTGAGGCAGTTCAGATCAAGGACGCAGCTCCGGTGGAAGAAGTTAAAGCAGGTGCCTCTATCTCGTCCTTCAAGCAGGCACAAGCCTTGGTAGATTTGGGCGTTGCCCCCGGTTGGGGACGTCTGTTGGAGTTACCAATGAAAGAAGACAAGTTCGGGATTGGGTATCAGCAAGCTCTGACTTCTACAACTTCAACACTTCAGACTCGTCAGGGGCCGATTACTTTCTCCAGTGCTGGCATCATCCAATATGGCCAGATCTCTGCGGTCAACGATGAAGACGAGGATAGTGATTGCGACATCGATAACTGGGTGCATCCAAGGATCCCGGGTGAAGTTCTCAACAATTGGTCTTCTGAGGAGATTGTCCAAGTCACTTTTCTGGAGGAGTAATTTTCTTGTTTATTCATGCATGTCTAAGTCTTACGTTCCGCCCAGGGCGTAATGACTCATTGTAGGGCTCTTCTATGCGAATACCTGCATTTTTATCATAAATAAAGGACGTCTTTTTGCATTCAAATATTTTGTTCACTGTCTTTCCATTTTTGCCGTTTTCAAAAAATCAAAAAAATATATTTGGCAATGTTTTGTTTAGTTTTCACTTTTTTCACACTCATTAGCACATACCATCACTCATGCAGATGCACATCACTGGATCCTATCGATAACAGTTCTGCTATGGCTCGCTTCAACTTTGTAAATCCAATCTTTCAAGCTGAAGAAGAGGGTGATGAAGACTGTGAACTCCCTGAAGTACTTGCCAGGCTATTGAAACAAGAGGAAAGGGTCATTCAACCGCATCAAGAGTCTACTGAAGTGATTAATCTTGGCACCGAGGACGTCAAGAGAGAGATCAAGATAGGGGCTGCTTTGGAAGATAATGTGAAGAAGGAGTTGATTGAATTGCTGCAAGAGTATGTTGACATCTTCGCCTGGTCTTATCAGGACATGCCAGGGCTTGACACAGACATTGTGGTACACCGTTTGCCTCTCAAAGAGGATTGTCCTCCGGTCAAGTAGAAGCTCAGAAGAACAAGACCAGAGATGGCTGTCAAGATAAAGGAAGAAGTGAAAAAACAGTTGGATGCAGGGTTTCTAGAAGTCACCAATTATCCGCCATGGGTTGCAAACATCGTTCCAGTACCTAAGAAGGATGGAAAGGTACAGATGTGTGTCGACTACCGGGATCTGAACAGAGTCAGTCTTAAAGATGATTTCCCATTACCTCACATCGACATTTTGGTGGATAACACGACTCAGTTCTCGGTATTCTCCTTCATGGATGGATTTTCTGGCTATAATCAAATCAAGATGGCACCAGAAGACATGGAGAAGACAACTTTCATAACCCCATGGGGCACCTTCTGCTACAAGGTGATGCCGTTTCATCATGAAATCGAGGTTTATGTTGACGATATGATTGCCAAATCTCAGACAGAAGAAGAACATTTGGTGAATTTGCAGAAACTGTTTGAGCATTTGAGGAAATTCAAGCTGAGGCTTAATCCGAACAAGTGTACGTTCGAGGTGAGATCTGGAAAACTGTTGGGTTTCATTGTTAGCGGAAAAGGGATTGAGGTGGATCCGACCAAAGTGAAAGCGATACAAGAAATGCCTAAGCCAAGAACAGAAAAACAAGTTTGTGGTTTCTTAGGGAGGTTGAACTACATTGCAAGGTTCATCTCTCACCTAACAGCCACGTATGAGCCAATATTCAAATTGTTGAGAAAAGATCAGGCTATCAGGTAGAACGATGATTGTCAAAGGACTTTCGAAAAAATAAAAGAGTATTTGCAGAATCCTCCAATCCTCATGCCTCCAATCCCAAGGAGCCCGCTGATTATGTACTTGACAGTACTAGACAATTCCATGGGTTGTGTTCTCGGTCAACACGACGAGACAGGTAGAAAAGAGCATGCCATCTACTACCTGAGTAAGAAATTCACAGACTGTGAGTCGAGATACTCAATGCTTGAAAAGACATGTTGTGCACTTGCATGGGCTGCTAAGTGATTGAGACAATACATGCTGGCTCACACAACCTTGTTGATCTCCAAGATGGATCAAGTCAAGTATATATTCGAGAAGCCAGCTCTCACCGGAAGGGTTGCTCGTTGGCAAATGGTACTGACAGTGTATGATATCCAGTATACATCCTAGAAAGCCATCAAGGGGAGTGTTCTGTCAGACTATCTTGCTCAACAGCCGGTTGAAGATTATGAGCTGATGAAGTTTGATTTTCCAGATGAAGACATCATGTTCCTCAAGATGAAAGACTGCGAAGAGCCAGTTGTTGAGGAGGGACCTGATCTAGACGAAAAGTGGACTTTTTTGTTTGATGGGGCTGTCAATGCTAGAGGAAGTGGAATTGGTGTTGTCATTACTACTCCGAAAGGTGCCCACATGCCTTTCACCGCTCGTCTGACATTTTAGTGCACCAATAATGAAGCTGAGTATGAAGCCTATATCTTGGGTATTGAGCAAGCCATTGATTTGAGAATCAAGACTCTGGACATCTTCGGAGATTCAGCTCTAATGATCAATCAAGTGAATGGTGATTGGAACACCCTCCAGCCCAATCTAGTCCCTTACAGAGATTACACGAGAAGATTGTTGACTTTCTTCACAACAATAAAGCTATATCATATACATCGTGACGAGAACCAGATGGAAGACGCTCTTGCTACTCTATCCTCCATGATCAACGTGATTCGGTGGAACCATGCTCCTAGGATTGATGTTATGCGCCTTGATAGGGCCGCGTATGTGTTTGCTGTTGAACTGGTAGTTGACGACAAGCCTTGGTATCACGACATCAAGTGCTTTCTGAAGAATCGAGAGTACCCTGCAGGAGCATCCAACAATGATAGAAAGACTTTGAGAAGATTGGCGGGCAGTTTCTTCTTGAACAAAGACGATGTTCTGTATAAGAGGAACTTCGACATGGTTTTGCTCAGATGCGTGGATAGACACGAAGCAGACATGTTAATGCAGGAAGTTCATGAAGGCTCCTTCGGTACTTATGTCGGCGGACATGCAATGGCTAAGAAATTGTTGAGAGCAGGTTATTACTGGATGACCATGGAATCTGATTGTTCCAAATATGCTCGGAAGTGTCATAAATGCCAGATTTATGCTGATAAGGTACATGTGCCGCCAAATCCTTTGAATGTGATGTCTTCGTCGTGGCCTTTTGCTATGTGGGGCATTGATATGATTGGAAAGATTGAGTCGACCGCCTCCAATGGGCATCGCTTCATCCTTGTTGCCATCGAGTATTTCACCAAGTGGGTCGAAGCAGCATCATTCGCGAATGTCACCAGACATGTGGTTGCCCGATTCATTAAGAAAGAAATCATTTATCGTTATGGGATTCCCGAAAGAATCATTACTGATAATGGTTCTAATCTCAATAACAAAATGATGAAGGAGTTGTGCCAGAACTTCAACATTCAGCATCACAATTCGTCCCCTTATCGCCCTAAGATGAACGGCGCTGTTGAGGCAACAAATGAGAACATAAAGAAGATTGTGCAGAAGATGGTCGTCACGTACAAAGATTGGCATGAGACGCTACCCTTCGCCTTGCATGGGTACCGTACTTCAGTATGCACATCGACCGGGGCAACCCCTTACTCCCTTGTGTATGGTATGGAAGCAGTCCTACCTGTTGAAGTGGAGATTCCTTCTCTAAGAGTCCTGTTGGATGTCAACTTAGACGAAGCTGAATGGATTCAGACAAGGTTCAATGAGTTGAGTCTTATCGAAGAGAAGCGAATGGCAGCCATTTGTCATGGGTAGTTGTATCAGAGTCGGATGAAGAGAGCCTTTGATCAGAAAATGCGTCCTCGATGTTTCCAAGTCAGAGATTTGGTGTTGAAAAGGATCCTTCCTCCCCAGACAAATCATAGGGGCAAATGGACTCCTAACTATGAGGGGCCGTATATTATCACCAAGGTTTTTGATGGTGGAGCCTTAATGCTTGCAACTATAGATGGTGAAAACTTCACTTCCCCTGTGAACTCAGACGCAATTAAAAAATACTTCGCATAAAATAGACCCGCTGGACAATAAAAAGAAAGTCCAGGGAAAAAATGGGCATCCCGACGAACCAAGAAAATGAAAAGGTTCTTGGCAAAAGTTAGGGATTAAAAAAATGAAAAGATTGTACACCCGGTAAGTTGAAAACCTGAAAAAGGCAACTTAGGCAAAAATGGGTATCCCGGTGGATTGAAAACCCAAAAGGGCGATCCAAGCAAAAGTTAGGGATTAAGCGAATGACTGCGTTCTGAGTAGTTCCGAATCTCATCTCATGTCGATAACTGGAAACTTTCGAAGGATAGGAAACAGTCCAATCACCTTTTTCAGAGAGCTGATCATCTGGAGGATCTTGAAGACGAGCGAGTCATAGCAGAATTGGAACCCGATAGGAATCCTTTTCACGTTGCCATTAGACTAATTTCTGTTTTTATCTTTTGTGCAATTACCTCTTTCCAGGGATTGCTTTCTGATGTAAATGCCTATTCAGAGGCCACTCAATCAATAAAATCATGTTATTCAGTACATCTCTGTGTTCATCTTCATTTTACTGTTTTGTTTGCAAAAATGACGTCCGAATTTTTGATAAACATTGCATCATGAAACATAAGAGCTTTACAGGTACATGCTCAATAAACATTAAAAATTGCTGCAAATTTTAAGTGCTTTGGATCGTCTATTCAGAACAGGTACACTCAGGGTATTTCCTTAAGGTCCCCATCAGATGATCGCGGATGTTTTTCCTCAACAGTTGGAATTTGGTATCTTATCCCTGCAGAGCTAGTCCGAGCGTTGGAATCCTCTATCCCCAGCAGGCTCTCACTGTTGTACTCCCCCAAGCGGTTGTTTCAGACTATACACTCCCCGATAGAGTTGACAGTTCCAGACTGTATATCCCCAGCAGAGTTGATAGTGCCAGACTGTATCTTCCCAGCAGAAGCAGTTGCTCCTCAGAGTCCGATGCCAGATCGATAATCTCAACGCCAGACCCATGGTCTCTTTCCTTGAAGCAGAATCTCGGTACCGTATCGGTGTTTGCTTCCCCTGTTGAGTCGTCTCTCTCGCAGATTTTGGTTGCCAGAACCACTGCCGCTTTCCTCAACAATAAGTTTTCAGTGCCATTCTCTCCCTAGTCAGAGCCTCGGTATTTTGTTATTTGCCAGAACACCGTGTGGAGGGTCATTTCCCCACAGAGTTCTTTGTGCCATGCATCTCCAACAGCCTTGCCAGGATCTAGAAGATGGTGATCATTTCCCCAGCAGAATTCCTTGCCTCAGCTTGGCGTTCTCTCTAATCAAGCATTTCGCATCCCTGCATGTAGAATCATATTGCATTGCATCCTCCCAAATTGTGTAGCATTTCCACTTTCATGGAGCATTACGCCATTGAAAAATTCAAACATACGCATGTAAAGCATAAGGCATTCTCGGTATCCCAATTGATAAGCCAGAAGTTGTTTCCAGTACTCAGACTGAAGGTTGTTCATGACTTATTATCCCCAACGTAGGTCGTTGGCCCACGTGCCGCCTCAATTATCATTTTTCTTATTTCTGCCGATGCTGACAGGCACGGAAGTTTTCTGGTATTCAGACCGAAGTGGCATTCAGGCCAGGTTTCCGGTATTCAGACCGAAGTGGCATTCAGACCAGGTTTCCGGTATTCAAACCGAAGTGGCATTCAGGCCAATTTTCCGATGTTCAGATCGAAGAAGTTTCCGACATTCAGGTCGATGCAACTTATGGCATTCAGGCCAGTTTTCCGGTATTCAAACCGAAGTGGCATTCAGGCCAGGTTTCCGGTATTCAGACTGAAGTGGCATTCAGGCCAGGTTTCCGGTATTCAGACCGAAGTGGCATTCATGCCAATTTTCCGATGTTCAGATCGAAGGAGTTTCCGACGTTCAGGTCGACGCAACTTGTGGCATTCAGGCCAAGTTTTCGGTATTCAGACCGAAGTGGCATTCAGGCCAATTTTCCGATGTTCAGATCGAAGGAGTTTCCGACGTTCAGGTCGACGCAACTTGTGGCATTCAGGCCAAGTTTTCGGTATTCAGACCGAAGTGGCATTCAGGCCAATTTTCCGATGTTCAGATAGAAGAAGTTTCCGACGTTCAGGTCGATGCAACTTGTGGCATTCAGGTCAAGTTTCCAGTATTCAGACCGAAGTGGCATTCAGGCCAATTTTCCGATGTTCAGATCGAAGAAGTTTCCGACATTCAGGTCGATGCAACTGGCATTCAGGCCAGTTTTCCGGTATTCAGACCGAAGTGGCATTCAGGCCAATTTTCCGATGTTCAGATCGAAGAAGTTTCAGACATTCAGGTCGATGCAACTTGTGGCACTCACGCCAGTTTTTCGGGTACTCAGACCGAAGTGGCATTCAGGCCAGTCTCTCGGTGTTCAGACCGATATTAATAATCTCATATCTTTCGATGCTCAGATCGAAATCATTTCCAGTATTCAGACTGACGAGCGGCATTCAGGCCATGGTTATTTCTGTGTTACCATTTATTTTGGTATTCAGGTTAACATTCTTTTTCGGTATTCAGACCGACTCTCACCGTATCAGACGGATTCTTCTTTCAAGACCACCTCTTTGCCGATTCTGACAGGCATTGTTACTTCACTTCACTTCAGTGCAAATTTTTAGGCTTTTATTGTATTCAATCCCTTGATACCTCGAAAGCGCGAAAGTCGCTGCTATCTTCTTTTCGGGTCTCCAGTTGATTGAATAGGGGCAGCTGTAGCGCCTCAAATTTGCACCCCTCATTCATGCATTCATTTTTAGGTCATTTAACATTTCATATTGCATTTCATCATGTCAATCAGATTTAGCTCCAAGAAGCTTGAATATCATCCAAGACACTTTGTGGGTTCTATCTGGGTGATCAGTCAACACATGGGAATGACTTGAGTTACTTCCAACATGTTTAAATGGGGTCTATTCATCATTCAAAACGCTAATCTTGAAGGGGCAAAAGTCTGTTCTTGAGCTGTCATTCTCGCTAGGCGAGCAAATTCTTCGCTAGGCGAAGACCACGCGTTTTAAAAATATAACAGAAAAATCTTGGACTTGGACCTCTCTCATTTAAGACCACAAAGCCACGAAAATCAGGTTATAAATTCTAGACTTCCATCTCCCAAAAGGGGCAGAAGAGAAATAGCTGGAGAAGAAGCTAACAGAATTCAGACTCCGGACACTGAAGGGAACTCATCTGTAAAGAACCAATTCTATCCCATATAAACCCTAAGATTGCTCTGCAAACCCAACCATGCAATTCAATTTCAATCGATCTCTCCAATCAGGTTTGCCCTACTGTCACTACTTTATGCTTTCAATTTGAAGTTTCTAAATGTGTGAGGCATTATGGGTGAATGTGGAAGAATGGGTATTGTTAGGTTTCATATGTGGGTTTAGATATGCATGAATATGTAGAACAATGCCTTGAATGTTTAATCACTTTGTTGCTGAAATGGATACCATAGGGCTTGGGGTTTCTGAAATCGTAATGTTATCAAAGAAGAACCCAGAACCCGCAGGCATTCGCTAGCACCTTCGCTAGGCGAATCTGCAGCGAAGCTTCGCTAAGCGAAGTAGTAGCGATCGCGACAGTAGCTGCTTTTCTCTGTTTGCTCTCCAATCTGTTTCATGCTTTGTTATGACATGCTTTCTATTGCATCCGGGCACCTGTTTTAGTATGTATGTCATGTCTTGATGTGTGGATCCTTTCCTCCTGACTTTGAGTTTTGATACCCTTTTGATGCATTTGTTTGACAAGAGGTTTAGGCCTCCTACCCTTGGTTGCTTTTTGTGAGCTTTTTGTAGTATGGTTCATGTTGCTGCTATGATCCTTCTGTTTGGTGCAACTCTTGATTACACCCCATCTTGTCATTCTAACGTGTTTGTTGAGTTTTTGTGAGGGCTCATATGACTCTTGAAAAGATAGCTTGCTTGGTATTCCACTTTATTTGTGGGATACCATTTGGAGATTTATTCTGATTACTTTGCTGACTTACTTTCTTTGATGGTGATAGCTTGAGAGATCACCGGGTTTCTTGCTTCTTTAGTTGTTATTACTTCGGATTTTATCCGTGTGGTAGATCTCTTGATCCCTTTATCTTTCCCGCATTTTACCGCTTTCTTAGCTGGAAGACCTCGATAGGAGCCGATGTTTTTTGTGTGTTTATTTTTGTGCCCCAAAGACCTCCAAGAAGAGGCACCCGTGCTAAAGACCTCCACGAAGAGGCAATTGACGGATAAAGGGATTAGTAGTCAGTCCCCCGTTATTCAGTGTGTCGTTCTTTATGCTCGCACTACGTGTCGATGCTTCAGAACAAAAGCCCAAGATCTTTTGTCCGATCGGTCAGTGGAGAGGGTTCCACCTTTCTGAATCCCCATTTTTTGTCATGAGCTCACCCTGTCCAGGGTTAAGAGCTATGAGGTCTTATCATCATTACCCTTTTGATCTGCTCACCCTGACGTTCAGTGTCAGTGGTTAAGAGCCCGTTTGATTACCCTTCCATGGCTTGTTTGTCGAGGTTGATATGACCCCTCTTGACTAAAGCCCTACCCACGTATGTTTGAGCCCCATGTTGGCACGTTTACTTTATGCATGTTTGTTTTGTATGGTGTGATCGTTTCCCCATAGGATTGATAGGCTTCGTATAGTCTCTCGTTTGCATGTCAATTAAGGTAGCACGGTTCCTTCGTCTAGGACTTCCTTTTTGCATGAGCATTCCTAAAACACAAACAAACTCATTGATTTTTCTTCTCCTAAGAACACGTTAAATACTTCTACTACAGGCGAGTAAGTCTCCAAAGGTCGAGCATCCGGTAGATTGTGTAGTAACGTCGTTCACCTAAAAAGCACAAAACACAAATAGGTTAGCCGAACTACGGCTTGCTCTGATTCTCATTCCAGATGAGATACGTAGGCATAAGACGCGATGTCTTAGCGAGCTCACTCCTCTTTAACCCATAGGTAGCTGAGCTACGACTCTGATTCTTATATTCAGATGAGATACGTATGCAGTGGATGCGATATCTGTGCGAGTCATTTTGTTTTGACCCCTCTTTTAGTAAATAGTACATTAGATAAACCCACACCCTTTAGACAAGAACAACAAGAGTGGATCCCGTAGAGTACTACGGATGCGCATGGGTGCTAATACCTTCCCTCTGCATAATCGACTCCCGAACCCAAGATTTGGTTGCGAGACCTTGTCTTTTCCTTTCCTTTTTCCAGGTTTACTTCGAGCGTTTCCTTTCCCTCCTTTGGGATAAATAACGCACGGTGGCGACTCTTCTGTCTTTTCTTTTCTCGCCGGTTGTTTCGTTTCGCATTTAGGTTGCGACATATCCGTGTGGTAGATCTTTTGATCCCTTTTACATCTTTTCAGCATTTTACCGCTTTCTTAGTTGGAAGACCTCGATAGGAGGCAATGTTCTTGTGTGTTTACTTTTGTGCCCAAAGACCTCCAAGAAGAGGCGCCAGTGCTAAAGACCTCCATGAAGAGGCAATTGACGGATAAAAGGGATTAGTAGTCAATCCCCCGTTATTCAGTGTGTCGTTCTCTATGCTCACACTACGTGTCGATGCTTCAGAACAAAAGGCAAAGATCTTTTGTCCGGTCAGTCAGTGGAGAGGGTTCCACCTTTCTGAATCCCCACGTTTTGTCATGAGCTCACCCTGTCCAGGGTTAAGAGCTATGAGGCCTTATCCTCATTACCCTTTTGATCTGCTCACCCTGACGTTCAATGTCATTGGTTAAGAGCCCATTTGATTACCTTTCCATGGCTTGTTTGTCGAGGTTGATATGACCCCTCTTGACTAAAGCCCTACCCATGTATGTTTGAGCCCCCTTGTTGGCGTGTTTACTTTATGCATGTTTGTTTTGTATGGTGTGATCGTCTCCCCATAGGATTGCTAGGCTTCGTATAGTCTCTCGTTTGCATGTCAATTAAGGTAGCACGGTTCCTTCGTCTAGGACTTCCTTTTTGCATGAGCATTCCTAAAACTCAAACAAACTCATTGATTTTTCTTCTCCTAAGAACACGTTAACTCCTTCTACTACATGAGAGTAAGTCTCCAAAGGTCGAGCATCCGGTAGATTGCATAGTAACGTCGTTCACCTAAAAAACACAAAACAAACAAATAGGTTAGTCGAACTACGGTTTGCTCTGATTCTCATTCCAGATGAGATACATAGGCATAAGACGCGATGCCTTAGCGAGCACACTCCTCTTTAACTCATAGATAGCCGAGCTACGAAGACTCTGATTCTCATATTCAGATGAGATACGTATGTAGTGGATGCGACATCCATGCAAGTCATTTTCTTTTGACCCCTCTTTTAGTAAATAGTACATTAGATAAACCCACACCCTTTAGACAAGAATAACAAGAGTGGATCCCGTAGAGTACTACGGATGCGTAGGGGTGCTAATACCTTCCCTTCGCATAATCGACTCCCGAACCCAAGATTTGATTGCGAGACCTTGTCTTTTCCTTTCCTTTTTCCAGGTTTACTTCGAGCGTTTCCTTTCCCTCCTTTGGGATAAATAACGCACGGTGGCGACTCTTCTGTCTTTTCTTTTTTCGCCGGTTGGTTGTTTTTTTTCGCATTCCTTTTTCTACGTTGCGACACATATCTCATATGGTGTCTTCTCAACCTTTTTGGATGGAACACGGTTAAGTGTGTAAGCTGCTGTCAATAGTGCATGTCCCCAAAAGGAGTTTGGAAGATCGGCGTGACTCATCATGGATCGGACCATGTCTAACAGGGTTCGATTTCTTCTCTCAGATACACCATTCCATTGCGGTGTTCCAGGAGGAGTAAGTTGGGATAGGATCCCACACTCTTTCAGATGGTCATCAAACTCTAGGCTTAAATACTCACCACCTCGATCTGATCGAAGAGTTTTAATATTCTTACCTAGTTGGTTTTGTACTTCATTCTTGAATTCCTTGAACTTTTCAAAGGACTCTGATTTGTGTTTCATACACATAACCATATCTACTGAAATCATCAGTAAATGTGATGAAGTACTGAAAACCTCCTCTAGCTGGTATGTTCAGTGGTCCACATACATCAGTATGTATGAGGGCCAAAAGATCATTAGCTTTTTCGCCTTTTCCTGTGAATGGAGACTTTGTCATCTTTCCAATTAAACAAGATCTGCGTGTCTCATATGATTCATAATCAAAAGAGTCCAAGAGTCCATCTTTATGGAGTTTGGAAATGCGTTTCTCATTTATGTGGTCTAATCGACAATGCCAAAGGTAAGTTGGATTTAACTCATTAGGTTTCATCCTTTTAGTATTAATGTTATACATAGGCATTTTAAGATCAAGGACATATAGTCCATTGTTCATTTGTGCAGTAGCGTAGAATATATCATTCAAATAAATTGAGCAACAATTGTTCTTTATAAATGAAAAACCAAACTTGTCCAAACAAGAAATGGAATTAATATTCCTGCTAATTGCAGGTACACAATAACAGTTCTCTAACTGAATTATTAAACCACTAGGTAAAGTCAATACATAAGTTCCTACGGCTAAGGCAGCAACCTTTGCTCCATAGCCAACTCGTAGGTCAACTTCACCTTTTGCCAAATCTCTACTCCTTTTTAGTCCCTGCACATTTGTACAAATGTGAGAATCGCATCCAGTATCTAATACCCATGATGCAGAAGTAGATAAATTAATTTCAATAACAAAAATACCTGAGGTTGAAGTCTCTACTCCATTCTTCTTATCTTCCAGGTACTTTGGGTAGTTTCTCTTCCAGTGTCCGGTCTTACCGCAATGGAAGCAAGTGCCTTCTTTTGCTATGCCTCCACTAGGCTTTAAAGCAGCAACGGTGGGTTTGGGTTTGGCAACTTCCTTGCCTTTCCCTTTATCACCCTGCTTGGTGGGCCTTTTGTTCTGTCTCTTTCCATTTCCGATCATCAGAATGGACTTCCCTTTTGACTTTAGGTTCTGCTCAACAGTTCTTAACATGGCGAGCAGTTCAGGAAGCGATTTGTCCATTTCATTCATATTGAAATTTAGGACAAATTGACTGAATCTATCTGGCAACGATTGCAAGATCAAGTCAGTCGCAAGTTCCTTTTCGAGGGGAAAACCCAATCTCTCAAGGTTTTCCATATACCCAATCATCTTGAGCACATGGGGACCTACAGGGGCTCCCTCAGCTAACTTGTCTTAAAAAAAGGGCTTTTGAAACTTCAAACCTCTCATGCCTTGCTTGCTCTTGATAGAGCATTTTCAGGTGTTCGATCATATTGAACGCTGCCATGTTCTCATGTTGCTTTTGCAATTCTGAGTTCATGGTAGCTAGCATGAGACAAGCAGTTTCATTGGCATCATCGACATGCTTCTTATAAGCATCTCTTTCTGCCTTAGGTGCAAAACTAGGAGGTTCCTCTTCAGGAACAAGTGTCTCCAAGACATACATCTTTTTATCATGTTTGAGGACAATCCTCAGATTTCGGTGCCAATCCAGAAAATTTGTCCCAGACAATTTTTCCTTATCAAGGATTGATCGTAAGATGTTGTTAGAGGTGTTTGCTGTCATGGTAATCTACATAAGGATTAATGAAAATATAAGTATCATTGACATATTTAATTAGGCCTTTAATTAAATATGCTCCCACTATTTTACTCAAAACAAATGACCCTCATCATTTAATTCGGAAAATCCCGTTGGAAGATTTTCTAGTGGGTCAAGATCCATATTTCACTTCGTTCTAAGTCCGCGTAGGTGGATTACACAAAACTAGGTTATTTAGGTAGGAACTCCTTCCAATTGTATCTCATACAACTCTCGAAAACTTCAGTTGGGTGAATAACTCCTTATTCCAATCCATCATATGGATCATTCCCAACTCTTACTTCTAAACATATATAATATTATTATAATTAAGTTTGATCCATCGTTTTAGCAGTTGGATATTACAATTATCCCATCGCACCTTACCAATATAGAAAATGCACCTCGCGTAGGCGAAACCTACATTGTCTGATACTAGGCTTGATGAGTGCTAAAACTTGGAAAGCAAACATATATAATATTATTATAATTTGTTTAGTTAAGTTTGACCCATTGTTTTAACAGTTGGATTTGAGGTTTCCAAAATGAAGAGCGTAAAGATACTTGTCTTTCGCGTAACCGGGATTTTAAGTTTTGGAAGCCTGTCGGTTACTTTCGCCTTTAGTTCGACCGCAGCCTCCCAGATGGTCCCACGAAGATTATCTGGTCGATACACAACTTGGAAATAATTCTGGAAAGCACGAATTTGTTTGACATGAAGAGCCTTACACTTGGTCGACTTCGCCTGCAAACAAACAAAAGCTTCAGTTAATTCAGATAGTTTGGCCTCAGGAGCGCCAACATAAATGGTAAAATACGACTGCCACCAATCATGGAATTCTTTGGTACAGTAGTAGGCTGGTCGAAAAGGAAGAGAAGGGAGACGTGGTCGGTTTTTCCAAATAGTCTCAAGTTCTTCTTTGATCTCGCTCCAAGGTTGACCGCAGAGGATATTGGCGAGCAATTCTTGAGAGGAGAACAGGGACTTGGGAATGAATTGACGAAGGCCAAATTTCCTGGCCACAAGGTTAGGCTGATAAGCCACCAAGCCAGGATTGCTGCTAGAGGTTTCAGCCGATAGGAACCGAGGGACCAGAAGGCGCCTCCAAATGAGGAAGGTTTCATCTCTATGTTCCCCGTCAGTCGGAGGAAAAGGTCTGGTGAGCCACGCAGGACCCTTAGTTCGACGGCTGAAAGGGGCCATAGAAGGTAGAAAATCGACACGAGTCAACATGATGTTGAATAAAAGTCAAAACACTTGAAGGTCGGGGAAGTTTTTGTCGATAGGCGTCAGAGGGATCAACCGTTTCCAGATAAGGTATCGTTCCTCTGGGGGACATGCAACCCTCCTCATCCCATAGGGGGCCATATCTTTAGAGAAAGTGGCATTGAGCCACAACGGCAAAAACCAGAAAGGGCCATG
Source organism: Lathyrus oleraceus (assembly GCF_024323335.1). NCBI lineage: Eukaryota > Viridiplantae > Streptophyta > Magnoliopsida > Fabales > Fabaceae > Lathyrus > Lathyrus oleraceus. Next base: position 165,526,356 of record NC_066582.1, read on the forward strand.
GACCAACACATTTTTCTTTCTGGAGTTCTCAGGGTCGAAGAGTCTAATTTGGCAGACAACCTCAGATAGAGACTCATAGAGAGAAGCTAAAATCAGTTGGCCCAAGGAAATGTCACGCTCTTGGTGCAGTTGGGTTGCCAGGAGAGCAAAGTGCTTGGCTACCTGCATAGATCTAAAACAGAAGACAAAGCGGGATAGCCAGAGGGTCAAGAAAGCCACATGTTCCTCGTCGGTCACAGGGCCTGCAGAGGTGGCATGATGATTAATAAAATTGTTGTATGTTGGCTTGCGAGAGTCACCAACGTCGAACCTCAAGGAAATTGGCGCTACAGCTTCGCTATCGAAGACTTCGCCAGTCGGTTTCAAGCCAGTGATGGCAGCAATGTCCAGAAGTGTCGGCGTGATCATGCCACACTTGGTATGGAAGGAGTTGGTCGAACTCTCCCAAAATTGAAGGGCAGCTACTAACATGCCACAAAATTGGGGAGGGCCACAACGGGCAATCTGTAAAAGGGTGTAGATGCCTGTCCTTTTCCAATGGTTGATTTTTTCTGATTCCAATCGGTCCATCCAAGCGCAAAACTTAGGACAATTTCTGGGAGGAGCAGTCCTGAAGTTCCTGTCGACGTAGCGAAGGGAAAAAGGTTGTTGGGCAGAAATCACAGGTTCAGAGATATGACTGGAGGGGAAAAGGGAAGAATCTGTTCTGGTAATCTCTGGGTGTCGGTTTTCTGGGAGAGGACCTAAGAACGCTAAGGGTTCATCAGCCAAAGAAAGAAGAATTAATACCTGAGAACGGTAGATTTTTGCCTTCTCTTCTGCAAACGGAGGCTCAGGAACATACTCCCTACCATCAATGTTGATAGGATGCGTGAGTTTAACAGCAGAGGGTTTGTTGGAGCTTGCCATGGAGAAAATGGAAGATTTTCGTTTGGGAGAAGAAGAATTTTCACAGAGCGCAAGAGACAAGTAAATGCTGGAGCAAAAGGGCGAAAAAAAGAGAAGAAGAAGAATGAATGAGGGTTTTATAGGGGTTAAACCCTGAGCAGAGAAGAGTGAGCGTTTGAGCTTCCATTTTTGACACGTATGCCCACGTTCCCACATTTGCAAACATGTGGAGGAGAGAATGCAGGCGTAATGACAAACACGTTCAGTCATAAAGACGTGAAATGATGGAGATATGATTTTGTGCATCTCGAGGGAAAAAGGAAACGTTCGTCATGATTATATGACGTCATCCACGTGGGGTAAACAGAGGTCCCACTAAGTAGAAGTGGAGGCAGTGAGAAGTAAGTCAACATTTCAAAGATGTCATCATCTCACTAGCTTCGACAGTCAAAAATGGCATCTTTGGGGGGCATTTTGTTACCACGAAAAATCTCTAAGGGATGCTGAAAGCATAGTTGGTGATAAAGTCCTGTGAATTTGGGGGTTATACCCCATCAAGGGATGAAGAGGTGTTTGAGGCAAATAAGAGTGAGAAAAACACAAGTCAAGGGATGAAGTCGACAGGAGAACCTGTTTGTTCGACAGGCCATTCCGTCGGTTGAGGTGAAATCCGAGACTTAAAGATTTTTTCTTTTATGCCAAAGGCGTAGAAGACAACATCGTCCTAGCGTCTGGGCAGGAGAAATTTGAAATTCAAATAGCCAGCAGTTACAAGAAGAACAAAGAGCGCCAGAATCTGGAGCAATTGGCAAGACGTGAGGGCAGCAGTTTGGTAGATCGTGTGACATAACATCTGCTGGTTTATAGGAGTTTTAGCTTATGAGCAGTTCCTTTAGTTTAGTATAAATAGAATGTCCCACGAGGGGCTCAGTTGTGTTCACTTTGTACTGAAAATCACTTGTAAGAAAACTTCCCATTCCCAGCGCAAGGAAGCAAGAGTTTTTTGAGAGTGCTATGTACGTGAATCACCACATTTATTTCAATGCAACTTCCTTACTTTTAAATTGTTCCCGTTGAACATTTTATCTTAATTTCATTTACTTTTGAGTTATCATTTTACGTTGTCGTTTACGCTGTCGACACTGATTCTATTACGATAATAGAGTTTACCAAAAGTGTGTTCGTCATATACATCTTTTGAATGCTATAAGCGTTGTTGGTCACGAGTCACCTATAGGCTGTAGCATTGTCTAAACCGTTTGTATGGAAAACCCTACGCTTGTTCGACACTCTGTTAGGAGCCATTCCTCACAAAGTTATTTCGTCGAGTTGGACAAGCCTCACTTGCACTAGCACATGTCCTAGGATCAACTGGTTGATCCTGCAATTAACCCTTTGTTTTAAGGCCTAGGGAGGACCATCGGTTGTTTACCAATTTCCACAGTAAACACAATGTAGGCAAGAATGTTGAGTTGCTTAAAGGTCAAATCGAAATAACTCAGTTGACACACCTCAAGATTCAACTCCTCATATCTTTCTATATATGTGGAGTTAGTAAAAATTGAGGTCAGATCGTTCTCTACGCTATTTTTTCTGTTAGATCATGTCCTCCTTTTTCATTTATGTGATGGTGATGACTGAACCAGTCCAGTGAGCCTCGCCTGAGAAGGTGACTGAAAGTCTAGCGCCGGTGGTGTGCTGGACAGGTTCTGAGCCACATGATCATTCCAAAACGTTTTAATCTCACGCGTCCATTGTGAATACCAGGCGTGTGGATGAGTTGACTAGCGTGCATCATGGAACGCACGTTCTAGGCCACTTAATCTGCCACCTCAATTAATGAGGGAGATCAAGTGACTCACATTTTTTCACATTTTCTGATTTTTGTTTTAATCCTTTTATTTTCATTAATTCATATTAATTTTAATATTGATCCAAAAAATATGGGAGTTTCACCAAAAAATTTCAAATAATTTCCTCTTTCATATTCTAAATTAAAATTATTTTTTGGATCATTATTAATATTTTTCATGATTTAATTGATTTTGTGATTATTTTTAATGGTTTAAAAATACTTTTAAGTCTTTAAAAATTCTGAAATTTTTTCTACAAGGTACTTTGACCTTGTTTGACCTATGATAAATCTCATGACCATTTATTTGGTGTTTTGATGAGGTTTTAGGAATTTCACAAACCATAATTGATTTAAATGAATTATTTTAGTATTTTTCATTTGAATAATTGCCAAATAATTTTGTTGACCATTTGTGATGACTTGTTTGAGTTTGACTCTTGTTGTTGGGCCTTGGTCAAGGTTGATTTGACTTTGCCAAGTTAATATCATTGGATTTAGGGGATTGATGGAATGTACATTCCATCACCCAAAATGAATGAATAATATTAATTTGGTAAAAGTCCTCCTTTGACAAATTTGAGTTTTGATCAATTCCCCTCTCTCTTCATCTCATTCCCTTTCTTTATGCATTCATTTCATTTGGCCTATGATATCTCAAAGTCCTAAGGCTAGTTGATTGAAAAATCAACATAAGTATGGATGAGATTAGGCAACCTCTTTTGCATATTCTTTTTGTATGTGGTATGTTTCATGAGCATAGTCCATTATACTATGTCTCTAACATGCATTAGCACAAAAATTCTATTGCCCGACCTTAAATAGTGTTGACTTCTACATAAGTCCAATTACGATTGCTTAACATAGCGCTAAATTTGTGACACAAAAAAGGCATATCATTCTAGTTAGTGAGATTGTAAGTCTCCCCTCTTTCATGGTATTTTATGGAAACTTGACATTTTTTCCTTCCTTTGGAAGATGTCTTGACTCAAGGATCCATGCTTGTGATAAGTGGGTTGAGTGTTCTCCAAAGAATGACTTAAAAATGAAAAGAAAAAGCAAAACAACACTAACTTCTAACTCATTAACAACTAACTTTTAATTCCAAGCCATTTACTTTATTGTCATTTAATTTTAGTCTTTATTCATTTGCCATTATTCATACCATTCTAATTGTTTATGTTAATACAATTTTCACTTTGTCCATTTGGACCATATTGTGTGATATATCTTGTTTGTGTATACTTTGTTTGTTTATGTGGTCTTTGACCATTAATGTACATAATAACAACAGAAACCCTAAAACACTTTGGTGTGGACTGTTGGCTCGATCTTGGACAAATGGACTTAGAACTTAGGCAACATTCCTATGCTAAAGAACTTGGCCAATGCCAACTTTCTGTGAAACCAAGTGCATGCAATTTGAAACTTTATCTGATACATCATTCATGATCCCTCTGAGTTCATCTGCAGCATGATCATTGTGAAGTTGTTATTTTGAACCTATGACTTGTGGAATTCATCTGTTACATGGGCTAATCTGAAGAAGATCATGGAGTGGCTAAAGCTTGGATGTGGCTATCTTTATTTGATGCCTTTGCTCTTCAAGATAATATAATTGTGCATTGGTTTGTTGCTTGATTCTAAATGTCCAAGGGAATTCTGGGTTTCTATTGACATTCTTGTCTATTGGATTGCTACCCATTTGGTCAGATCTTTTCAACTCTTAACTTTTAATTTTGTGCATAAGATTAGTCTCTTCATCTTCTCCCAATTTATTTAATTTCAAAATCTCTCCCTCCTTTTTCAAAATCTTCTTTGATTGAACTTATTTTGTTCTAAACTTTGACCACTTTGCAAAAAGATAGAAACTTTGGCCTTATGCCATTGCATTTTCAAACTTCTTTTTCTTATTCAACTTGTAAATAAACTCAACTATACTTGACCTAAACTTTAAAAAAAAGCCAAAAAGAACTAACTCATTCAAACCATCTTTAGGCCCTTGTGCATTTCAAACTTAATTTTTGTTAAAAGCAATGCATCTACTTTGAAATTAGTATCATGAACTACGAGGTTTTGATCCCTCATTTTTTATATTGGTACGTAGGCACAAGTACCAAGGTCTTGTCAAACACGAAGATATAATTAATTGAATTCTTCTCTCATCCCCCCATTCTATTTGTTTGTAAACATCATTTTTGTACCAAATACATATGCGCACAAAAAGGGCTCCCTAGGAGTACCTAGGACACTTTGGGTGCTAACACCTTCCCTCTGTGTAACCAACCCCCTTACATGTAATCTCTGACATTTTATTAGTTTTGATTTGAAAACTTCTTACTTTCGGGTTTTGTTCGTACTTTTTCCCTTTTCCCTTGGAAACAATAAAAGCGCGGTGGCGACTCTTGTTATTTGATGTCAAGCTTATCCATTGCTTGATGATCATGAATTCACCGCTATAGCATTCTTCATCGAGCGTAAAAGCCTTATCCTTGACCAATAGAGTGGGTAGCGGTTTGGCTATTCTAGAGAAATCTTTTATGTACCTGCGGTAAAAACCCACATGCCCTAAGAAACTTCTGATACCTTTTTCGTTAACTTGAGGTGGAAGTTTAGTTATCAACTCCACTTTTGCTTGGTCGACTTCAATTCCCTTGTAGGAAATTTTGTGACCCAAGACTATTCCTTCTCGCACCATGAAATGACATTTCCCCAAGTTCATAGTCAAATTTGTTTTTCGACACCTGTCTAAAACAAGAGAAAGGTTAGTTAAACAGTTATCAAACGAAGATCCAAAGACCGAAAAGTCATCCATGAACACTTCCATATGCTTTTCAAGTATGTCAGCGAAGATGGAAGTCATGCAACGTTGGAAGGTGGTTGGAGCATTACACAACCTGAATGGCATTCTTCTATATGCAAATACACCATAAGGGCATGTGAAGATTGTCTTCTCTTGGTCCTCCGGAGCAACAATAATCTGATTATACCCAGAGTATCCATCTAGAAAATAGTAGTAGTCATGACCAACTAGCCTTTCCAACATTTGATCATGAATGGCAACGCGATGTTTAACCTTCTATAGTCAATGCACACGCTCCAACCTGTAACTGTCCTCGTAGGGATTAACTCATTCTTCTCGTTTCTTATGAAGGTGGTCACTCCCTTTTTGGGGACCACATGTACCGGACTCACCCATGAGCTGTCAGCTATAGGGTAGATAAGACCCGCATCTAACAATTTCACCACTTCTTTTCAAACCACTTCTTTCATTGTTGGGTTAAGTCTTCTTTGGGGATGGACCACCAGTTTGTGATCATCTTCCATGAGAATTTTATGCATGCACACTATAGGGCTAATACCTTTCAAGTCCTCAATTTCCCATCCGATAGCATTCTTGTATTTTTGTAGGACTTGGATGAGCTTTTCTTCTTAGATACTCTTGAGGCTCTAATTTATTATAGTCGTGCATTTACCTTCAAAATCAAGAAAGACATATTTTAGATTCTCGGGAAGTTGTTTCAACTCCGTCCCCTTCTTGGACTCTTTATTCTCCTCACATGATTGAGGTAATCATAAATCTTCCCACCGGTGTGGTCGAGATCCTTTCCAATGGGGTTGTGCATCTATCATGGCCAGCACTTCGGATTCCCCATTTTCCACTTCTTTATCACCATAAAAAATGGACAAACTCAACACTCTTTCTAGAGGTAACTGTGGTGCATTCAAAGGACTATCATAAGTAATCACTTGATCCATAACTTCTATTGTATGACTGGTGCCAATATTGTCTTTGTATTTTGTGGTGTTTCGAACATCAATTTTTAATTCCTCATCATAAACCTTAAAAGTTATAGTACCTTCCTCTATGTTGATCACGCATCTTCCAGTCTCTAAAAAGGGTCTCCCAAGAATGAGAGGAATATCTTCATCCTCGGGCATTTCTAGAATCACGAAATCCACCAGGAATACAAACTTGTAAATTTTCACTAAAACATCTTCAACAATATCATAAGGTTTCTTAACCGAATGATCTGCGAATTGAAGTGCCATCCTGGTATCTTGCACTGCCCCTATACCCAGTTTCTTGTAAATGGACAACGGCATGAGAATCACACTGGCTCCTAGATCAATAAGAGCTTTTTTGAATGACCTATCTCTGATGGTGCAAGGAATAGTGACAACTCCTCGATCTTTCTTCTTCGTTGGGATCTCCATACCCTGTAAAATAGCACTACATGTTTCGATTAGAATAATCGGGTTGGTGTCAATGGTACACCTCTTAGAAATGATGTCCTTCATGAACTTGGCATAGGTAGGCATTTGTTCAAGTGCTTCCAAAAGCGGAATGTTGATTTTTAGCTTCTTGAATAACTCTAGGAACTTCTCAAATTTTTTCTCATGTTGCCCCTTTTTCTTGTTTCTGGTGGGAAAGGGAATCTTAATGACTGGCTTTGGTTCAACGACTTTTTCTTTCACCACTTGTTTCGGTGCAACCAATTCTTCCCTCACAACTTCATTTTCCTTGATCTCAAGATCCACTTCGATTAATTGATCTTCATCTTTAGTTGTCTCCTCAAGGACTTCATGAGATTTATCACTTCTCGTTGTCACAACACTAACATTATTATGCTCTCTAGGATTTGTCACAGTTGCACTAGGTAGAGCACCTTGTACTTGAGAACTCGAGGCTAATTGTTGTGCTATTTGACCCATCTGAACTTCAAGATTTTTTATGGATGCGGTAGTGTTTTTCTTATTGTTTCTGGTTTCTTCTTGGAATTGAATATTATGAGTTGTCATTCTTTTAATGGAAATATCCCAATCTACTTTATTAGGGGTTTGTTGTTGCTGCTGTTATTGATATTGAGTTTGGTATTGACCTTGTTGAGGAGTGTTCCCTTTCTGATCTTTCCATGAGAAATTGGAATAATTCTTCCAACCCGGATTGTATGTGTTGGAATAGGGATTATTCTTCTTCAAAAATTTGATTTCCTCAACGAGGAGTTGCAAAATAATACATTGTTTGGTGCGGTCCATTACAAATCTCACAACAGACAATAAGAGCAGGTTGGACTTGAGCTACCTGTTGGGTCCCTATATTCATCGCCTTCAGCTTCTTTTCTACTTCGGCAGCGATAGTATCTTCTATACAGATTCTATTAGTTTCCAGCTTTAAATTGATAACTCCTTCCGGTTTACTTACACATTTGTCGTACATCTCCAAGTGCTCATTAGCCGCAATTGCTTCAATGATCTTTTTGATACCGATGGTTGTTGAGAAATTGGTTGAGCCACAGGCTGCGGTATCAATCAATTGTTTGGTCTTTATTTTGAGACCATTTACAAACATCTGCATTTGTTATGTTGGATCCATATTATGAGTTGGGCAGGCTACCAGGACCCTTTTGAATCTCTTGTAGGCATCTCCCAAAGATTCCTCGTCTTTTTGCCTAAAATTTAGGATTTCAAACCTCTTTCTCAGAAAAACCGACGTTGGAAAATACTCATTCAGGAAAACCTTTTCCATCTCTTCCCACGATGTAATGCTACCGGCTAGGAGAGAATATAACCATTCTTCGGCTTCTTCCACTAAGGTGAACGGGAAAATTCTTAACTTCTTAGCTTCCTCCGTGTGACCATCAATTTTGAGAGTGTTGCTCATGGTTCGAAACCTCTACAAATGCTTGTTTGCATCTTCATTTACCTTTCTAGTGAAATGTTTTCTTTCAAGTTGATTAATAGTACTTGGATGTAGCTGGAAATTAGCCACATTCACCGGTTGGTTGGCAATTGTTAATCTTCCAGTTGGTGCATTTGTGCCTCCGTAGTCACCCAATAGTCTTTCTGGTGGAGGTGGGTTCTCCCCCATTATTTCGATCTCTCTCTCTGAACCCGAATCTAAACCTGAATGAATGGAAGGTTGTTCTTTCTTCTGATTCCAGTCTTGCTAATCTAGCTTGTCAGAGTCTTGCACGCAAAGTTCTTCCTATTTCTGCATCAAAAGGAAAATTATCTGAGTGTAAGACCCCAATTTTGACCCTTAGATCCCTCATGCAATTTCATCATAAGCATTAGCATTGGGATCATACATTGGCATTCTCCTTACCCCTCCTTCATTGGGTTTGTTTTATGAGAGATCACCAAGCACTTTTTGATTGTATCATACTTGTATATTATCATTTTACTAACCAAAATACCAAAAATATGTCTTTGCATTTGCCTAACTCTTTTGTAGGTAGGGCATGATCTCCATTAATCTATCAAGTTCATATCTAGGGTTTAAGACCCTCATGACAAAGAAAAAAAACCATGAATTGATCCAAGAATGGTTATGAGCATCATATGTGATTTCCATTGATTACTACTTGTTATATTGATCAAGTTTTCTTCAAGAGTTTGGAAGTGATTTGCCTTGGAAACCCTAGTTTGACTGGGTATCTTGAGTAACTTCTCCAATAAGGTATCTTACCATTTGATCAAATATCTCAAGGGAAACTTACAAATTCATAATATTATGCATATATGATCTACCATGAGCCAAGAAAGTCCAAATAATTGAGGTTAGCAAGTTGGTTGATGGTGGTTGCCCAGATGAATTCATCTGATCAAAACTGGGTCTCCCCACACCCCATCTCCTAAACTTTTCTCCATATGAAAATTATTCCAAGAGAAACGTTACTCTAAATGACATTCCAAACAACTTTCATGTTGATACCTAGAGCTATTCTTGCTTGGAAAATCATTTTCTACGTTGAAACATTATAGGCCATTTTGTTTAAACCCTAATTTGAAAGTCAACTTCCCAAGGTCATAACTTGCCCAATTTTTATGAGATGAAAGATTTCCAAGTTGAACAATCAAACTCAAGATGTCTAATTCAACTTTTATGTTTAGAGTGAGATATAATTCGACTTTTATGAGCATGTGATATGAGGTTACATTATAGGTCATTTTTGACCTATACCATTGAACAAGTGATTTTTCCAAACTTCAAAAATTCATAACTCTATCATTCCAAATCCAAATGACATGAAATTGGTTACCATTTTGAATGTATTTGAAATATCTACAACTTTGATGAAGACACGTTTCTCATTTGAAGCTCACATAAAAAGTTAAGCAAGGTGGAATATTGAGATATATGGCTTGACACTTAGAAATTTTTTTGATATGTTAAAATTTCCACCTCAAAATTCATCATGATACAAGCTTCAAATGGAAGATTCTGAAACATTAAAGTTGATCCTCTTGATCTAACCTTTCCAAAAAGTTCAATTTCATCCATTTTGGACAAGATTTGAATGGGTTGCACATGGCTTGAACATTGCATCATCATTTGGCAAAAATCAAACTTCAAGCTTACATGTACAATTGCCTAGCACTCCAATTTGATTTCAGACTTGTTCACACTCAATTATGGATCAAATGGAATGATCTCATGGGCCTGTACACACCCATGCACACATGCATCACTCATTGCCAAATTTGGAAACTCAATTGTAAGGTGCAAATATCATGTGATTCAGCTATAAATAGAGCACCATATGCTCAGAATTGAGGACTCCTTCGCGCCAGCTTTGATCCCAAACACCAAACCCTTCCATTTGAGAGGATAATCCTGAGAATTTCCTTTAGAAATTGAGTTTGAATCTCACTGTTTTGAGATTCAAAACTCTGGGGATCCAAGACCTTTTGTGCATTCTAATCTACTTCTGCAAGCATCCTGAGCAAGATCAAGCACGAGCCAAAGCAAGAACAAGAGAATCCAGACCTGCATTGAAGGTATTTTCCAGAAAGTTTCATCTCTTCGATTCTCTCTCAATTCCACTCAATTCTCTTGGATCTTTGGTTGTCTGAAGTCCTATCAATGTAGGCAAGAAGATTGAGTTACTTAGGGGTCAAATCAAAGCAACTCAGTTGACACATCTCAAAATTCAACTCCTCATATCTTTCTATATATGTGGAGTTAGTTAAAATTGAGGTCAGATTTGTGCTCTACGCCATTTTTTCTTTCAGATTATGTCCTCCTTTTTCATTTTCTTGATGGTGATGAGTGAACCAGTCCGGCCAGGGTCACCGGAGAAGATGACCGACCTTTGGACTCCGGCGGTGCGCTGAAAGTGTTCAGAGCCATTGATCTGTTTTAAAATGTTTTAATCTCACGCGTTTGTTCTGATTACCTTCCCTGTGGCGCATTGACTTAAGTCCATAGTGGAAAGCGCGCTGAGGACCACTTGATCTGCCACCTAAATTAATGAGGGAGATCAAGTGGTCCACGTTTTTTTGCTATTTTCTGATTTTCTTTTATTCCTTTTATTTTCATTAATTCATATTAATTTATATTGATCAAAAAAATATGAGAGTTTCACCAAAAAAATTCCTCTTTCATATACTGAATTAAAATTAATTTTTGGATCATTATTAATATTTTTCATGATTTAATTGGTTTTGTGATTATTATTAATTGTTTAAAAATACTTTTAAGTCTTTAAAAATTCTGAATTTTTTTCTCCAAGGTCCTTTGACCTTGTTTGACCTACGATAAATCTCATGGCCATTTCTTTGGTGTTTTGATGAGGTTTTCGGAATTTGACAAACCATATTTAATTTAAATGCCTTATTTTAGTAATTTTAATTTGAATAAATGCCAAATAATTTTGTTGACCAATTGTGATGACTTGTTTGAGTTTGACTCTTGTTGTTGGGCCTTGGTCAAGGTTGATTTGACTTTGTCAAGTTAATATCATTGGATTTAGGGGATTGATGGAATGTACATTCCATCTCCCAAAATGAAGGGATGATATTAATTTGGTAAAAGTCCTCATATGATCAATTTGAGTTTTTATCCATTCCCCTCCCTCTTCATCTCATTCCTCTTCTTTATGCATCCATCTCATTTGGCGTATGATATCTCAAAGTCCTAAGGATAGTTGATTGACAAATTAACATGAGTATGGATGAGATTAGGCCACCTCTTTTGCATATTTGTTTTTGTGTGTGGTATGTTTCATGACCATAATCCATTATACTATGTCTCTAACATGCATTAACACCAAAATTCTATTACCAGACCTCAAATAATTGTGACTTCTACATAAGTCCAATTACGATTGCTTGACATAGCGCTAAATTTGTGACACAAAAGGCATAGCATTCTAGTTAGTGAGATTGTAAGTGTCCCCTCTTTCATGGTATTGTGTGGAAACTTGGCCTTTTTTCCTTCCTTTGGAAGATGTCTTGGTTCAAGGATTCATGCTTGTGATAAGTGGGTTGAGTGTTCTCCAAAGAATGTCTTAAAATTAAAAGCAAAAGCAAAACAATACTTACTTCTAACTCATTAACAATTAACTTTTAATTTCAAGCCATTTACTTTAATGTCATTTAATTTTTTCCTTTATTCATTTGCCATTATTCATACCATTCAAATTGTTTATGTTAATGCATTTTTCACTTTGTCCACTTGGACCATATTGTGTGATATATCTTGTTTATGTACACTTTGCTTGTTCGTGTGGTCTTTGACCATTAATGTACATAATAACAACAAAAACCCTAAAAACTTTTGTGTGGACTGTTGGCTTGATCTTGGACAATGGACTTAGAACTTAGGCAACCTTCCTATGCTAAAGGACTTGGCTAATGCCAACTTTTTGTGAAACCAAGTGTTTGCAATTTGAACTTCATCTTATACATCATTCAAGAATCTTCTGAGTTCATCTGCAACATGATCATTGTGAAGCTGTTATTTTGAACATGTGACTTGTGGAATCCATCTGTTACATGGGCTAATTTGAAGAAGATCATGGAGTGGCTAAAGCTTGGATGTGGCTATCTTTATTTGACGCCTTTTCTCTTCAAGATAATATAATTGTGCATTTGTGTGTTGCTTGATTCTAATTGTCCAAGGGAAATCTGGGTTTCTATTGACATTCTTGTCTATTGGATTGCTACCCATTTGGTCAGATCTTTTCAACTCTTAACTCTTAATTTTGTGCATAGGATTAGTCTCTTCATCTTTCTCCCCATTTCTTTAATTTCAAAATCTCTCCCTCCCTTTTCAAAATCTTCTTTGATTGAACTTATTTTGTTCTAAACTTTGACCATTTTGCAAAAAGATAGAAACTTTGGCCTTATGCCATTGCATTTTCAAACTTCTTTTCTTAAATCAAATTTGTAAATAATTTTAACTATACTTGACCTAACTTTCAGAAAAGCAAAAAAAGAACAAACTCATTCAAACCATTTTTAGGCCTTTGTGCCTTTTAAACTTAAAATTTTGTTAAAAGCAATGCATCCACTTTGAAACTTGTATCACGAACTACGAGGTTTTGATCCCTCATTTTTATGTTGGTACGTAGGCACAAGTCCGAAGGTCTTGTCAAAAACAAAATATAATTAATGAATTCTTTTCTCATCCCCCCATTCTATTGGTTTGTAAACATCACTTTTGTATCAAATACATATGCACACAAAAAGGGCTCCCTAGGAGTACCTAGGACACTTTGGGTGCTAACACCTTCCCTCTGTGTAACCAACCCCCTTACCTGTGATCTCTGACATTTTATTAGTTTTGATTTGAAAACTTCTTACTTTTGGGTTTTGTTCTTACTTTTCCCCTTTTCCCTTGGAAACAATAAAAGCGCGGTGGCGACTCTTGTTATTTGATCTCCAGCTTACCCATAGCTTGATGATCATGAATTTACCGCTAAACTGAGGCCTTACCTCGTATACAAATATCAGACATAAATTAGTTGATAATGATCAAAATAAATAATTAAAAGAACAGAGAATAAATTTTAGCTGCAGAGCAACAAAATTTCAATTGAAATAAATTTAAACTTTATATTTGGTAGTCCCTGGCAACGACGCCAAAAACTTGATCGGGAAAATAGCAAGTGTACTATTTTGCCAATGTAGTAATAATAGAGCATTTCCCAAATATCGATCTCGAGGACTGTTCAGTAATATTAGTTTAAATTGTGATTCAATTAAACAAAAACAGTAGTTGGAAGGCTTGGAATAAATCCGCACTATAATTGAATTAAACAAAATACAAATTACAACTTTTACACAAATGATAAAATTATGCCAAGGACGGCGTGTGATTATCTCCTGTAAAGACCTTGAATGTATATCTCCTCAACCAGTTCAAATATGCAATTACTAGATCTTAAAATTGTTTCCTCCTAAAACCTTAGAGGAAAACCTCTGGTCATTCATTCTAATCTCTAAGTCCTTAGGGAATATGATGAAACCAAGTCTTTTGAAATAACAAGATATAACCAGTAACTATAGGGTATCCCTAGTCCTAGGTGATGTCTACTATAATTTAATTGTGCAAAAAACTTAACAATTACAATCCCACACCTTGTTAACCATATAAAAAACATTATTTTTCTGATACGAAAGCGTTAAAAACATTGCACAATGAAATTGAATAACAAACATAAAACTTGAGGGAATTACAAATTCAGAGTCATTACACGATCAAATTAGGGACACCCCTAGCATTGAGGGGTTTAGCCACTCATATTATTCAAAGAAAATACAACATTTAAATTAGACATTACAAGAATAAGGGGATTTCGTTGATCTTCAATCACATCCGCTCTTGAAGGACCTCCGTTCTCCACAACTCTTGATCGTTCCAATCTCAATCGACCAATTCTTTTTCGTGCAAAAAAGTCTCATTCTCTTTCTCCCAAAAGTAACCTAAATAGTCACTGATCAATTATTCGATGTAACAAATACCCAAAGTGCCCTCCGGGATCAACAATTCCAAAAATACGGTAAAATTAGAAGATGAGGCGTCCAAACCAACATTGTCCATGTCAAGAAACACGGCCGACCGTGTTGGCTTACTGCTGCCATCTTCCCAACACGCCCATGCCAGGCCTGCTGACATGGGCACTCGTGTCAGCCCCCTGTTTTAACCCTTTTCATCCTTCCCCTGACATGGGTTGTATCAGGCAACACGGGTGGTCGTGTCAGGCTTACTGTAACTTCAAAAAATTCTTCCCGTGAGCTAGGAATGTCTGTTTCCCTTGGCGAGTCTTTGGGCATTCCTGCTTGCACCTGAAAACGAACAGAACTACCAAAAGGAAGCATAAAATATAGTACATTGACGAAAACCAAAGATAATAACCAAACGAGAATGGAAATGCAAACATCTAATTTACTCAACAAAATAACACAAACAGGTAAAATAAAGTGTTACTGACTTCGTGAATAAATGCCTAATGAGTGTCAAAAACAAGTAGAGTTGGAGACTGATCAACTGTATCGGCATTCACAGGACGAGTGAACTCTTCACTATCCATAGTTGTAAGAATCAAAGCACCTCCTGAAAAGGCTCTCTTAACAACATATGGGCCTTTATAGTTATGAGTCCATTTTCCCCTAGCATCAGGTTTGAAAGATAAAATCTTCTTGAGCACGAGGTCACCTTTTCTAAACACACGAGGCTTGACCTTCCTATCAAATGCTTTCTTCATTCTCTGCTGATATAACTGACCATGACACATGGAAATCAATCTCTTCTCTTAAATCAAATTCAACTGATCATACCTGGTCTGGCACCATTCAGCTTCTGTAAACTTGGATTCCATTAGCACACGATGTGACGGGATCTCAACTTCCAAGGGAAGCACAACTTCCAGCCATAAACAATAGATAAAGGGGTTTCCCCTGTTGAAGTGCGGATGGATGTGCGGTGCCCATGCAAAGCAAATGGGAGCATCTCATGCCAGTATTTGTATGTCACAACCATCTTCTGAATGATCTTCTTAATATTCTTATTTGTAGCTTCAACAGCCCCATTCATCTTGGGTTTGTAGGGAGAAGAATTATGATGTGCAATCTTGAAGTCTTTGCAAAGATCTTCCACCATATTATTGTTCAAGTTAGATCCGTTATTAGTAATAATCTTACTTGGCACACCATAACGACATATAATCTGGTTCTTGATAAACCTTACAACGACTTGCTTGGTCATATTTGCATACGATGCCACTTCAACCTACTTTGTGAAGTAATCAATAGCCACCAAAATGAAATGATGTTTGTTAAAAATCTTTGGGCTCAATCATGCCAATCATATCAATTCCCCCCATGGAGAGGAAATGACATTCAACAGTGTCGGAGGAACATGAATCTTATCTGCATAAATTTGACACTTGTGGCATTTCTTCACAAACTTGCAACAGTAAGATACCATTGTCATACAATAGTAACTTGCTCTGAACATCTTGTTTGCCATAACATGTCCATTGGAATGGGTACCAAAGGAACCTTCATGGACTTCAGTCATCAACAGGTCTGCTTCGTGTCTATCCACGCATCTGAGCAAAACCATATCGAAGTTTCTCTTGTAAAGCACATCACCATTAAGGTAGAAGTTGCCAGCTAATCTCCTCAAAGTTTTCTTATCTTTCAAAGATGCCTCAGGCGGGTAAATATGACTTTGGAGGAAACATTTGATATCAAAATACCATGGCTTTTCATCTTTGACTTCTTTAACAGCAAGTACATAAGCTGGCCTATCAAGACGCATCACGGTCAAATTGGGAATTTCATTCCAAAATTTCACCACAATCATTGACACCAACATTGCAAGAGCATCTGTCATCCGATTTTCATCTCGGGGGATATGGTGAAACTCAACCTTTATCAATAAAGTTAAAATCCTCCTTGCATAGTCTCTATATGATATCACACCAGGTTGATTCGTCTCCTATTCACCTTTGATCTAATTCACAACTAAAGTTGAATCTCCATAGACATCAAGATACTTTATTCTGAGATCAATGGCCTCTTCAAGCCCCATAATGCAAGCTTCATACTCAGCCATATTGTTTGTACATTTGAAAGTTAATCTAGATGTAAACAGAAAATGAGTTCCTTGAGGAGTAATAATCACTACCTCAATGCCATTACCATACGAATTAACAGCTCCATCAAATATCGTGCCCCAACGGGAACCAGGTTTTGGCCCTTCTTCAAGTAATGGTTCATCACAATATTTCATCTTTAAGTACAAAATCTCTTCATCAAGAATTTCATATTGTACTGACTGATAATCTTCAATCAGTTGGTGAGCCAGATGGTCAGCCAAGACACTACCCTTGATAGCTTTCTGAGATCGGTATTCAATATCATACTCAGATAACAACATCTGCCAATAGGAAATTCTCTCAGTTAAAGCAGGCTTCTAAAAAATGTACTTGATTGGATCCCTTTTGGATATCAACCAAGTAGTATGATTCAACATATATTGGCACAGACGCTTAGCAGCCTAAGCCAATGCGCAACATGTCTTCTCAAACATAGAATGCTGAGCCTCACAGTCAGTGAACTTTTTACTGAGGTAGTAGATTGCATATTCTTTCTTTCCAGATTCATCTTACTGACCAAGAACATAGCCCATACTCTCATCAAGCAAAGTCAAATACATGATCAACGGTCTTCCTTCAACAGGCGGAGACAAAGTAAGAGGTTCAAGCAAATACTCTTTGATACTATCAAAAGCTTTCTGGAAATCTTCGGTCCAATCACAAGACTGATATTTCCGAAGAAGCTTGAATATAGGCGCACATGTGGAAGTCATATGCGATATAAATCTTGAAATATAGTTCAAGCGGACGAGAAAACCTGTGACTTACTTCTATATAATCAACACACACGCGGACTTTTCCATCCTTTTTAGGAACATGCACAATATTGGCCACCCACTGCAGATACTCTGACGTAACAAGAAAACCAACATCAATATGCTTCTGCACTTCCTCTTTGATCTTTACTGCCATATCAGGATGAGTTCTTCTCAATTTCTGCTTGACCGACGGGCATTCTGGCTTCAACGACAATCTATGCTCTACAATCTCATAATCCAATCCAGTCATATCTTGATGGGACCAAGCAAACACACCAGAATAATCTCGAAGAAGATCAATCAACCCCTTCTTAGCTTCTGGACACAGTTGAGACCCAATCTTGACTTCCTTCACATCGTCCTCGGAACCCAAGTTGACTAGTTCAATCTGCTCTTCAAACGGCTGAATGGTTTTTTCCTCATGCTCAAGCAAACGGGATAACTCATCAGATACTTCTTCATCATCAATCTCTTCCTCGGCTTCAAACATAGGGTAATCAAAGTTTGGAGAGGTAGTATGATCATTTTATTCAATGGGTTTGAGAACCAACATGCATAATGATTTGATATTTTGATTTTAGAGAAGTGGAGTGTGAAGAAATATTATGCAGATGGAAGATTATTATTTATTTATGTTTTTTGTGATTACCATTTTCATAAAAATCAAAAAGTAAAAAAAAACATCATAGATGTGGATGAATAAAATTGTATTTTATTGATGATAATAATAATAAAATGTCCAACAATGTTCACTTCTCCCTTAGGCATATGAGAAGGATTTTCTTAAAACAAATAAATAACAAATTACTTAGAATGATGAATGACAACATGAACATCAACAGCAACGAAATTGTTTCAAGTCTGGCCATGCGTCACAAAGTTGGCGCAAGCTTCGTCTTCCTCATCACTGTCTTCAACAACGGCAGCTGAGTGTTGATCATTCTCATGAATGAACCCTCTGTAACACCCCGAATTAAATAAGAGGATTATTTAATTAAGTTAATAATATATTTAATAATTTAATTAAATAAATTGAATTATTGGATTATTATTAATATTATTATTATTATTATTATTTGGAATAATAATTATAGTGGAAAATATATAAGTTGGAATATGGAAAAAAAAGGGTTCATTGTTGGTAAAGAGTTTTCACGTGAAACAGAGAAAGTGGCTGAAAGGTGAAAAGTGGAGAAAGAGCAAAGGTTGAAGAACGGAAAAGCTTGAAGCTTAGAGACCGCCGGATTATCTCAGGTAAGGGGGGTTTATCGTCGTTTAATGGGTATTATGGAATAGCATGTAATGGGTAGTGATAAACCGTTGAATTGACCCTAATTGGGATTTAGAGTGCTGAGAAAATTGTGATGAATAAGTTGTATGAAAACTGAAATTGAATCGATAATTGTATGTGTCGTGATTTGCCGATAATGTAGCTTTTTACGGAAGTTGAATCGGAGGTCCGGAAGTCCTCCAGCGGCGGAAAATGCGGAGAACTCTGCATTCTGCCTTGTGTTAGCGCAGGAACTGCTGTTTTGTCTGCGTTAACCGGTTAACCCAGGGCGTTAACCGGTTAACACTATTATATTTTGTGAAAATGTGCTGTTTTGCCTGCGTTAACCGGTTAACCCAGGGCGTTAACCGGTTAACACTGTTGCGTTTTGCCAGAAAATGTATTTTGTCCTGCGTTAACCGGTTAACCCAGGGCGTTAACCGGTTAACACTGTTGGAAATTAGAAAAATTGATATTTTAAAGTTGTGAATATAATTGGCGATTGGCCTATTACCGTTAATTCTGATGAATAATTTTGTTGGATTATGTTATGGAGTGTTGATACAAATATGTTGATAAGTTGTGTTAAAGTTGTTGAAATACTGAGTTGTAGGCTTGGTGAGCCAAAGTTGATTTTAAGTTGATTTTTGGTTGGAAACGTTGTTGTGTTGATATTATTATTATGTTGTCAACAATTTAGAGTCGTGTATGCCATGTACATTCATATGCATTAAGTCGGAGCTTTGCTCACACCACGTTGGCCTGGATTGGCAAATTTTAAGTTGAAAGTTGAAGGCTTATGCCTTGATGCCCACTAAAATGGCAATGATTTTAAGTTGGGAGTTTTACTCCGAATGGTACCACATGCATGACGAGTCGAGTCTCATTTGAGTTGCATTTTATGTTGTTCTTGAGTATGATATTGAGTTGATAACTGCCGTTGCTGTATGTGTAATCTGATTTGGGTGATGAAACGTGTTAAATTACTTAGCATTACATGATGAATTATAATGCTTATTATATTGATTGAGAGACTCACCCTTACAGTTATTTTTCAGGTAACGAGCAATGAGTCGAGTAGAAGCTAATGCTTGGAGTCTAGTGTAGTCGCTTTAGTGGGTCATGCTCTGATAGATGTAACATCGGGACGGGATGTTTTAATTATTTTGTTGTCGGTTGTTGAACTATTTTTCATGTAATATGTTATACGTTTTAATTGGTTGACATAATTTCTATCCGCTGCGTATTTTTGAAATGTTTTATGGTTGATATAATAAAAGAGCATGACAGATGTTATTTTCGAAAATGTGACACCCTTGTTTTGTGTAATTACTCAGATATATATATACTTGTTGTTGCTATTAAATATTTGGGGTATTTTAGAAGGGTGTTACATTAGTGGTATCAGAGCAGGTCGGTCTGTCCGGCCAGTTGTCGTGTCGTTACTGTCTAACAATTGTGTATTGTTACTAATCTAACTTTAAGTTGTGTTGTATTGATGAGTTGAAATGGCTGGAAGGAATGACGCTGCAATGACTGCCGCAATGCAAGCAATGGCACAAGCTGTGCAGAACTTGCCAAATGCTGGTGGAGATGCTGGATCACATAGCTTGGCGACTTTTCAAAGAGAGAATCCGCCGGTGTTTAAAGGGAAGCATGATCCAGATGCAGCCTTGGGATGGTTGAAAGAAATTGAGAGGATCTTCCGTGTTATGGATTGCACTCCAGCTCAGAAGGTTCGGTATGGTACTCACATGCTAGCAGTCGAAGCTGATGACTGGTGGCTAGAGACTCACGAGAGGTTGACCGTGGCAGGTGAAGACATTACTTGGGATGTATTCCGTAGGGAATTCCTGAGAAAGTATTATCCGGAAGATGTCCGTGGTAAGAAGGAAATCGAATTCCTTGAGCTGAAGCAAGGAAACATGTCTTTCACTGACTATGCTGCAAAATTTGTGGAGCTGTCCAAATTTTATCCTCATTACACTGGTGCTGGTGCTGAATTTTCAAAGTGCATCAAGTTTGAGAACGGATTGCGCTCTGAAATTAAGAAGGCTGTTGGGTATCAGAAGATACGCATTTTTACTGAATTGGTTGATAGCTGCAGGATATTTGAGGAAGACAATAATGCTCATTACAAGGTTGTCAGTGACCGCAAGGGAAAGCAGCATCAAAACCGTGGCAAGCCGTATGATGCCCCAGTGGGAAAAGGGAAACAAGGAGTTGCTCCGGCTCAGAGGACTAGTAGGGGAGGTGCTCCTGCTGGTATAGTTTGCTTCAAATGTGGTCAGGCTGGTCATAAGAGTAATGTATGCACTGCTGAAGTAAAGAGGTGTTTTCGCTGTGGTAAGACTGGTCATGCAATAGCTGATTGCAAGCACAAGGAAATGATTTGTTTTAATTGTGGCGAAGAAGGGCATATTGGAAGTCAGTGTCAGAAGCCAAAGAAATCTCAGACTGGGAAGGTGTTCGCATTGACCGGAACTCAAACCTCCTGTGAGGACGGACTTATCCGAGGCACATGTCTCATAAATGGTACTCCTTTAATTACTATTATTGATACCGGTGCTACCCACTGTTTTATTTCTGCTAACTGTGCTCGAAGACTGGGTTTAAAATTGTCCGCTTTAGACGGTGAATTGATTGTTGAGACCCCAGCTAAGGGATCAGTAACTACTTCTTTGGTATGTTTAAAATGTCCTTTGTCGATCTTCGATAAAGATTTCTGTGTTGATTTAGTATGTTTGCAGTTGGATGGGATGGATGTAATTCTTGGTATGAACTGGTTAGAGTATAATTATGTTCATATAAATTGTCATCATAAGTCGGTGAGGTTTTCCACTCCTGAAGAGGAAGGAGTTGACTTATTACCTTTCAGAGAATTGCGAAAATTGATGAAAGAAGGAGCTCAGATGTTTTCCTTGATGGCGACGTTGTCGGTTGAAAGTAAAGCTAAGATAGAGGAACTGTTAGTGGTGAAAGAATTCCCTGAAGTTTTTCCTGATGAAATTCCTGGTGTGCCGCCAGAGAGGGAAGTTGAATTTACTATCGATCTGGTACCTGGTACTAGGCCTGTTTCGATGGCACCGTATAGAATGTCGGCATCTGAATTGTATGAATTAAAGAAGCAATTGGAAGACTTACTTGAGAAGAAGTTTATAAGACCAAGTGTGTCGCCGTGGGGAGCTCCAGTGTTGCTAGTAAAGAAGAAAGAGGGTAGTATGAGGCTTTGTATTGATTATAGACAATTGAATAAAGTAACGATCAAGAATAAGTATCCACTACCGAGGATAGATGATTTGATGGACCAATTAGTGGGTGCTTGTGTGTTCAGTAAAATTGATTTGAGATCGGGCTATCATCAGATCAGAGTGAAAGATGAAGACATCCAGAAGACAGCGTTCAGAACTCGGTATGGACATTATGAGTATTCTGTGATGCCTTTCGGTGTGACTAATGCGCCGGGAGTATTTATGGAATACATGAATCGTATTTTCCATACTTATCTGGATCATTTTGTGGTAGTATTTATTGATGATATTTTGATTTACTCTAAGTCCGAAGGAGAGCACCAGGAACATTTGAGATTAGTATTGGAGGTTTTGAAAGATAAGAAATTGTATGCGAAGTTGTCCAAGTGTGAGTTTTGGTTAAGAGAAGTCAGTTTTCTCGGCCATGTAATTTCAGGAAAAGGTATTGCTGTGGATCCTTCCAAGGTAGAAGCTGTATTGCAATGGGAAACTCCTAAGTCGGTTACCGAGATTAGAAGCTTTTTGGGATTAGTTGGATATTATAGAAGATTTATTGAAGGATTTTCTAAGTTAGCACTTCCGTTGACTAAATTAACTTGCAAAGGTAAAGCTTTCGTGTGGGATGTTCAGTGCGAAGAGAGTTTTAATGAATTAAAGAGGAGATTGACGTAGGCGCCGGTTTTGACTTTGCCAAATCCGGAGGAACCGTTTATAATTTACTGTGATGCTTCGTTGATGGGTTTGGGAGGTGTGCTCATGCAAAATAATAAAGTAATTGCTTATGCGTCGCGACAGTTGAGAATTCATGAAAAGAACTACCCTACGCATGATCTTGAACTTGCTGCTGTAGTGTTTGCGCTAAAACTTTGGAGGCATTACCTTTATGGTTCCAGATTCGAAGTTTTCAGCGATCATAAAAGTTTAAAGTATCTATTTGATCAGAAAGAGCTGAACATGAGACAACGTAGGTGGTTCGAATTGCTTAAGGATTATGATTTCGGTTTGAATTATCATCCAGGAAAAGCAAATGTTGTGGCCGATGCTTTAAGTAGAAAGACCTTGCATGTGTCGGCAATGATGATTAAGGAGTTGGAATTAATTGAGCAATTTCGGGATATGAGTTTGGTTTGCGAAGTAACACCGCAGAGTGTGATGCTAGGAATGCTAAAGATTAATAATGATTTTATGGATAGTATCCGAGAGGCACAGAAGTTGGATGTGAAATTAGTAGATATCCTTAATCGTTATGGTCAATCAGGGAAAAGTGACTTTAAGGTTGACGCGAGAGGTGTGTTGAAATTAGGGGAAAGAATTTGTATTCCTGATGATGCGATTTTGAAGAGAAGTATTTTAGAGGAGGGTCATAGAAGCAGTTTGAGTATTCATCCAGGAGCTACTAAAATGTATCAGGATTTAAAGAAATTATTTTGGTGGCCCGGAATGAAAGAAGATATGGCTCGTTTTGTGTATGCGTGCTTAACTTGTCAGAAGTCGAAGATTGAGCATTAGAAGCCTGCTGGGTTGATGCAACCGTTGGAAGTTCCAGAATGGAAATGGGATAGCATTTCTATGGACTTTGTAACGGGGCTGCCTGCTACCTTACAAGGGCATGATTCGATTTGGGTGATCGTTGATAGGCTCACGAAGTCGGCTCACTTTATACCTATTAACATCACTTACCCAATTGCGAAGTTGGCAGAGATTTACATTCGAGTAGTTGTAAAGTTGCATGGTGTTCCTCTGTGTATTGTGTCGGACAGGGATCCGAGGTTTACATCGGGATTTTGGAAAAGTTTGCAAGATTCGTTGGGATCTAAGTTGAGGTTGAGTTCGGCATATCATCCTCAAACTGATGGCCAAACTGAGAGAACTATTCAGTCATTGGAAGATTTACTGAGAGCTTGTGTTCTTGAACAAGGAGGTTCGTGGGACACTTATCTTCCATTGATCGAGTTCACATACAATAATAGTTACCATTCTAGTATCGGAATGGCGCCTTTTGAAGCATTATATGGTCGTAGATGTAGAACTCCTTTGTGTTGGCACGAATCTGGTGAGGGTGTAGTACTTGGACCAGAGTTAGTTCGAGAAACTACCGAGAAAGTGAAGTTTATCCGGGAGAAGATGAAAGCTTCTCAGAGTAGGCAGAAGAGTTACCATGACAAGCGGAAGAAGGATTTAGAATTTCAAGCTGGTGACCATGTGTTTTTGAGAGTCACGCCTGTGACCGGAGTTGGGAGGGCTTTGAAGTCTAAAAAGCTCACTCCTCGCTTCATTGGTCCATATCAGATCTTAGAACGGGTTGGAAGAGTTGCTTATCGAATGGCATTACCACCTAATCTTTCGAATTTGCATGATGTATTCCATGTGTCGCAGCTTCGGAAGTATATCTCAGATCCGTCTCATGTGGTTAGTATGGATGATGTGCAAGTGCGAGATAATTTAACAGTAGAGACAAAGCCTGTACGAGTTGAAGATCGTGAAACAAAGACTCTTCGAGGAAAAGAGATTGTGTTGGTTAAAGTCGTTTGGTTGGGAGCTGCGGGCGAAAGCATGACATGGGAACTTGAAAGTCGGATGAAGGAGTCTTATCCAGAGTTATTTGCTTGAGGTATGTTTTCGAGGACGAAAACTCTTTTAGTAGGGGAGAGTTGTAACACCCCGAATTAAATAAGAGGATTATTTAATTAAGTTAATAATATATTTAATAATTTAATTAAATAAATTGAATTATTGGATTATTATTAATATTATTATTATTATTATTTGGAATAATAATTATAGTGGAAAATATATAAGTTGGAATATGGAAAAAAAAGGGTTCATTGTTGGTAAAGAGTTTTCACGTGAAACAGAGAAAGCGGCTGAAAGGTGAAAAGTGGAGAAAGAGCAAAGGTTGAAGAACGGAAAAGCTTGAAGCTTAGAGACCGCCGGATTATCTCAGGTAAGGGGGGTTTATCGTCGTTTAATGGGTATTATGGAATAGCATGTAATGGGTAGTGATAAACCGTTGAATTGACCCTAATTGGGATTTAGAGTGCTGAGAAAATTGTGATGAATAAGTTGTATGAAAACTGAAATTGAATCGATAATTGTATGTGTCGTGATTTGCCGATAATGTAGCTTTTTACGGAAGTTGAATCGGAGGTCCGGAAGTCCTCCAGCGGCGGAAAATGCGGAGAACTCTGCATTCTGCCTTGTGTTAGCGCAGGAACTGCTGTTTTGTCTGCGTTAACCGGTTAACCCAGGGCGTTAACCGGTTAACACTGTTATATTTTGTGAAAATGTGCTGTTTTGCCTGCGTTAACCGGTTAACCCAGGGCATTAACCGGTTAACACTGTTGCGTTTTGCCAGAAAATGTATTTTGTCCTGCGTTAACCGGTTAACCCAGGGCGTTAACCGGTTAACACTGTTGGAAATTAGAAAAATTGATATTTTAAAGTTGTGAATATAATTGGCGATTGGCCTATTACCGTTAATTCTGATGAATAATTTTGTTGGATTATGTTATGGAGTGTTGATACAAATATGTTGATAAGTTGTGTTAAAGTTGTTGAAATACTGAGTTGTAGGCTTGGTGAGCCAAAGTTGATTTTAAGTTGATTTTTGGTTGGAAACGTTGTTGTGTTGATATTATTATTATGTTGTCGACAGTTTAGAGTCGTGTATGCCATGTACATTCATATGCATTAAGTCGGAGCTTTGCTCACACCACGTTGGCCTGGATTGGCAAATTTTAAGTTGAAAGTTGAAGGCTTATGCCTTGATGCCCACTAAAATGGCAATGATTTTAAGTTGGGAGTTTTACTCCGAATGGTACCACATGCATGACGAGTCGAGTCTCATTTGAGTTGCATTTTATGTTGTTCTTGAGTATGATATTGAGTTGATAACTGCCGTTGCTGTATGTGTAATCTGATTTGGGTGATGAAACGTGTTAAATTACTTAGCATTACATGATGAATTATAATGCTTATTATATTGATTGAGAGACTCACCCTTACAGTTATTTTTCAGGTAACGAGCAATGAGTCGAGTAGAAGCTAATGCTTGGAGTCTAGTGTAGTCGCTTTAGTGGGTCATGCTCTGATAGATGTAACATCGGGACGGGATGTTTTAATTATTTTGTTGTCGGTTGTTGAACTATTTTTCATGTAATATGTTATACGTTTTAATTGGTTGACATAATTTCTATCCGCTGCGTATTTTTGAAATGTTTTATGGTTGATATAATAAAAGAGCATGACAGATGTTATTTTCGAAAATGTGACACCCTTGTTTTGTGTAATTACTCTGATATATATATACTTGTTGTTGCTATTAAATATTTGGGGTATTTTAGAAATGTTACCGTGCTTCCAGCTTGAATAGCCTCTTGTGCATCTTTCAAAGAAGACATGGGTTTCCCAGTTTTCTTCAATTCATCGGCAATAGATAAGGCTTGGAATGACGTTCCAACCTCCTCCTCAACATCAACGTATGTGAAATATGACAAATGGCTCACCCATAATGCCTTCTCTCCACCAACAACGACAAGCTTATCGTTCTTCATAAATTTCAGCTTCTGGTGAAGAGTAGACGTCACTGCTCCAGCTTCGGGAATCCATGGCCTTCCCAACAAGCAATTGTAGGTCGGGTGGATATCCATCACTTTAAAAGTAATTTGGAAATCACTCAGACCTATCTTCACTAAAAGGTCCACTTCACCAATGACAATTTTACAAGAACCATTGAACGCTTTGACAACCACGCTATTATACCTCATTGGGGCACCTTGATAAGAGAGTCTTGACAAAGTTGATTTTGGTAACACATTCAACGACGAACCAGTATCAACCAACACATTGGACAAAGCGTCCTCCTTGCAATTCATTGAAATATGCAACGCCAAATTGTGATTTATGCCTTCCTCAGGAAGTTCTTCATCACACAAACTCAAATTGTTACAAGAAGTGATGTTGGCAACTACGTCGTCAAACTGATCCACGGTAACATCATGTTCAACATAGGCTTGTTCCAACACTTTCTACAATGCTTCTCTGTGCGCTTCAGAATTCATCAGGAATGATACTACAAAAATATTTATTCTACAATATTGAATTCACTTCTCTTGATTAGCCTGAACATGTCATCATTATCGTTAGTCTTCAACTTGCTGGACTCACCAGACTGACACGTTGGAGCACCAACTGGATTTGCTACAGGAATATCTGCTTTCTTACTCACTGACACATCTTCTACTGCTCTCGGAAATACTTGACCGAACACACAACCACTACGGGTCACCTTCATAATATCTGCAATATTTACCATTGAGTCTGCAAGTGGTAGAGGAACCTCTTAACCATTCTCAATCATAGTGGCATTGTACTGATATGGCACAACTTTATCGGATGAGTAAGGGACAGGTCCCGTTAACTGTATAACCAACAGATATCGATTTATTGATATTATTGATGTTGCTGCTATCAAACTGAATAACTACCCGCTCAGGGGTCTTGAATACTGGTACAATTACATTCACATAATCTCCCATATCCCTCGTTATTCTCATCCATCGACTTCTGGATATCTCTCTTGACAATCATACACCCACGAGGGTTCACGCTACAGATGACACAACCATCATGGTCATGTTCACAGTTACTGATTAAACATAAAGTCTTATGCATCTCCACTAGAGATCTTCGGATACGTCTTACATCAAAAACTCGGAAATTCCCTGGATAACCATCCACCATGTTAACATAAGTGTTACCATGAGCGGGCAACATATTGGCTTTCACATTTGGTACTCTGTCCTCAAAGGACACCATACCACTCTTAACATGCTTCTGGAATTCATACTTTAGAGAATACAAATTCTCTATATCATGGTCAGGGAATCCCTGGTGAAAAGTGTAGCGGTGTATTCGTCACTTTATGATTTATTGATTAAATCAAAAGCAAAGCATACAAAGAATCGAGTCGCCACCGTATTTTTATTTATCCAAAGGAATGGCTAAAAAGCGAACAAAAGCCTAAGAAGTTTTACACAGAAAACTAATGAAAGGTCAGAGATCTGGGTAAGGGGTTAATTACGCAATGGGAAGGTGTTAGGCACCCAAAACGTCCTAGGTACTCCTAGGGAGCCCTTTTCACAACTTGTTGTACGAAATGTTATTTGTTTATGAAATATTTATTGTGCAAACATGGATTGAAGGGATGAGAGAAAAATATACAATTTATTAATTTTGTGTTTGAACGGATGAACCCGTTGCCTACGTACCTTTCCATGGAAGGTAAGGATCAAAACGCCGTAGTTCGGCTAAAAAATTTCCAAAATATGAGTGGATTGATTTTAAAACACAAGCCCTAAGGTCTTTCGTTATCCACGGGAGAAAACTCAACCTTATATAAACAACAAGTCCACCATGTGAGAAAAGCTTCAACTTGCTAGTGAGGGGTTAACCCTATAATAAGCAAGGAAGTCTTACAATTCAATCACTAAGGACAAAAGGTGAGATTAACATCAACCAACTAGGATAAATCAAACCTACGGCTAATGTATGGAAACTTATCAAGAATGGACAAAGCCGCAAAACAATTGAATGAGTGAGATTAACCAATTAGGATTATTCACAAAAGTGGTCAAGATATGATTAGAATTCAATTCAGAAGAAGTATTATGAAAATGAGGTTTGGAAAATCAAAGGCCTAAGGCCTAGGTTTCTAATTTGAAAACAAATGAAGATGTTTGCACAATGGTTTTCAGGTTTTGGATTAACATGCAAATGGAGGTTTAAAGAAACAAAAGATGGGAAGGTGAGGAAGTAAAACTTCTTAGATGTTCACCTCTTGAAATCATATGTAGATGATTAAAGTGATTCCTTTGGAATAGGCAACAATGCAATAACAGATGAACAAAGTAAATGGATACCGGATGCCAATCAATGGACTTATTCCAATCTCACAAAACAAAATGAAACATGGATACCAGATGCCAATCAATGGACTTATACTAGTCTCCTAAAACAAAAAAGACAAGGATACCAGATGCCAATCAGTGGACTTATACTAGTCTCCTACCATATCATAGGATACAACTGCCAATCAATGGTCTTATGCTTGCCTCCTCCATGGACAAAACAAGATGCTATAAAGCAAAGTTTATGAAATGATATACAAATGATGATGATAAATGCACAAAGGCACACTCAAGCAAATATGCACAGATGAATCAAATAAGCAAACAAACAAGTCAATTAGCACACACTATATACAATCAATTAGGCTCAAGCAAGGTTAGGCTTTACAGCCAACTGGAATGGGGTATTTTTGAGCTCTTAACCCTAACATTGAGAGTTAGGGTGAAGCAGATGAAAAGGAGATGAGGGGTGTGCCTCATAGCTCTTATCCCTGGTCAGGGAGAGCTTTGATCAATGGAAAGTGTGGGAGTTCAGAAAGTTGGAACTCTTCTCCACAAATAGACTCTATAGGATCTTGGGTTATTATTCACCATGCATCAACACATGGTGTGAGCAAGGTGAATGACACACTGAGTAGCAGGAGATGGATTACACATCTCTTTTATCTGCCAATTGCCTCATAAGAGGACTTTTTCCTGCTTGGCACAAAGATTAAACAATCACAAGCATTGCCTCTTAAGGAGGACTTCAGACAGGTGCCTACCAATAACAGTAGGTCTTCCAGACTACATGAAGATGAGAGACCATACCTAAGTGGTTAAGCAACCAAGCAAAAGTAAAGTTCAAATGAACTTAAAGCAACTTAGGTACCTGTGGAAACAACTAAGCAAATCAGTATAAAACTCAGACAATCAAACAATAGTCAATAAGCAACCAACAATTCCAATGTACAAAATGTGTAAACCAAAAGTCAAACTTAAATGAGTTAACATCAACCTACAAAACACACAAAGGTTAGTAATCAAAGGCAAACAACAATACTCAAGTGATGGAGCATCAACAACTACGGAACTTGGATGTTCAACCTGAAATCAAAGCTCAAATGTGAGAGGCAAACCACTAGGTCAAAGCCTAGGGTCAAAGGTGGAGAAAAAATTTAAAACAGGAGCTGAAATTTAACATGAATCAACTTCAATCACATCTTGACACATTCCAAAAGGTCTCACATCAATATCAATTACCAAATGCGTTTCATGATCAATAGAAGTTCAAGACAATTTTAAAGCTCATATGTGATCAACCAGAATGAAAAATGCAAATCAAATCAGAAATAATTCAAATAATTCTGAGAAAATTCATGATCAATCACAACATTCATAACATGTATCACACAAAAAATCAGAAGCATTGGACATTATTTGGCATGGCAAACTCATCATACAAGTTGAACATCAAAAGGTGTGACACAAATTGTCACACCAAGTTAGCACAATCATAAAACAGAATTGGTAATTGATAAAAATTCCAAATCAACACCAAAATGTCAAGCAATGAGTCTAGTTTAAGCATGCAAAATTTCACATTCATTGGATAAGAAACCAGCATTTCACAAAGGAATAAGCAAGGCAAGGTACAAAATGGATACATGCTCACATACCCTAGCACAAAATGAAATCCAGCCAAGCACAATTTTGGGATTAATGATAAAAAAAAACTAGAGAGAACAAGGATCACAATGCAAAAAATTGGAATGAATTTGGATTAGTTTTCAAATAGTTATGAATTTTACAAGATGAGAAAAAATAAAAAAAACATATGAGAAGCATAGCATGATTATGGAGGGAAAAGGAGAAAAATAGCAAGGCATTTGAATATATTCCCATCGCTGGGAATCGAACTCAGTGAGAGTTCAAATGTGCGCGCCAAGCCTAGATGAAACGCACCATTTCATTTAATAGGTGGCATGGTCAAAGCAGTCAAACAATATGGACCAATAGAAACGCTAGCATGGCAATTATGTGGACCAATCAGAAGTGAGCCCTAAACTAACACATGCAAACCAGAAAAACTGTTTCCAAATGGATTAAAACCGTGGCCGAAGGTTGAAACTCATCTTCTTCATCGCGCAGCATATGAACAGTAGCATGTTCTTCATGCATCAAGAACAATTGTTCCAGAAATCAAAATCAAGCACGCTAACATGTAGGTCTTTCATCATAGATCACAAATCCATGCATAGCTAAACTTAATTCCACATAACAAGATCAAATCGAACACAACAAGATTCATGCATGAAATTTCAAATTAACCTAACTCAGCCAATAGTGCATGAAATCACACGATTCAAAGCTCAGCATAACCAGGACAACCAGATCTACAATAATATCACAATAATTTTGAGAAATAGAAGGATCGAGTCATGACCTCTTGAAGAGCAGAAGTTGGAATCGTGCTCCACAAAGCTCAGCAATGCCTTACAGTTCCTCTACAATGATTATTGAGGTGATTGATGATGAATTGGAAGCTCAACAACACCTGAATCCAGCGAATCTTGGAATCACCATGGATATTCTAAGCTTCGAGCATGCTTCAATGTGGTGCCAATTTCTTCAATTCCACGTGCAAACTTGTTCAATAACACTTCAGGATCATGAATCAAGCACTAGAAATGGATTGGATGTGAAGAATTTGGAAGAAATTTTGAGAGAGAATTTTTGGAGAATTTGGATCTAGATCTGAAAAATCGTTGCTAATTGCTGAAAACAGTTAGGGTTTTCTTTATATATGTTGTGCTAATCCTGTTTAAATCATGTTTAGGCCAAAGCTAATTGGAATTAATCATTTTCAAGGTGTATGTGCAAATTGGCTTTTCACCCTCATGCATGAAATGCATGTGTGAACAGTGCACGAAATTGGTTCATTTTCACTTAGAATCCCATTTTAAAACCAATGGCAATGGTAAAATGTTCAAACAATGCACAAATTTTGAATTTTGTAAATTCCCTCCAAAAAGCCAATGAATTAACAAATGCTCATGTGATGACAATTCATGTAATGTGATGCATGATTTGGAAATTAGAGATCATGAGGAGAATTTAGCAAAAAGAGCCACTCATTTTGGAGCTTTGGTTGAAAAGTTATGTCCATTTGAAGTCCCATGCATACTTTGCCATTTTTTGATCATATCTCCTTAACCACACATGAGAAATTAATGATCTTGGACTTTTTGGAAATGGGGGAGAAAGATCTATAATTTTCATGTTCAACAAAATTTCATTTGAAGCTTTCTTGATGATGTAATATTGAGTTGAAGTTGGTCCAAAATCTTTCCATTTTTGGAAAGTTCAAATTATAGGTCACTTGCTATTTTTGGAAATTCTTGACTGGACTTCAAATTCTTCAATGTGAGTGTTTGAAATGTCAAATGAGACTTGTTTGAACATGAATGAAGTATTTCTAATTACTTCCCACCTCCAAATCCATAGTTGACTTTGCAGTTGACCTTCTAGGTCTTCAGATGATTGGGAAATGTTCTGATGAAATTCAAGCCTCTACCACTTGGGATTTTGCTTCAAAATAACATCATAGCTCATATGAACTCTTGAAAATGATTGTGGGGTCCAAATCTCAAGAATGACCACCATCTATTGCTCAATGAATGCTTTTGATTGCCTTGACCTGTTATTGCTTCATCTGCAAGACAAAGGTTAGATGACATATTTTTGTACTTTTGGTTAGTGATAGAAGAAAAACAATGATATACAAATGCAATGAATGCTTGGTGATCAAGAATCACTCTCAGAGGATGACCCACCCACAGGGAAGGAAGCAAGGTGTCCAATGATCCTTGAGGCAATGAAATGATATGATATGATGCCATGAGGGATCTTAGGGACAAAATTGGGGTCTTACAGATGCCCCTATTTAAGGTCATTCTAGCCGGAGAAGTGAAGGTTAAAGTCTTCATCTCGACGCGGTAGAATGGGCTTAAATAACAATAATGAGACAAATTTTGGTCCCTAAGAGACCTCATGATGCAAATGTATACATGTAAAAGAAACAAACTCTGTGGGGAATACCGGTCCACAAAGAAAAGACGATCCATCGGAGTAATACACTCACCAGGAACAGAGACTCTAACAGGACTCTCATGGGGATAAGAAAAGGAAAAAGAATGCGTGAGCAGGACACGACTCTGAATTAGGGTAAACTGACGCTGCATGAACAAGACACGACTGGACTAGAGACCTCACTGGGGAGTAAAGGACTCAAACTGGGGAAAAGAAAAAAAGAATTCCATAGGAAGACACATCCATTGGAAAGACTCAAGCTGACTCAAACTATCCGCGAAGGATACTTCGGATAAAAATCCGGACTCAGACTGGGGAAAGATTCGCACAGAATCTCCCTGCCGGGGAAAACTGCGTATATTGGGGAAAACGCCAATACAACAAAGGGAAAAATCACAACGGAAACTCCACTGGGGAATGTCTAACAAAGAGACTCTCCTGGAGAAAAAAAAACTGCAAGATGAGGTGTTACCGGTTACTGGGTAACAAACTCAAAGAGACATGTGATCTAAATACCGGTTACTGGGTGAAAGAACAACAAGCTCGGGAAGAATGAATATCTAAGACCGGTATAAGGGTGAGAGATATCAATCAACCAAACATCTGAGAAAGACCTGAAAAAGGTACATCAACTCAGGAAAATCTGACTCCACAGGGGACCAAGGTCATAATAAGGAGCAGAAAGGAAGGAACACCAGGGATACCGGTTACTGGGTATATAATAGGTGACCGACCAAAGCGTGAATTGGTATATATGCCAAGACACTCATCATCCGAAAGGAGGGCTTGAAAAAGCAAATCGACTTACAGGATGGACATTCGAATCCGCAACGGGAAAACGAATCTTACTCAATTGGGGAAAAAACCAAAGAGCGCATGAGATATAATATCCATTACCGTCAGAACATGGATAGTATACTCGCATGAGATATATTATCTATTACCGTCAGAACATATATAACATACTCGAAAAGGAGGAGACACCAGAGATACCGGTTACTGGGTATATAATAGGTGACCTACCGAAAACGTGAATTTGTTTATATGCCAAGACACTCATCATCCTGAAGAGAGCAAAACGCAAACTTATCAAAGGATGGATATTCGATTCTACAGAGAATACGAATCTTACTCCGCTGGAAAAAAACAACAAAGGATTCCACAAAAGAAAGAACAAAGAATATCTGATTCCACAAAGGGACAACGAATCCTACTCGACTGGGGAAACACAACAGGCTTCGACCGAAGAGTGCATGAGATATATTATCCATTACCGTCAGAACGTGGATAACATACTCGCATGGAAGATTATCCACAACCGGTTACTGGGTTAATAAAGGATAAATCGACCAAAAAGAAAGGCATCAGGATACCAAAACTAGGTATATAAAGATGACCGATCAAAGGGAGCAACAATCATTACCGAGCAAAAGAGTAAATGAAAGATGACTCACTAGGGATGAAATTGCAAGCATCCGGCAATTACCCAGAAGAAAGAGGGAATATCAACATCGAATACTGGATGAAGATAACCACAAAGAGTAACCATCATCGGTTAAGATGAACAACAAGGTTAACTCTGCAAAGAGGGAGAAATTAGGATTTACGACTACCGAATACGGGGTAGAAGACCAAAAACTCTGGCTGAGGATAAAATTGCTAGCATACGGCAATTATCCACAAGAAAGCACAGACTCCGCTAGGGAGACAGCAATAACATAGGATTTACAACTACCGAATACTGGGTAGAAGACCACAAAGATTCACCATCAACCAGAATGAACCATAAAGGTTACCTCTGCTAGGGGATAAAAGTAGGATTTATAACTACCGAATACATGGTAGAAAACCAACAGTTCTCTGCGCGGGGAATGAAAGAATCACAATTTCGCACAGGAAATAAGATAGGGTTTATAACAAACCACCAACTGCTGAAGAGCAAGAAAAAAATAAGGATTTACGACTACCGAATACGGGGTAGAAGACCATCAACTCTTGCTGAGGAATAAAAGGTATATAACCACAAATTCCGCCAAGAGGGAAAAGGAACATAGGACTTACAACTACCGGTCACTGGGTAGAGGCCCAAACTCCGCTAGGGATAAAAAGAATTATTGCCGGTTACTGGGCAATTCATTCGTTTATTCCACAGGGAAACACAAGAGACAGCTGAAAAAACGCCAATTCAGGCTCAAACCAAAAAGGCAAACTGAATCAAGACTCATCCTAATGAGGATATAACTCAATAGGAAGATCCATCCCAATATATGTGTTGGGAGGAAACAGAAAAAACCGTCATCCACGAGGATATATCTCAGTGGGGAATTGCAGAAGGAAAGGCAAACACTTTCTGCTTATGGGGCTGACTCTATATTGAGAGATTAGACACCCGACATCGGCTTGGGAAGATCTATTGGAGAGATCTATATCACCATTAGCAGGAGACAACAAACAAAAGATATATGGCAAAAATGCAATCATGAATATCTGAATGTTGAAAGTATGCATGAATATGCGTGATTTATGTTTGATGAATGCTGACAAAACAGACATGTCTAATACAAACGGGCCCAGGAATCAAACGCCCGGTACTACACTTCCAGAGGAAAATCCACGGAAAGCCATCTGCTGGAGATCTAAATGCTAAAAAGCAAAGATCTGCAGGGAAGCAAAAGATCAGAGATATCAAAGAAATCACAAAATCTCTGCGTGATGGATCATCAATCAACCCAACTGGGGAACAGAAGTTCACAACAGGCAGTAACTGCCACAAAGACAAATCTGTTGGGGAAAAGGAGAAATCCCAAGATTTCTACAGGGGGATCCTAAGTATCAACTGGGAAACAAAAGTTCACTGCACAAGCGAGAACTGCTGAAGAGAACAGAACACACAAGTAGAATCTAGCCGCACAAGCAACTCTACTGGGGATACTGTCAGCCACTCCATTGGGGATAAACCCACTGAGGGAAAAAAAAGATCACACCAGTAGATTCTGCCACAAGCCACTCTACTGGGGATCAACCAAATCTATGGATGACAGATCACCAACCAACCCAGCTAGGGAACAAGTTTACAACAGGAAGAAACTGCCACAAAAGCAACTTTGTTGAGGAAACCAACTCTGTTGGAGATACTACAGGGAAATTACGAAACTTCCGCAGGGAAACAAATCACAGACACAATCCACCGTACCACAAATCTACTGGCGAATTATCTGAGGATGAGAAGGAGAGTTG
Source organism: Lathyrus oleraceus (assembly GCF_024323335.1). NCBI lineage: Eukaryota > Viridiplantae > Streptophyta > Magnoliopsida > Fabales > Fabaceae > Lathyrus > Lathyrus oleraceus. Next base: position 165,562,486 of record NC_066582.1, read on the forward strand.
GGGATCAACCACCAAATGCTGAACCTTCCAAGAGGAAACTAACAAGCTGCTGAGAAGGAGATAATCACTGCTCTGCTGAAGGGATAAGAGGTGAAAACCTCAACAAGCACTCTGATGGAGAAAGATAGCATAGATGAAGTATATCACGCCAACAACTCCGCTGACGACTATACTGAGGAAACAGACGAAGTCCCGGGATGTCAATCCACCGACTGCTGAGTCTTCCAAAAGGAAAGCACCCATGCTGGGGAGAGAATATTGTTGGAGAGGAATGTGGAGTTCTCAACAACTACTCTGGTTGGGGAACAAAATCTCAACAGAAGCTCTGCTTAGGGAACAACCCTAACAACAATCTGGACAAAAGAGGATACAACCAATGCCAGGAATATGAACAAATGTCTTACCCTGTTGGAAATCATGCCACCCTTGGGAGAGCACTGAGAAATTCTTAGGTATCCTTTCATCATTGTGAATATTCACTTTGTTTAAAACAACTTTTTATGAAAAATTTGTTTGTTTAAAACAATGACATTTTATCAACTAAAACATGCAAAACATTTGTTGAATTGAGACAAATAAGAGTGCAAATAATTGGATAAAAGCTCAAATTGATTTGATGGAATGGTAGTCTGCAAATGGCAAGACTCCATAGATCTGTACAAATTTGAAATCAGTGATATATATTGGAAGAGGGCTACATTGAACATAATGATCCTTTCTCTATCAATTTGAATTTCGATGTATTCGAAGCTTCAGTCGGCAACGAATCGAGAATCCCTGACGAACAGACGGCTGCGGAACAGAAGGTCTTGTCAGGATGCAGTTACTTGCCAAATCTCTAATTTTTGCCTAGATTGCCCCAGGGTGAGGTACTCAATCTAGCGGGATGCAAATATTCTTTTTTCCAATGTCTCTAACTTTTGCCTGAATCACCCTTTCGGGTTTTCCACCGAGACGCTCATTTTTGCCTAAGCCTCCCTTTCGGGTTTTCAACTTAGCGAGCTATTCTGTTTTTCTTTTATATACTCTTTTTTTTTAGGCAAAGTATTTCTTGACTGCATCTGAATTCACAGGACGAGTGAAATCCTCCCCATCCATTGTTGTAAGCATCAAAGCTCCGCCTGAAAAGGCTCTCTTGACAACATATGGACCTTCATAGTTTGGAGTCCACTTGCCCCTGGAATCGGGCGCGAAAGACAAGACTTTCTTGAGCACGAGGTCACCTTCTCGGAACACACGAGGCTTGACCTTCTTATCGAATGCTTTCTTCATTCTCTGCTGATATAACTGACCATGACACATGGCAGTCAATCGCTTCTCTTCAATCAAATTCAACTGGTCATAACGACTCTGAACCCATTCAGCATTAGTCAACTTGGCTTCCATCAAGACTCTCATTGATGGGATCTCCACCTCTACTGGGAGAACAACCTCCATGCCGTAAACAAGAGAGAAAGGGGTTGCCCCTGTTGAAGTGCGGACAGATGTACGATAACCATGCAAAGCAAATGGCAGCATCTCATGCCCATCTTTGTACGTAACTGTCATCTTCTGGATAATCTTCTTGATATTCTTATTAGCAGCTTCAACAGCCCCATTCATCTTTGGTCTGTAGGGAGAGGAGTTATGGTGTGCAATCTTGAACTCAGCGCACAACTCTTCCATCATCTTATTATTCAGATTAGATCCATTATCAGTAATGATCTTATCTGGCACACCATAACGGCAAATCATCTGATTCTTGATAAACTTCACGACCACCTGCCTGGTCACATTCGCATTCGAAGCGACTTCAACCCATTTGGTGAAGTAATCAATTGCTACGAGAATAAACCTGTGTCCGTTGGACGCTTTCGGTTCAATCATGCCAATCATGTCGATTCCCCACATAGAGAAAGGCCATGGTGATGAAATCACATTCAGAAGTGTCGGAGGAATATGAATCTTATCCGCATAAATTTGACACTTGTGGCATTTCTTCACATATTTGTAGCAGTCAGACTCCATTGTCAGCCAATAGTAGCCCGCTCTCAGCATCTTTCTAGCCATGGCATGTCCATTAGAATGAGTACCAAATGAACCCTCATGGACCTCAGTCATCAATAGGTTTGCTTCGTGTCTATCCACGGATCTGAGCAAAACCATGTCAAAATTTCTCTTATAAAGCACTTCACCGCTGAGGTAGAAACTGCCTGACAACCTTCTTAAAGTTTTCCTATCTTTCACAGATGCCCCAGGCGGGTAGACCTGGTTCTAGAGGAAATTCTTGATATCAAAATACCAAGGCTTATCATCGTGTACTTCTTCCACTGCAAATATGTGAGCTGGTCTATCCAAGCGCATCATGGTGATATTGGGAACTTCATTCCAATACTTCACCATAATCATCGAAGCAAGCGTAGCAAGAGCATTTGCCATCCGATTATCCTCTCGAGGAATATGATGAAAGTCAACTTCTGTAAAGAACGTTGAAATCCTTCTCGCATAATCTCTATACGGAATGAGACCAGGCTTATTCGTCTCCCATTCACCCTTGATCTGATTGACAACCAGGGCCGAATCACCATACACATCAAGATGCTTGATTCTCAAATCAATACATTCTTCCAGTCCCATAATACAAGCTTCATACTCGGCCATATTATTCGTGCATTTGAAAGTTAGCCTTGCTGTAAACGGAATATGTGTGCCATGAGGAGTAATGATTACTGCCCCAATTCCATTTCCGTATTGATTTACAGCGCCATCAAACACCATCGTCCATTTGGAACCAGGTTCTGGACCTTCATCAAGTGTAGGCTCATCACAATCTTTCATTTTCAAATACAGAATCTCTTCGTCTGGGAAGTCGTACTGAACAGACTGATGATCTTCAATCGGCTGATGCGCCAAATGGTCAGCCAAGATACTACCTTTGATAGCTTTCTGAGCTCGATACTCGATATCATACTCAGACAACAACATCTGCCAACGGGCAATCCTCCCAGTTAAAGCAGGCTTCTCGAAGATATACTTGATTGGATCCATTCTGGATATCAACCAAGTTGTATGATTTATCATGTACTGGCGTAAACGCTTAGCAGCCCAAGCCAAAGCACAGCACGTCTTCTCTAGCATTGAGTATCGAGACTCACAATCAGTAAACTTCTTACTGAGGTAGTAGATAGCAGATTCTTTCTTCCCTGATTCGTCTTGTTGACCGAGCACACAACCCATCGAGTCTTCAAGAACAGTCAGATACATGATCAGAGGTCTTCCTTCTACAGGCGGAGACAAGATTGGAGGTTCAGACAGATACTCTTTGATACTGTCGAAAGCTTTCTGGCAATCCTCGGTCCAATCATGAGACTGATCTTTCCGGAGGAGCTTGAATATCGGCGCACATGTGGCAGTCATGTGGGATATAAATCTGGAAATATAGTTCAAGCGGCCAAGAAAACCTCGGACTTGCTTCTCAGTTTTGGGCGCAGGCATCTCTTGTATTGCTTTGACCTTTGCAGGATCAAGCTCAATACCTCTCTCGCTGACTACAAAACCCAACAACTTGCCGGAACGGACTCCAAATGTACATTTGTTCGGATTCAGACGAAGCCTAAACTTCCCCAAACGCTGAAAAAGCTTCAACAAATGCTCAACATGTTCAACTTCCGTTCGGGACTCAGCAATCATATCATCAACATAGACCTCGATCTCCTTGTGCATCATATCATGAAACGAGGTAGTCATAGCACGTTGATACGTGGCTCCGGCGTTCTTCAAACCGAAGGGCATCACTCGATAACAGAATGTTCCCCAAGGTGTGATGAATGTTGTCTTCTCCATATCTTCGGGTGCCATCTTGATTTGATTATACCCGGAAAATCCGTCCATAAAGGAAAAGACTTTGAATTTAGTTGTATTGTCTACCAACATATCAATGTGTGGTAGCGGGAAATCATCTTTCGGACTAGCTTTATTCAAATCTCTGTAATCAACACACATATGGACTTTTCCGTCTTTCTTAGGCACTGGCACAATGTTGGCCACCCATAGAGGATATGTAGAAGTCACCAGAAACCCCGCATCGATTTGCTTCTGAACTTCCTCTTTGATCTTCACTGCCATATCTGGATGAGTTCTTCTAAGCTTCTGCTTCACAGGCACGCACTCAGGCTTCAAAGGCAGAAAATGTTGCACAATATTTGTATCTAGACCCGGCATGTCTTCATATGACCAAGCGAAGATATCGGAGTATTCTCGTAGCAGACTGATCAACCCCTTCTTGACAGACTCTTCAAGAAGTGCCCCAATCTTCACCATACGAACACAATCTTCAGACCCCAAGTTGACTGTTTCCAGATCCTCGAGATGCGGCTGAATGATCTTCTTCTCGTGCTCAAGGAGATGGGTGATCTCATCAGGAATCCCTTCAACATCATCTTCCTCTGCCTCGAATACAGGGAATTCAAAATTGGGAGATGGCGTTGGATCATTATGTTCAATGGGTTTTAGAGTCAACCTGCATAATGATTTTGGATAATAAAAACTTTAGAATTTAAACAAGCAAATCATTATGCAGATGAAAAGATTGCTTTTATTCTTGTTTTTAGGGTTTTTTGTGATCACTGATTTCATGCAAAAGCGAAAAGTGAAAACAAATGGAAAAACAAATGTTTAACAATGCATTAATTGAATGAAAATATCATTGTATAAATGCTGCCAACAATGTCATCACTTCCCCTTTTGGCATGGGAGAAGGGTTTTGAACAAAGTGAACAAATTACGCTGACTTATGAATGACCGTAGGAACATCCACAGCGACCCAATTGTGGCAGATCCCGCCAGGGATAACAAAGTTGCTCAAATCCTCTGCATCCTCTTCCAGAATAGCAGCAGCTTCCTCAGCTTGATCAGCATGGATGAATCCTCCACTCTTGAACAGTCCTTTCTCATTGAAGACCCCAGAAGAATAGCCAATGCCAGCCCGGGACTTATTGTCTTCAAGCTCAATCATCTTCCCTAAACCAGCAACTGCACCACATTCAATGGCCAGTTTCGCATCACGATAGGAAGCAAATGAAGGAGACTTCTTCTCAATCGTCTCAGCAATAGACAAAGCTTGGAAAGGCGTTCCAACTTCATCTTCAGCATCAATATACGAGAAGGAAGACAAGTGGCTAACCAGGAGAGCCTTTTCTCCCCCTACCACAACCAGTTTCTTATTCTTGACGAATTTCAGCTTCTGGTGTAGGGTGGATGTCACGGCGCCAGCCTCGTGAATCCATGGTCTACCAAGGAAACAGCTATAAGATGGGTGGATATCCATAACCTGAAAGGTAACTTGGAAATCACTTGGTCCAATCTTGATTGGGAGATCAACTTCCCCAATCACGGTCTTGCACGACCCATCGAAAGCTTTCACAACAACACCACTCTGCCTCATGGGAGGCCCCTGATATGACAATCTCGAAAGAGTGGTCTTTGGCAATACATTTAAAGATGACCCAGTGTCCACCAGCATGTTGGACATGGCGTCAGTCTTGCAATTCATGGAAATATGTAAAGCCATGTTGTGGTCTCTTCCCTCCTTAGGGAGATCAGCGTCACAGAAACTCAAAGTGTTGCAAGCAGTAATGTTTGCAACTATACTGTCAAACTGTTCAATAGTGACATCATGATCAACATAAGCCAGGTCCAATACTTTCTGCAGAGCCTCCCTATGGGGTTCTGAATTCATAAGCAAAGATAGTACGGAGATCTTGGATGGCGTTTGTAGAAGCTGGTCTACAACGTTGTACTCACTCTTCTTGATGAGCCTCAGCATCTCATCACAGTCTTTGTTCACAATGCCACTTGGGCCAACAGAAGAAGCAGGAGTCTTTTGTACAGAGGAGGGTTTGGCAACAGCAAGTGCCGGGTTCGGAGGATTAACCGCATTCCCAACCGGACGAACAACAGAATCAGCAACAACGTGAGGTTTCGGTGGTGCAGAAAACACACGACCACTTCGGGTCAACTCGCTCACATCAGCAATATTAACTACAGAAGACGAAGGCAACGACACTTCTTTCCCATCTTCAACAGCAACAGCACTGTAACGAAAGGGAATTGCTCTATCTGAAGCATAAGGCACAGGGCCTGCAGGCTTGATCACCAAAGAAGGAGAAACCTTCGGCTTGCTACCATCATAACGGATTACAACAGGCTCAGGAATCTTGAACACAGGAGAAATCACATTCACCTCTGGTTCATCTTCATCAACATTTCTGTTTTGAAGAATCTCAATGGTACCATCATCCAACAGCTCTTGAAGCTCTCTGCGCACTTGGCGACAACCCAAACGATTGATAGAGCAGATACGGCATTTGTCATGGTCGTGCTCCATATGACTGTAATCACACAGCAGACGATGCAATTCAACCAATGACTGTCGAATATGGCTTACATATTTGACCTTATACTTGCCAGGGCAACCCTGGACCATGTTAACCAACTTCCCATGCTCGGGCAATGGGTTCTTCGTAACATTGGGGCCTGAGTCCTCAAAGCTCAGAATGCCGCATCTCATAAGGTCTTGCACCTTAGCCTTCAACGGATAGCAGTTCTCTATATTGTGACCGGGAGCACCGGAATGATAAACACAATGTTGGTCGGGCTTGTACCACCACTGCGGGTTAGCAGGCATAGCCGGAGGATCCCTCGGGGTAATCAGCTTTCGCTCTATTAAAGAGGGATATAGCTCAGCGTATGACATAGGGATAGGATCGAAAGTGATCTTCTTCCTATCATAATTCAAATTAGCCTGATTACTGTTGCCACGAGGCTGGTAAGCCTGTTGCTGTGGGCGATGTTGCTGTTGATATTGAGGTTGTTGCTGATTATGCTGATTATTGTCTCTGAAGACAGGTGCTATGTGAGCCACCTGATGCTGGTTGCTGGCATGACGCACAGGCTTCCTCTTGGTAGAGGGTCTTCTAGGTTTAGCATGGGATTGCACAGCATGTGCCTCCCCATCTTTCTTCTTAAACGCCCCATATCATTTAGAAGAGCCTTCATCCTTAGATAACCGTCCTTCCCGGACTCCTTCCTCCAATCGCATCCCCATGTTCACCATCTCGGTGAAATCAGAGGGAGCACTAGCGATCATCCGCTCATAATAAAATGAACTAAGAGTTTTCAGAAAAATCTTAGTTATTTCCTTCTCTTCCAGCGGAGGAGTAATCCGAGTTGCCAGCTCTCGCCACCTCTGGGCGTACTCTTTAAATGTCTCTTTGTCCTTCTGAGACATGGCTCTGAGTTGATCACGGTCAGGAGCCATATCCATATTATATTTATATTGCTTGACGAAGGCTTCGCCAAGATCGTTGAAGGAACGGATGTTTGCGCTATCAAGGCTCATATACCAACGAAGAGCTGCACCAGACAAACTATCCTGAAAATAATGAATCAGCAGTTGATCATTATCTGTTTGAGTAGACATTTTCCTGGCATACATAACCAGGTGACTGAGCGGGCAGGTGTTCCCCTTATACTTCTCAAAGTCTGGGACTTTGAATTTGACAGGTATTTTCACACCGGGAACTAAGCACAGTTCAGCAGCAGACTTGCCGAACAAATATTTCCCTCGGAGGGTCTTCAATTCCTTACGGAGCTCAAGGAATTGGTCATTCATCGCATCCATCTTTTCATTAACATCTGGGCCCTCAGACGGCTCAGAATGATAGATGGTGTCGTCTACCCTGGGAATGGTATGCACGACAGGAGGAGGCATCGCAAGGACCGGGCTAGATGCCGGCATGGAAGCAAATGTAGGAGCTGGAATATCTGGCATGAAACCTGGAGGCATACCCCACGGAAACCCGACTGGCATGGCATTCGGCATGAAATGGGCACTAGCGGCTGGCACTGTCGAGGAGACAATCTCTGATATAACAGTCCTCTGGGGAGGAGTTGCAGGAGGTGGAGACGGTTGATTCTGAGCAGCTAGGAATTGCTCCATCAGAGCACTCAATCTGGCGACCTCTTCCTTCAGCTCACGATTCTCTTGTTCAAGTTGATCCATCACTCTTGCAGAATTGGCTCGGGTGTAGTACCGATGAGTCAGCTTGTCTTCAAAATAAATGAAGAGCACAGAGTTAGGCCACAGACAAGAAGACCAGAACAACACCTGCTTATGCGAGATGATGCATGCAATGCTTGTGCATATGCTTTGTTTTTTTATTTCAAGGAACTTTTAGGGTTCTATTTGCAAATTTTGAAATTTTAAAGCATTTAATCGCATATGGAAAATATCTCATCAAATATATATTCAGGACAAAGAAGTACAACATTGTTGATTATTACAAGGGAAAAGGAAAATAAACATCCTATGGATCCCTAGAAGCTCGAGATGCTGGAAGACGAGATACACAAAGCTTCTTGATCTCTCTCTCATATGCTGCTTCCATATCCGCTTTCTCCTTAGCAAGTCGATCATACTTCCTCTTCCAGAATTTGGAAGACTGAGGAAGCAAAGAAGTCCAGGTATCATTTGGATCATCTATCACCTGATGCTCGAGGAATTCAATCAGAGCGTCCTTCTCCTTAAGTTATTGAAGCAACTCTTCTCTTTCACGGATCCAGGCACGTGAAAGGTCTTCTTCTCTCAACTCCTCTACACCTTGGTTAGGGAGGGTTGAAGGCCCAGCCACAACCAACGGTGTAGGTCTCGGATAATCATATGGCATAAGATATTCTGATGCTCTCTGTCTAACCCAAGAAGTATACGGCTCCAAAGAAATGCAGTTCTTCGGACCCAACTCGTTCCTACCCTTCTTGTGAATCTTGCGCCAAGCGCGGACCATCCTGGCTTTCAGGCCTTGGGGATCTTTACCCTCCTGAAAGAACACACCTTCTAACAGAATGTTATGAGGTTTATCCTTTAGGGGGAACCCAAGCTGATGACGTGCTAAGATAGGGTTGTAGTTGATCCCACCACATGTACCAAGAAGAGGCACATTAGGGAATTCACCACAATAATCAATGATCTGAACTGTATCATACACGCGATCATACCAAGAGATATCGTCATTAGTGAGGGACATAAGTCTCGTAGACCATTGTAGACATCCCTTGTTCTCCTTGAAAGCAACCGTCTGCGGTAAGTGAGAAATAAACCACTTATACAACAGAGGCAAACAGCACACAATAGCTCCTCCACCCTTTGCATTCCTCAGGTGCAAAGAGAAATAGGTATCACCCAACAGAGTAAGAACGGGATTAAGAACAGAAAAGATCCTAATGGCGTTCACATCCACAAATTTGTCGATGTTGGGGAACAATACCAAACCGTAGATGAGCAGCACGAATATGGCCTCAAAGGCATCCTCACTCATGGCCTTCCCATAAACGGTAGCTTGAGCGATGAGGAAGTCGGAAGGAAGACCCTGAATTCCACCTTTGGTGGTCATATGCGCTTCAATAAGGGATTCATCTATGTGCAACAAGTCTGCAATCTCTCGAGAAGTCGGAATACTCTCTAAGCCATTGAACAGCACCCGATCCAGAATAGGAATACCCACAAGGTGAGCATACTCCTCGAGCGTAGGCAACAACTGAAAGTCCGGAAAAGAGAAGCAGTGATACAGAGGATCATAGAACTGTGCCAAAGTACTCATCAACCCTTCATCGACCTGAGTAGTCAACAGAGGTAGAAGCTTCCCATAACGAGCTTTGAAACCCAAGGGATCTAATACATAAGATGTCAGATTCCTTAACTCTTTCAGATCGGGCTGTCGAAAGTTGTACTTCTTTGTATGCCTTTTTGGTCTTTCCATGTCTGAAAATTTTGCAAATAAACCCTTTAAGTTCCTTGAAAATTTTCTGATTTTTCAGATGACATGAATGCAGATGAATGCATGAATGTATGGATGCAGCAATCACACTCAAGGATCAAGCAAAGCACACCAGACAAAGGTCATGGGAAAGCTCATAATATCCTTAATATCAATCATCCATTTTGGTGGATTATGGTTTTCACCTTATCAACACCCAAGTTCCATTGATATTAACGATACATGAACCGGCTCAATCATCCTTAATATCAATCATCCATTTTGGTGGATTACGGTTTTCACCTTATCAACACCCAAGTTCCATTGATATTAAGGATGTCTGAACGACTCAACCATGAATCACGGGTTTGTTGAGAGTCACGAGCATGGAGTCTCGGTTAAGAACCACCCAAAGGGAGTGTACTAGGGTTTAAACCTGCCGAACATGTTCTACAAGAGGTTCCCATAGTCATCATCCCATCTTTCGAATATTATCGGAGGAACGAATACTCGCATTCCAAAAATATTCTCAAGAGAGACTCTTATGAGTGTAGTATCGCGTAACAATTGCATCAGATCTTACATCTGAACGACCTCCGCACTACGTCCTAAAAATAGGCCAAGATGGGCTTGGTAAACTAAGGTCCTTGGCTTCTAAGGCGCATGATTGAAAGAATAATGCCTAACCACAAATAACTTGTGTAACATTATTAATCCAACATGACCTCCACCAAGTGAATGGACTCGCAAGTCAACTTGCTAAGGAATACTCCACACAAGTCGACAAGACTATGCCATTCTCCTATCATCGGGTGCACTCGAGTTCGGGTATAGAACTCATCTCACAGAGATCACCAAGCAAACAGCAATTGTATATCAAGCAACTCAATCATTACAATCAATACAGTAATCCCAAATTGTACAAAAATATGTCATATAACAAATAAACAATATCATACAACAAGGGTGAAAAGTAGGCAAAACCACCAAGGAGTGAGCAATTTTATTCCCCAGCAGAGTCGCCACTTTTCTGTAGCGGTGTATTCGTCACTTTATGATTTATTGATTAAATCAAAAGCAAAGCATACAAAGAATCGAGTCGCCACCGCACTTTTATTTATCCAAAGGAATGGCTAAAAAGCGAACAAAAGCCTAAGAAGTTTTACACATAGAAAACTAATGAAAGGTCAGAGATCTGGGTAAGGGGTTAATTACGCAATGGGAAGGTGTTAGGCACCCAAAACGTCCTAGGTACTCCTAGGGAGCCCTTTTCACAACTTGTTGTACGAAATGTTATTTGTTTATGAAATATTTATTGTGCAAACATGGATTGAAGGGATGAGAGAAAAATATACAATTTATTAATTTTGTGTTTGAACGGATGAACCCGTTGCCTACGTACCTTTCCATGAAAGGTAAGGATCAAAACGCCGTAGTTCGGCTAAAAAATTTCCAAAATATGAGTGGATTGATTTTAAAACACAAGCCCTAAGGTCTTTCGTTATCCACGGGAGAAAACTCAACCTTATATAAACAACAAGTCCACCATGTGAGAAAAGCTTCAACTTGCTAGTGAGGGGTTAACCCTATAATAAGCAAGGAAGTCTTACAATTCAATCACTAAGGACAAAAGGTGAGATTAACATCAACCAACTAGGATAAATCAAACCTACGACTAATGTATGGAAACTTATCAAGAATGGACAAAGCCACAAAACAATTGAATGAGTGAGATTAACCAATTAGGATTATTCATAAAAGTGGTCAAGATATGATTAGAATTCAATTCAGAAGAAGTATTATGAAAATGAGGTTTGGAAAATCAAAGGCCTAAGGCCTAGGTTTCTAATTTGAAAACAAATGAAGATGTTTGCACAATGGTTTTCAGGTTTTGGATTAACATGCAAATGGAGGTTTAAAGAAACAAAAGATGGGAAGGTGAGGAAGTAAAACTTCTTAGATGTTCACCTCTTGAAATCATATGTAGATGATTAAAGTGATTCCTTTGGAATAGGCAACAATGCAATAACAGATGAACAAAGTAAATGGATACCGGATGCCAATCAATGGACTTATTCCAATCTCACAAAACAAAATGAAACATGGATACCATATGCCAATCAATGGACTTATACTAGTCTCCTAAAACAAAAAAGACAAGAATACCAGATGCCAATCAATGGACTTATACTAGTCTCCTACCATATCATAGGATACAACTGCCAATCAATGGTCTTATGCTTGCCTCCTCCATGGACAAAACAAGATGCTATAAAGCAAAGTTTATGAAATGATATACAAATCATGATGATAAATGCACAAAGGCACACTCAAGCAAATATGCACAGATGAATCAATTAAGCAAACAAACAAGTCAATTAGCACACACTATATACAATCAATTAGGCTCAAGCAAGGTTAGGCTTTACAGCCAACTGGAATGGGGTATTTTTGAGCTCTTAACCCTAACATTGAGAGTTAGGGTGAAGCAGATGAAAAGGAGATGAGGGGTGTGCCTCATAGCTCTTATCCCTGGTCAGGGAGAGCTTTGATCAATGGAAAGTGTGGGAGTTCAGAAAGTTGGAACTCTTCTCCACAAATAGACTCTATAGGATCTTGGGTTATTATTCACCATGCATCAACACATGGTGTGAGCAAGGTGAATGACACACTGAGTAGCAGGAGATGGATTACACATCTCTTTTATCTGCCAATTGCCTCATAAGAGGACTTTTTCCTGCTTGGCACAAAGATTAAACAATCACAAGCATTGCCTCTTAAGGAGGACTTCAGACAGGTGCCTACCAATAACAGTAGGTCTTCCAGACTACATGAAGATGAGAGACCATACCTAAGTGGTTAAGCAACCAAGCAAAAGTAAAGTTCAAATGAACTTAAAGCAACTTAGGTACCTGTGGAAACAACTAAGCAAATCAGTATAAAACTCAGACAATCAAACAATAGTCAATAAGCAACCAACAATTCCAATGTACAAAATGTGTAAACCAAAAGTCAAACTTAAATGAGTTAACATCAACCTACAAAACACACAAAGGTTAGTAATCAAAGGCAAACAACAATACTCAAGTGATGGAGCATCAACAACTACGGAACTTGGATGTTCAACCTGAAATCAAAGCTCAAATGTGAGAGGCAAACCACTAGGTCAAAGCCTAGGGTCAAAGGTGGAGAAAAAATTTAAAACAGGAGCTGAAATTTAACATGAATCAACTTCAATCACATCTTGACACATTCCAAAAGGTCTCACATCAATATCAATTACCAAATGCATTTCATGATCAATAGAAGTTCAAGACAATTTTAAAGCTCATATGTGATCAACCAGAATGAAAAATGCAAATCAAATCAGAAATAATTCAAATAATTCTGAGAAAATTCATGATCAATCACAACATTCATAACATGTATCACACAAAAAATCAGAAGCATTGGACATTATTTGGCATGGCAAACTCATCATACAAGTTGAACATCAAAAGGTGTGACACAAATTGTCACACCAAGTTAGCACAATCATAAAACAGAATTGGTAATTGATAAAAATGCCAAATCAACACCAAAATGTCAAGCAATGAGTCTATTTTAAGCATGCAAAATTTCACATTCATTGGATAAGAAACCAGCATTTCACAAAGGAATAAGCAAGGCAAGGTACAAAATGGATACATGCTCACATACCCTAGCACAAAATGAAATCCAGCCAAGCACAATTTTGGGATTAATGATCAAAAAAAACTAGAGAGAACAAGGATCACAATGCAAAAAATTGGAATGAATTTGGATTAGTTTTCAAATAGTTATGAATTTTACAAGATGAGAAAAAATAAAAAAAACATATGAGAAGCATAGCATGATTATGGAGGGAAAAGGAGAAAAATAGCAAGGCATTTGAATATATTCCCATCGCTGGGAATCGAACTCAGTGAGAGTTCAAATGTGCGCGCCAAGCCTAGATGAAACGCACCATTTCATTTAATAGGTGGCATGGTCAAAGCAGTCAAACAATATGGACCAATAGAAACGCTAACATGGCAATTATGTGGACCAATCAGAAGTGAGCCCTAAACTAACACATGCAAACCAGAAAAACTGTTTCCAAATGGATTAAAACCGTGGCCGAAGGTTGAAACTCATCTTCTTCATCGCGCAGCATATGAACAGTAGCATGTTCTTCATGCATCAAGAACAATTGTTCCAGAAATCAAAATCAAGCACGCTAACATGTAGGTCTTTCATCATAGATCACAAATCCATGCATAGCTAAACTTAATTCCACATAACAAGATCAAATCGAACACAACAAGATTCATGCATGAAATTTCAAATTAACCTAACTTAGCCAATAGTGCATGAAATCACACGATTCAAAGCTCAGCATAACCAGGACAACCAGATCTACAATAATATCACAATAATTTTGAGAAATAGAAGGATCGAGTCATGACCTCTTGAAGAGCAGAAGTTGGAATCGTGCTCCACAAAGCTCAGCAATGCCTTACAGTTCCTCTACAATGATTATTGAGGTGATTGATGATGAATTGGAAGCTCAACAACACCTGAATCCAGCGAATCTCGGAATCACCATGGATATTCTAAGCTTCGAGCATGCTTCAATGTGGTGCCAATTTCTTCAATTCCACGTGCAAACTTGTTCAATAACACTTCAGGATCATGAATCAAGCACTAGAAATGGATTGGATGTGAAGAATTTGGAAGAAATTTTGAGAGAGAATTTTTGGAGAATTTGGATCTAGATCTGAAAAATCGTTGCTAATTGCTGAAAACAGTTAGGGTTTTCTTTATATATGCTGTGCTAATCCTGTTTAAATCATGTTTAGGCCAAAGCTAATTGGAATTAATCATTTTCAAGGTGTATATGCAAATTGGCTTTTCACCCTCATGCATGAAATGCATGTGTGAACAGTGCAAGAAATTGGTTCATTTTCACTTAAAATCCCATTTTAAAACCAATGGCAATGGTAAAATGTTCAAACAATGCACAAATTTTGAATTTTGTAAATTCCCTCCAAAAAGCCAATGAATTAACAAATGCTCATGTGATGACAATTCATGTAATGTGATGCATGATTTGGAAATTAGAGATCATGAGGAGAATTTAGCAAAAAGAGCCACTCATTTTGGAGCTTTGGTTGAAAAGTTATGTCCATTTGAAGTCCCATGCATACTTTTCCATGTTTCGATCATATCTCCTTAACCACACACGAGAAATTGATGATATTGGACTTTTTGGAAATGGGAGAGAAAGATCTACAACTTTCATGTTCAACAAAATTTCATTTGAAGCTTTCTTGATGATGTAATATTGAGTTGAAGTTGGTCCAAAATCTTTCCATTTTTGGAAAGTTCAAATTATAGGTCACTTGCTATTTTTGGAAATTCTTGACTGGACTTCAAATTCTTCAATGTGAGTGTTTAAAATGTCAAATGAGACTTGTTTGAACATGAATGAAGTATTTCTAATTACTTCCCACCTCCAAATCCATAGTTGACTTTGTAGTTGACCTTCTAGGTCTTCAAATGATTGGGAAATGTTCTGATGAAATTCAAGCCTCAACCACTTGGGATTTTGCTTCAAAATAACATCATAGCTCATATGAACTCTTGAAAATGATTGTGGGGTCTAAATCTCAAGAATGACCACCATCTATTGCTCAATGAATGCTTTTGATTGTCTTGACCTGTTATTGCTTCATCTGCAAGACAAAGGTTAGATGACATATTTTTGTACTTTTGGTTAGTGATAGAAGAAAAACAATGATATACAAATGCAATGAATGCTTGATGATCAAGAATCACTCTCAGAGGATGACCCACCTGTAACACCCCAAAATTTGCCCTCCTCATTCATGCATTCATTTAGCATTTCATATTGCATTTCATCATGTCAATCAGAATTAGATCCGAAAAAAAAACGAAAAAAAAAATAATAATAATAATAAAAATTTCTAATTAATTAATTAATTAATTAATTAATTAATTAAATAAATAAATAAATTTGGACTTGGGTCTCTCTCATTTGAGCCCACAAAACCATGAAATTCAGTCTATAAATACCAAGGCTTCACTTGAGAGAACACAGAACAGAAGAGGAGAAGAAGGAAGAGAAGCAAAATACTCTGAGGTTTCCTTGGAACAAAACCCTGGAGGAAAAAGAAAGTGAGAGAAGAGTCAACAGAGTTCAGAGCAACCTCCGGACACTGAAGGGAACTCATTGGCAAAGAACCAGTTCTACCTCATATAAATCCTGAGATTGTTCTGCAAACCCTGGTGCAATCCAATTTCAATCAAGCTCTCCAATCAGGTTTGCCCTATATCCATCATCTCTATGCTTTCAATTTGAATTTTTTGAATGTATGAGGTATTATGGGTGAATTTGATACCCTTTTGATGCATATGTTTAACAAGAGGTTTAGGCCTCCTACCCTTGGTTTTTTTTGTGAATTGAAAGGGCATGATTCATGTGGTTACATTTTGATTTGGGGGCAACTCTTGGTTACCCTATCTTGTTTCACTAACCCTTTTGTTGAATTTTTGTGAGGGCTCACATGACTTTTGCAGGGATAACTTGCGTGGTTTCCCACTTTATTTGTGGGATAACCCCTGGAGGTTCATTCCGATTACCTGTACTGACTCACTTTTCTTTGATGGTACCAGCTTGAGAGATCTCTGGGTTTCTTGTCCCTCTAATTGTTGTTACTTCGGATCTTTATCCGTGTGGTACTTTTTACCTTTTCCCGCATTTTACTGCTTTCCTAGCTGGAATACCTCGATAGGAGGCAACGTTTGAGCCCCTTGGTGGCATTTTACTTTGAGATACATGTTTTGTGTTTTGTATTCATATCCCTGCAGGTAGCGCGGTTCCTTTGTCAAGGACTGCCTTTTTTCCTCGAGCATCCCAAACCCTAAAACCCAAAGCAACACGTTAACTCCTTCTACTACAGGCGAGTAAGTCTCCAAAGGTCGAGCATCCGGTAGATTGCGTAGTAACGTTGTTCGCTCAAAACCCAATCCACAACCCCGTAGTTAGCCGAACTACGTTTTGCTCTGATTCTCAGGCCAGATGAGATACGTAGGCATAAGACGCGATGTCTTAGCGAGCACACATCCCCCCAACCCATAGGTCAGCCGAGCTATGAAGACTCTGATTCTCATATTCAGATGAGATACGTATGCAGTGGATGCGACATCCGCGCGAATCATTTTCATTTAACTTTTTTTTTTTAAACAGCACAAGATAAACCCACACCCTTTAGACAAGAACTACAAAAGTGGATCCCGTAGAGTACTACGGATGCGTAGGGGTGCTAATACCTTCCCTTCGCATAACCGACTCCCGAACCCAAGATTTGGTTGCGAGACCCTGTCTTGTCCTTTCCTTTTTCAGGTTTACTTCGAGCGTTTCCTTTCCCTCCCTTGGGATGAATAACGCACGGTGGCGACTCTTCTGTCTTTTTCTTTCGCCGGTTGTTTTTTTTTCGCACTGTATTTTTCAGGTTGCGACAGCTGGCGACTCTGCTGGGGACTAAGAAGTTGACCTCTTGCTGGTCCATCTTCCCTAAGCGAGTCCCTCCTGGCTTTTGTAGTTTGTTTATTGGGTGTTCATGCTTTTGTACGGTTATGTATTTACCTGCTTTACCTTATTGCATTGTGTACATATCATTGCTTTATCTGTTGGCTGGCTATGGCTGCTTGGTGATCTTTGTGAGATGAGTTCTATACCCGAACTCGAGTGCACTTAGGATAGGAGAATGGCATAGTCCTGTCAACTTGTGTGGAGTATTCCTTAGTGAGTTGACTTGCAAGCCCATTCACTTGGTGGAGGTCGTGTTGAGATCAATAATGTCACATAAGTAAGTTGTGGTTAGACATTACTTGTTCCAATATAGACCTAAGAAGCCAAGGACCTTAGTTTACCAAACCCATCTTGGCCTATTCGTAGGACGTAGTGCGAAAGTCGTTCAAGTGTAAGATTTGATACGATTGTTACGCGATACTACACTCATAAGAGTCTCTCTTGAGAATATTGTTGGAATACGAGTAGTCGTTCCTCCGATAATATCCGAAAGATGGGATCATGACTATGGGAACCTTTTGTAGAACATGTTTGGCAGGTTTAAACCTTAGTACACTCCTTTTGGGTGGTTCTTAACCTAAACTCCATGCTCGTGACTTGCAACAAACCCTTGATTCATGGTTAATCCGATCAGGTATCCTTAATATCAATGGAACTCGGGTGTTGATAAGATGTAAACCATAATCCACCAAAATGGGTGGTTGATATTAAGGATAACATGACCCATCCCATGACCTTTGTTTGGTGTGCTCTTAATTTCTCTCCAGACAGTGCAACCCGACAGATGTTCAAGCGGATCCAGCAATTCTGATTGACATGCCTTTGCATTGCATAACATCATCTGCATATTTGCATCCAACATCTCATGCTTATTCATTTGCAGGGTATTCCCTTTCAAAACGGGGGTGCCTTAAAACTGAACAAGCAGTGCATCGCATACCATGCATATTAACCCTTGTCTGTTTTGCAGGTGTCACCGCAGTGTCTAATGTTTGTTCCCTGTATCAGGCAAGTATTGGTCCCAAGCGAGTCCACAGGTACCCGAAAAAGGAAAATCGTCCACAATTAGCGATGGACCAAGTACAGAAAGAGCTGGCTGATATGCGTGAAAGGATGGATCAGTTCATGACATTGATGACTGGTATGACAGAAGGCCAAGAAAAGCTGAGGGAATTGGTTGAGCAACCAAGGCCCAATCCAGATTTGGAGATACCAAATGTTGAGGGAAACCCTGGTAACCCTGGGAACGCTGATAACCCTGTGAACACTGGTAACGCGAGTAACGCAAATGCTGATGGAAACCCGGGTAATGTTGGCAACACAGGGAATGTTGGAAATGGTATTGGCGGAAGGTACAATGTGAATCAAGGAATTCGGATTAACGGGCACCCCGTTACTGAAGATTATCAGTGTGATCAATTTTCTTTGCACGACGAGGCCCTCGAGACCACTCGCCGTATGGATGAGCTTGCTGAGAAGCTCAAATCTTTGGAGTCTCAAAATTCCTTAGGCTTTGATGTCACAAATCTTGGTCTGGTTCAGGGAGTAAGGATTCCTCACAAGTTCAAACCCCCTACTTTTGAGAAATACAACGGGGCTTCTTGCCCACGCACTCATCTCCAATCTTATTTGGGAAGGTTGGGAGCTCACACGGAAGATGAAAAGCTGTGGATGTACTATTTTGAAGACAGTCTAACTGGAGCTTCTCGTGAATGGTATTCTCATTTGTCTCGTACTACCATCAAGAGCTGGAAAGACTTGGCAGAGGCTTTTATCAAGCAATATCAATACAACTTGGACATGGCTCCAAATCGGACTTTGTTGCAAGGTATGTCTCAGACTGCCAAGGAAACCTTTAGAGAGTATGCTCAGCGTTGGAGACAGATTGATGCGTCCGTCCAACCCCCTATGTCTGAAAGGGAGATGGCGGACATGTTCATGAACACTCTTCAAGGCAATTATATTGAGAGATTGGCTGCTTGCCCGTCAATCAGCTTTGCAGAAATAGTAATTGCTGGAGAAAGAATCGAGAGTCTGTTGAAGATGGGCCGAATTCAAGACAATAGTGCTTCCAACTCATCAGGTCCCAAGAGACCGTTTGCTGGTAACGGTCAGCGAAGAAAAGAAGGCGAGACAAGCGCTGTGTATGCCGGCAAAGGCAGGGGTAGAGGACGCCCTAATTATTACCAAGATCAAGTGGCCGCAGTCACTATTCCAACACCTGTTCCTCAACCGCAATATCATCCGCAACAACAACCCAGGTACAACAATCAACAACAAGGAGGTAATCCGGGTCAGCAGAGACACTATCAACAACATCCAAGGCAGACGGACCGGGTCATCGAGCCAATCCCAATGCCTTATTCAGTATTACTTCCCAAGCTGATTGACATGAATCTGGTTACGTTGAGAACTCTGTCCCCACCAATCGATCCCAATAATTTGCCTAGAGGTTATGATGTCAACGCCAGATGTGCTTTTCACTCCAACGCACCTGGCCATACTACAGATAATTGCAAGGCTCTCCAGTTAAAGGTACAAGATTTGAGAGATGCCCAGGCTATCAATTTTGCTTCGGTGCCTAATGTTATCCAGAACCCGATGCCGGCTCACGGCGGGCAGGGGATTAATGTTGTTGAAGTGGTTAAGGCTGGGGCAAATTTGTGGAGCCAGTCATCAAAGAAGACAAGTTTGGATTGGGGTATGCTCCGGGATCTCAGAAGAATGAAGTCGGTACTTTCTCCAGCGGGGGTTTGGTTTCTCCCCACTGTCGCATTACGCGAAAAACCGGCGGGAAAGCAAGAACAACAGAGCCGCCACCGTGCGTTATTTATCCCAAAAGAGGGAAAGGAAACGCTTAGAGTAAACCTGGAAAAGACATGGTCTCGCGACCAAAGAGAATGGGATCGGGAGTCGGTTATGCTGAGGGAAGGTATTAGCACCCCTACGCATCCGTCGTACTCGACGGGATCCACGCACAATAGGAAGGAAAATGGTTGCTAAAACATTGCTCAAATAAACATCTATACAGGCTGAAAGAGACACAAGAAAACAGACAAGGCTGACTCGACAGGATATCGCATCCTGGGCCTACTTAGTCTATCAGGCATAGACATCAGAGTCGAAGTAGTTCGGACTGGGGAAACAACACATGCTCGCTAGGATGTCGCATCCTATACATACGTATCTCCTTTGGACAAAGGAGAATCAGAGCACTCGTAGCTCGGCTAACACGCACACAAACAAACACAGGCAAAGGCAAACGTGGAGCCTGAATGCCAATCACTGGGCTTACATCAGCATCCGAACCAAACACACGCACACTGGAACCCGAACGCCACTCGATGGACTTACATCAGCTTCCAAGCACACAACAAGAAGAAGGGTCTCGATTGCAACCAAGGCAAGAGAAAGGGAAGGTCTCAATCGCAACGAGGGCGAGAGAAAAGAATTAGTGTTAGTTGTTAGTCAAACTCGACAAGACATCGCATCTCGTGCCTACGTATCTCATCTGGACATGAGAATCAGAGTTGCCGTAGTTCGGCTAAACTATTCCTGTTGGTTAGTGTTTTTTAAGTGGACGACGTCACTACGCAATCTACCGGATGCTCGACCTTTGGAGACTTACTCGCCTGTAATAGAAGGAGTGGACGTATCCTTACGAGGGGATAATGTTTGTTTGTGTTTTAGGAAAGCTCAAGCAAGAAAGGAAGTCCTATACGAAGGAACCGTGCTACCTTAATTGTCATGCAAACGAGACTACGCGGAGTCTAGCAAACCTAGGGGATACAATCACACCACACAAACATATACAGCATGAAATAAACACACCAACAAGGGGCTCAAACATCAGGGCTAGGCTTTAGTCGAGGGGTCATATCAACCTCAACAAACAAGCCTCTGTATCGGGGTCAGGTTAGCTCTTAACCTTGCCATTGAGGGGCTAAGGTGAAGCTGATGAAAGGAGAGTGAAGATAAGACTTCACAGCTCATATCCCTGGTCAGGGAGAGCTTCAGACAAATGAGCATGGGTCCAGAATGGAGGAACCCTTCTATACTCAGAGACTCTGACACAATGTGCACTGCACAAGATCTTGGGCTTGGATCTCAATGCTACAACCATGTAATGGGAGCAAGGAGAAGACTCACAGAATAGTGGGGGATAGATTGCTTATCCCTACCTTCCACCAATTGCCTCTTTTAGAGGACTTTCACCTGCTTGGCACGAAAAATAAACAACTACAATCATTGCCTCTTAAGGAGGACTTCAGACAGTTTGCCCGGTCAAATAACAGACCGGGTCTCCAGACTACATGAAGTTAGGAAGTTATACCTCAATGCAAGTTGCTTAAGCAAAGCAAAGCAAAAGTTCACAAGGAACTGAGCAACTAAAAGTACCTGGAAACAATCAAACACAGTTAGTACTCAGACAGACAAAGATAAACAGCAAGTATTAATCATCCAGACTATACAAACTAATGCACAACAAAGCAAGCTCAAAGCTCAATCCCAAACTTCACAACCTACAAAACAAAGTTATATTAGTGTACAAACATCAAACAACATCAATTGAATTGACTTGGATCATTCTCCATTCACATTGCACCTTTTCATCCTGAAAAATCAATCAAATGTTAGCAACTAGACCACTAGGCCAAGCCTAGGGTCCAAAGGCAAGAAAAATTCCTAAACAGCAAGGTATCTCTAACCAAACTCAAATTAATGTCAAACAAGAGCCAACACAATTAGTCCCATGTTCATATCATTCATTATATTTATTTCATGCACAAAACAAGGCAAACTAGTTCAAATGAAGCACCAAACATCCAAACAGAACTATTGCATTCAAATCCATATCACAACAATTCTAAAAATTCTCAAATAATTTACACCTAAACAGGGGATATTCCAGGTCTAGCATGTCAAATTTTAGCCTAATTGGACCAAGGGAACTATGTCAATGAAAATCAACAAAAACAGACACAATTACATGCTCCAAATCACAACATCAACACATGCTTCCACTTCAAAAATTCACAACTCAATGAAAATAATAAAGAAATGAGTGAGACCAAAACAGGGATGTCACATCATGTGTCTACAACTATCATACCAAATTTCATAAGCATTCAACACCATATGAGCATTTCACAAAGATATTTCAAACACATGTCACACAAGCTTGCACATTTGACCAACAGAGATGAAAAATAGCAATCAAATTGAAAATGCCACATAAAATTCCACAAAAATTCACATAGCATCTTAACATGTTAATGAACATCCATGCAAAATTTCATATCATTCTAACAAGTCTAGGTCACTCAAATAAATCCAACAAGTTGACACAATGAGGTGTGACACAAATTGTCACACCTAAGTTCCAAAATTTGTAACTCAATGACCAGGAATCCAAAATTCATAAAATGCACATGTAAATCTCCATTGATATGTCTAGAATCACCACAAAAATTTTCAGACATTTATTTGTAAGCATGAGAATTTCACATTGGATTTGGCACAAGGTATCAAAATGTAGCACATGTTAAAGAACCCTAGGTCACACATAATTTCTACCATGCACAACTTCAACCAATAGGTCAAAAAAATCCTACAGTCAACAACAAAGTCAACACAAAAATTCTCACATTTTTTTGAATTTTTTATGATTTTTTATGAATTTTTTAAAGTCATTATGAATTTTTTAACAATTTTTATGAATTAATCTAATCAATTAAAATTATCCAGTGGCATTCTGGTAATTATGAGCGCGGGGGAGGGAAACAAGTTATTTGAATTTTCAAACGGATTCATGGATCAAACGCTCTAAAATTCCAGAAATCATCATCTTCATCACTCAGCCACTCAAGAACACGTGATTATCAAATCACCACCAAAACGAGCAAACGAATACTCGTTGGAACCGTATGAACATGTGGAATCCAAATATGAACTCGATTTAACCTAACAGTTGCTATATCACGCGAATCGATCATGTTAGGGTTTTGGATCGAAACTTCAAACTAAGATTTCTTAGCCTACAGTTCATCATTCACAAATCTAAAACCATCACGATACTCTACAATCAATGAACTATAGAACGCACATAAGCAATCAAAGAATCGTGACGGTCGAATTTTGAAGTACCTGTTATGGCAGTGATGCTACTGGTGTTCTTCGCGTGATTCAGCTCCAAACAGATGTAGTATATGCTAGTGGAAGTGAGATGCAAAGCTAAGATTCACTCGATTTCGCTCCTAATGCTTGAATTCACGATTCACCATTGATGATGCCATCTTGTACAGTTGAGCTTCACACGGTTTTGGATGTTGAAAGGCAAAAACAGATGGAGCATATGGTGATGCAAGATCAATGCCACAAGAATTTCGAAGATTGATCCACAATTGATGAAGTTTGATGAATTTTGGTTTTGGAGTGTTCTTGAGGAAATTGAGAGAATGTGATGAGTTTTTGATCTGATTTTGGAAAGTGTGAGTTTTTCTGTTAGGATTAGAATGTGATTATGAATATATATGATGCCTTAATCACCACTTAACCATGCTAATTAACCAAATTGAATGATTAGTGAAATGGTTAATTTTCAAGTAAGGGACAAAATGGTACTTTCACACATAAGCCAATGCCAGCTCATTGACAGCTCACACACTCTCAAAATGACATGGGTGAGCTGTTGCAACTTGTTTCACTCTCATTGGATGCATATTTCTCATTTTCACCATGTAATTGCACTTTGTCCAATTTTGCACTTTCATTCCACAAGCCAATTTCCAAACCATGAAGCCTAGCCATGTAATGATGATTCCAACAAGTTTCAAATACCATTTATGAAGTGTAGCAAAAATCCCCACTCAAAAATTCCAATTATTTCACAAGTTGGACAATTTTGCCCCTGGTTCATTTAACTGTCCAGTTGAAATTTGACTTTTTGCACTGGCCACTTTTGAGAAAATCCAATTATGCACCATGAAAGTACATGTCAAATGGAGTTTGTGCATATAAAGAACTTGCAATTTGGACAAACCATGTGGAGATTATGGCCTCTTGATTATGGGTCATTTCTGAAATTCACTGAGCCCTAATTTTCCAACCATGCATTGGATTTTCAAGTTCTTAGACTTTTTGGAAAGATGAGGTCAAGCTCTTCAACTTTCATGTTGGACAAAATTCCATTTGAAGCTTGTAGGATGAAGTTATTTTGAGGGGAAAAAGTTTCCATTTTGGGCAGCTGAAATTACAGGTCACCTGCTATTTTTGGAAACTTTCTGTCTGACCTCCAAATCTTCAACCTTGGTCTTTGGTATGTCAAATGAGACACATATGGACATGAATGAGGCCTTTCAAACCATTTCCCACCTTCCAATCCATAAAATCGGGCACAGTTGACCACAGTTGACTTTCTAGGGTTTCTGGTTGACTGAACAATGACTGGTGACTTCTGAGCATCCAACCTTTGGCCAAACCACTTCAAAACAATCCTTAGACCATATGAGCTTGATAAATCAACCCTAGGGCCTTGTCCCAATGAAAATGGCACTCCCTTGCTTGATTGACTGATTCTCCTGATCAGTCTGACCCAATCCATCAATTGAGCTTGCTCTTGGGCAAATGGACAATGCAATGTTATGCAGTGGACATTGTTAATGCTATGACCTAATATGAAATGAATGTAAACAATGGTAGGGTGCAAATTTGAGGTGCTACAGCTGCCCCTATTCAATCAACTGGGAACCCGAATGGATGAGAGCAACGGCTGTCAGACTTTCAGGGTAAACAGGGATTGAATACCAAGAACCGTAGAAATTTGCACACTGCTGGGAAATTTTCTGTTTTCTTGTTTTTATTGTTTTTTTTTCAGAGGTACAAGCACATCCAGACATCGACACACGATGACTGGGATCAGAAATCATCTCAACTAGACGCCAACGGACAACTAGGAAAAACTCAACGTTTACCAAGACCAACGGAGAGGTAAATCAACTCTACTGGGGATAACCAGGAAAGGATACAACCATACGTCAGCGGACGTAATGGGGAAAAACTCAACGTTTATCGAGACCAACGGAGAGGTAAATCCACATGGGGACAGGTACAACTAGACGTCATAGGACGAATAGGGAAAAACTCAGCGTTTACCAAGACCAACAGAGAGGTAACCAGACATCATAGGATGAATGGGAAGACTCGACCAGACGTCATAGGACGAAAGGGAGAAGCTCGACGTTTATCGACACCAACGGAGAAGGAGAAAACTCAACCAGACATCATAGGATGAAAGGGAGACTCAACGTTTATCGACACCAACGGAGAAGGAGAAAACTCAACCAGACGCCAACGGACGAAAGGGAGACTCAACCAGACGTCATCGGACGAAAGGGAGAAGGAGAAAACTCAGCCAGACGTCATAGGACGAAAGGGAGAAGGAGAAAGCCACTTCACGAGGGAAAGGCACCACAACCGGAAACCGAATAGGACGTCTACTGGGAATTCTGGTTGGGAAATCAACCAGACATTAATGAGTGAATGGGAATAGGGTACACAATCAAACGTTCGCGGACGAATGAGAAAAACACAACGTTTATCGAAACCAACGGGGAGGTAGATCCACTTGGGGAAGGGTACAACTATACGCCATAGGACGCATAGGACAAACTCGACGTTTATCGACACCAACGGAGAGGAGTACTCTGAGGGGAATCATAAGGCATTACCAAATGATCTGTGGGGAATAAACAACTAGACGTCAGTGGACGGCTAGGAAAAACTCGACGTTTATCGACACCAACGGAGAGGAGGTTCAACTGGGGAAGACCCTGTGGGGAAAGATATCAACTATACGCCAACGGACGCATAGGAAAAACTCGACGTTTATCGACACCAACGGAGAGGAGTAAGCTTCACTAGGGAAGGGACGACGTTACGAACATCGAAAGATGACGTTTACCGTCATCAAAGCAAACCAGACACTACGCATGACTGGGAAAGCACCGAAAGATGGTGTTTACCGACACCAAAGAAGACCAGACACTTACGCATAACTGGAAATCACCGAAAGATGGTGTTTACCGACACCAAAGAAATAACACACGCGGGTGCTGACAGGCTACTGAAATTTACCAAATGACAGGGCAAGGCTGAACACTTGCAGGGGGTCTCACTGGGGAGAAACATGCTTTCCTTTCACCAACGGATGAGGAAATAAACCTCTGTGGGGATTATCAATCCTGAATGCTGTCAGGAGCAACTGTAGCAAACGTGCCGTACAGGTTGAACAAACATCCGCCTCTGCCGGGGAGATGGTCTGATTGGGTTTTGAACACATGAATGCATATGTTTGAATTTTTCTAT
This sequence comes from Lathyrus oleraceus, assembly GCF_024323335.1. Taxonomy (NCBI): domain Eukaryota; kingdom Viridiplantae; phylum Streptophyta; class Magnoliopsida; order Fabales; family Fabaceae; genus Lathyrus; species Lathyrus oleraceus. The sequence goes on from NC_066582.1 coordinate 165,589,258, forward strand.
GGCGTAATGCTCCACATTGAATGGAAATGCTACGCGTTTTGAGGATGCAATGATTACTACATGCAAAATGCAAATGCACCCTGGCTACGGAGCCAAAATATCAGGTACTCCAACTTTGCGAGGAGACCCCTCATCTAGGAATGCTTTGCGGAGAAAGCACCGACCTCTCACTCATGCTGGAGAAACAAAACTATTCCCGGGAATAGGATAGACTTCGCTGGGAATATCCTTCACAGGATCCAATCCACTCGGGGACTCCGCTTGGGAAACACTCAATACTCCGCTGGGGAAGATAACACAAGCAACTCTTCGGGGATGACACTCGTTGAGGAGTAACAAGATCACCTTACTGGGGAATGATATACCACTTTGCTGGGGGAAGACTTAACCAAACCTCAGGTAGGACCACTCTGCTTTGGGGAATATCTTCTTCTCCACTGGGGACGACCCACACAATCCCTAGGTAGACTAAACTCAGCTGGGGATGCCAATACTGATCTGCCACGGGAACTCAACCAATCCACAAGTAGGATGAACTCTGCTGGAGAAATATTTCTTCGAAACCCGCTCCACTCGGGGAACTTGCTGAAGAACAAACCCACACCACTCTGCTGAGGAGAAACAACTCTGGTGGGGAGAGCAACCATTCTGGTGGGGATGCTAACACAATACGTCATACTGGAGACGAACTCCCACAAACCTACTGGGGAGAAGCATTCACGACCCTGCTGGGGATAACGATATCACAAGCCCAACTGCTAGGGAACAACATTCTCATGACAAACTCCGCTGGGGGAACTCCTGGGGAAACCTCTGCCAGGTACTCAGTGGGGATCCCAGCTGGGGAAACCTGCCAACACAAGCCTGCTAGAGGTAGGCAATCCTTAGACCTGCTGAGGAAAGAAGATACCATCCACAGGCATCTCTGCAGGGGAACACAGCTCTGACAGCTCTCAAACTTGCTCTGAGAAGGTCCTGCTGGGGAGATGATCACAGAAGATGACCTGCAAGACAGCACAACACAATGCCCCAGGGGTACATGGACAAGATACGCTCAAGTGTCCTCAACATTCAAAATGATTTTCAAATGTTTCCTCCTTCTGCAAGTTATTGTTAAGCCTTCATGTTTTATTATATGCAATGTTTATCAAAAATTCGGACGTTTTTGCAAACAAAACAGTAAAAATAAAAACAAGAGAGCTATTTATCTGAATAACGACTTTTATTGATTGAAAATGTGCCTGAAAAGGCAAATACATTGGGAAGCAATTCCTAGAAAGAGGTAACTGCGCACAAAAGGAAAATAAACTATCCTAATGGCAATGTGAATACGGCATCCACTATTTCCCAATTCTGTTATAACTCACAGATCATCAGTTTTCCTCCCAACTCCTTGCTTTCTGAGAAGACTGACTGGACCGATCACATCTTTCGAGATGGCAGACGAATGAAGCGCGATGAAGTACAGACAACTCAGACTGTAGTCTTCGCTTTAATCCCTCTTTTGGCTGGATCGCCCTTTCGGGTTTTCAATCCACCGGGATACCCATTTTTGCCTAAGTCGCCCTTGCGGGTTTCGACTTACCGGGTGTACAGTTTTTTCATTATCCCTAACTTTTGCCCGAACCTTTTCTCTTTTTCCTTGGTTCGCCGGGATGCCCTTTTTTGCCTGGCCTCTTTATTCTTTTTGTCCAGCGGGTCTCTTTCACGAAGTATTTTCTAACTGCGTCCGCATTCACAGGGAATGGAAAATCTTCATCATTCGTGGTCATCGACAACAAGGCTCTGTCAAAGAAAACCTTCTTGACCACGAATGGACATTCATAACTGCTTATCCATTTGCCCCACGATCGTCTTGAGGAGGAAGGATCCTTTTCAACACCCACTCTCTTACATGGTACGCACGAGGTCGCACTTCTCAGTTAACAACACGCTTCATTTACCGGGTACAACTGCCCCATGACAAGTAACCGTCAGCCTCTTTTCCCCTCGGTCAGGCTCAACGTGTCATACTGAGTCCTCATCCACTCGCCCTCTTCTCATCCATCCGGACTCTCCACAATGAGATCTGGCCTCCAGCAGGCAATATCACTTCCATCCCATACTGAATGAGGAAGGTGTTGCCCCAGTAGGTGCACGTATCGAAGTACGACACTCAGGATACCAACTTCGTACTCGGCCACCATCGTTGGTCGGGGAAGCACTAGCTCATTCACTTTAAACTCTCCCCATCAGACATCAGAATCCGTTCGGATTCAGGGTCAGGCCCCTCCTCCGGGATCGGTCACTCTCAATCTTTCGATTTGAGTACCTCGAGATGTCCTCATCAGGGACTTCAAACTTCCTTGGTTGAGAATCATCAATGGGTTGTTGGGCGAGATAACCATACAATACCCTCTTCTTGATTGCTTTTCGGGAGGTATACTGAATATCGTATTCAGTTGACATCATTTGCCCTCTCGCAACTTGTCCGGTCCATTGCTGACGTCTCAAGCACATACTTGATCAGATCCATTTTGGACATCCACAAGGTGGTATGAATCAACATACACTGTCTCAATCGGCGAGCAACCTATGCCAAAGTACATCAAGTTTTCTCGAACAATGAGTGTATTGTTTCACAGTCGATAAACTTTTTGCTTAGGTAAATTGCATGCTCTTTTCGACAAGACTAGTCATGCTGATACAATACACCTCATAGACCCCTTGAGGGCTGTCAAGTACCAGATTAACAGTTGTTTCTTCCCCGGAGGGTATCAGAATCAGAGGTTCCTGCAACTTATTTTCCTTTCATTTTTCCATGCCCCTTGGCAGTCATCATTCCACCTGACCATTTGATTTCTTTTTTTTCGGCTCAGGCGTTTCTTGTATTGTTTTTTTTTCTTTTTTTTTTGCAGGATCGACCTCGATTCCTCTGATTTGCCCACAACAAGCCTCGGCAGCTCACCGGACAGCACTCCATAAGTGCACTGACTCGGACTCAACCTCAGTCTGAGTAGTTTCGATCTGGTCAAACAATTTGCCCCAGATCCACCGGATGCCCCTCTTCTGCTTGGGACTTTGCCATCATGTCATCAACATGGCATTTGATTCCACAATGAATCATATCATGACACAAAGTCACTCTTGACCTGTGGTACGTGGCACCGGCGTTCTGCTTCACTAGAGGACGATCTTCTCTCCATGGTAGCTTGTGCCCCACAACATGGGTACTCCCCCCTGGTGTATCTTGATACAGACAGGCGAAGATAACAACACGCTCTTTCGACGGAGCTACCATTCTGCTCTCGACTCGCCTCTGAAGCAGCCTCAACTTTCATCTCCCTTCTGACCTCGGCGGTACTTGGGATTACCATCTTGACTAGCTCCTCGTGTGGTTGAATCACATTCTCCTCTTATTTCAACAACCTAGCTAATTCCAGCAGATCACAATCTTCTTCGCCTTCTTCTTCGGCATGATAGCTTGGATTGTCGAAGTCATATAGAGGTGTAACCAAATTGTTATCGATGAGATCAGGAGGATAATCACTTTTGTGGTTGGGACGAGACAAGTTCAAAAGAAAAACGAAAGACATTGCCATTTTTATTTTTTAAAACTGCAAAAAATGAAAAACAGGGAACACCGCTTTTGATCACAAAAACATCCATTTATTACTGATGCAAAATGTTGCACAATGAAACACATGAGATGGCCCTTACAATAGACCATTACGTTTCGGGCAAAACGTATGGCTTTCATGCAAACAAAAATTGAAAAACAGAAATACTACACTTCTGGATGAGTGACAGTGATGCTTTTGGAGGCTTTCCAATTGTCTGGTACGCACGACTTCATCCACAACTCGAGCTCGCGGTCACAGTCGATCTCTTCACCCACTGAACAGGCATGATCAGAATTCAGCATTTCTGCACTGACGAAGATGTACGGTGGACGACGTCCTCTGTTTGGTCTAGACGACTCTTGATCTGGATAACCAATCCCGAACATGTCTGCCTTTACCGGTGTGGAGTGGATCCATCAGTTTGGATTTGTTGCCCCTAGCAGGATATCTGAGCAAACAAGCTATGCGCACCGGTTGACACCTACAAAACAGAAAATGGGTTAGTATGACTCACACATGCAGCGTCTACCCGTACCAGGAATATCTGTCCTTTGATTTTGGTTTCATAGAGACAGATAAAATTTTATCAACAACATTCTGACATCTGGTGTCTCTCAACCTGAATTTTAATCAAAAATGGACCTTGAGTACGGACAGACATGAGTTGGATGCAGATGAATGTGAAATGAGACCAATGCAAATGCATGAATGCAAGTTACTGTGCCACCGATTCCTCTGAAGACCCATCACTTCTCTGAACCAGTCCCATCTGTGGGACCAAGTCACCATAAATCCGACTTGGGGAGTTCCGAAATAAACGGAACTGGAGATTACATCACTATCATCACAGGAACATCCACTGAACGGATGACAGCAAGATCCTCTGAACAGGTACTCTCAAATTCAACCCGGGGATCCGAAATAAACGGAACCCGCTGATAAACCACGGACAGAACTCCGGCGTCCCAGAAATGAATGTCCACAATTCATAGTCACCATCAGTACCAAGAGTCACCAATAGGTCACCAACAATCAGCAATTGTACCTGTAAAGATCGTTCCCTCCCCACTCACGGGTGTCATCTAGGCCAGGGTAAGGTCGAAAGAAACGCAGGATAAACAACCCTTTCAAGAATATCATCCTGTGCACACCAGATGTATGCACCGATAATACCCCATCAGAGTCTGAACTGCTCGTGATGTCAATGTTCCGCTAAGTGGCGTACACCACCCGCTTCCCATGAATCACTCTATTCCTAGGTTTCCTAGATTTCATTCATAGCCTGGGTATTGGGCCTTTTACCTCGAGTAACTCCCACACCCAATTAAAGAGACACACAGCACAGCCAGCAGATGAATATGAATGAATGCAAACATAAATGCAAACAATAAATGCAAACAGTAAATAATGAATGCAATAAATAATAGCAGATAGCAACCAAAGCCCTAACCTAGAGAGCGCTAGGAGAGACTCGCTTAGGGAAGAAGGACCAGCACAGGTCAACTTCTCTAGTATCCCCAGCAGGGTCGCCAGCTGTCGCATTACGCGAAAAACCGGCGGGAAAGCAAGAACAACAGAGCCGCCACCGTGCGTTATTTATCCCAAAAGAGGGAAAGGAAACGCTCAGAGTAAACCTGGAAAAGACATGGTCTCGCGACCAAAGAGAATGGGATCGGGAGTCGGTTATGCTGAGGGAAGGTATTAGCACCCCTACGCATCCGTCGTACTCGACGGGATCCACGCACAATAGGAAGGAAAATGGTTGCTAAAACACTGCTCAAATAAACATTTATACAGGCTGAAAGAGACACAAGAAAACAGACAAGGCTGACTCGACAGGATATCGCATCCTGGGCCTACTTAGTCTATCAGGCATAGACATCAGAGTCGAAGTAGTTCAGACTGGGGAAACAACACATGCTCGCTAGGATGTCGCATCCTATGCATACGTATCTCCTTTGGACAAAGGAGAATCAGAGCACTCGTAGCTCGGCTAACACGCACACAAACAAACACAGGCAAAGGCAAACGTGGAGCCTGAATGCCAATCACTGGGCTTACATCAGCATCCGAACCAAACACACGCACACTGGAACCCGAACGCCACTCGATGGACTTACATCAGCTTCCAAGCACACAACAAGAAGAAGGGTCTCGATTGCAACCAAGGCAAGAGAAAGGGAAGGTCTCAATCGCAACGAGGGCGAGAGAAAAGAATTAGTGTTAGTTGTTAGTCAAACTCGACAAGACATCGCATCTCGTGCCTACGTATCTCATCTGGACATGAGAATCAGAGTTGCTGTAGTTCGGCTAAACTATTCCTGTTGGTTAGTGTTTTTTAAGTGGACGACGTCACTACGCAATCTACCGGATGCTCGACCTTTGGAGACTTACTCGCCTGTAATAGAAGGAGTGGACGTATCCTTACGAGGGGATAATGTTTGTTTGTGTTTTAGGAAAGCTCAAGCAAGAAAGGAAGTCCTATACGAAGGAACCGTGCTACCTTAATTGTCATGCAAACGAGACTACGCGGAGTCTAGCAAACCTAGGGGATACAATCACACCACACAAACATATACAGCATGAAATAAACACACCAACAAGGGGCTCAAACATCAGGGCTAGGCTTTAGTCGAGGGGTCATATCAACCTCAACAAACAAGCCTCTGTATCGGGGTCAGGTTAGCTCTTAACCTTGCCATTGAGGGGCTAAGGTGAAGCTGATGAAAGGAGAGTGAAGATAAGACTTCACAGCTCATATCCCTGGTCAGGGAGAGCTTCAGACAAATGAGCATGGGTCCAGAATGGAGGAACCCTTCTATACTCAGAGACTCTGACACAATGTGCACTGCACAAGATCTTGGGCTTGGATCTCAATGCTACAACCATGTAATGGGAGCAAGGAGAAGACTCACAGAATAGTGGGGGATAGATTGCTTATCCCTACCTTCCACCAATTGCCTCTTTTAGAGGACTTTCACCTGCTTGGCACGAAAAATAAACAACCACAATCATTGCCTCTTAAGGAGGACTTCAGACAGTTTGCCCGGTCAAATAACAGACCGGGTCTCCAGACTACATGAAGTTAGGAAGTTATACCTCAATGCAAGTTTCTTAAGCAAAGCAAAGCAAAAGTTCACAAGGAACTGAGCAACTAAAAGTACCTGGAAACAATCAAACACAGTTAGTACTCAGACAGACAAAGATAAACAACAAGTATTAATCATCCAGACTATACAAACTAATGCACAACAAAGCAAGCTCAAAGCTCAATCCCAAACTTCACAACCTACAAAACAAAGTTATATTAGTGTACAAACATCAAACAACATCAATTGAATTGACTTGGATCATTCTCCATTCACATTGCACCTTTTCATCCTGAAAAATCAATCAAATGTTAGCAACTAGACCACTAGGCCAAGCCTAGGGTCCAAAGGCAAGAAAAATTCCTAAACAGCAAGGTATCTCTAACCAAACTCAAATTAATTTCAAACAAGAGCCAACACAATTAGTCCCATGTTCATATCATTCATTATATTTATTTCATGCACAAAACAAGGCAAACTAGTTCAAATGAAGCACCAAACATCCAAACAGAACTATTGCATTCAAATCCATATCACAACAATTCTAAAAATTCTCAAATAATTTACACCTAAACAGGGGATATTCCAGGTCTAGCATGTCAAATTTTAGCCTAATTGGACCAAGGGAACTATGTCAATGAAAATCAACAAAAACAGACACAATTACATGCTCCAAATCACAACATCAACACATGCTTCCACTTCAAAAATTCACAACTCAATGAAAACAATAAAGAAATGAGTGAGACCAAAACAGGGATGTCACATCATGTGTCTACAACTATCATACCAAATTTCATAAGCATTCAACACCATATGAGCATTTCACAAGGATATTTCAAACACATGTCACACAAGCTTGCACATTTGACCAACAGAGATGAAAAATAGCAATCAAATTGAAAATGCCACATAAAATTCCACAAAAATTCACATAGCATCTTAACATGTTAATGAACATCCATGCAAAATTTCATATCATTCTAACAAGTCTAGGTCACTCAAATAAATCCAGCAAGTTGACACAATGAGGTGTGACACAAATTGTCACACCTAAGTTCCAAAATTTGTAACTCAATGACCAGGAATCCAAAATTCATAAAATGCACATGTAAATCTCCATTGATATGTCTAGAATCACCACAAAAATTTTCAGACATTTATTTGTAAGCATGAGAATTTCACATTGGATTTGGCACAAGGTATCAAAATGTAGCACATGTTAAAGAACCCTAGGTCACACATAATTTCTACCATGCACAACTTCAACCAATAGGTCAAAAAAATCCTACAGTCAACAACAAAGTCAACACAAAAATTCTCACATTTTTCTGAATTTTTTATGATTTTTTATGAATTTTTTAAAGTCATTATGAATTTTTTAACAATTTTTATGAATTAATCTAATCAATTAAAATTATCCAGTGGCATTCTGGTAATTATGAGCGCGGGGGAGGGAAACAAGTTATTTGAATTTTCAAACGGATTCATGGATCAAACGCTCTAAAATTCCAGAAATCATCATCTTCATCACTCAGCCACTCAAGAACACGTGATTATCAAATCACCACCAAAACGAGCAAACGAATACTCGTTGGAACCGTATGAACATGTGGAATCCAAATATGAACTCGATTTAACCTAACAGTTGCTATATCACGCGAATCGATCATGTTAGGGTTTTGGATCGAAACTTCAAACTAAGATTTCTTAGCCTACAGTTCATCATTCACAAATCTAAAACCATCACGATACTCTACAATCAATGAACTATAGAACGCACATAAGCAATCAAAGAATCGTGACGGTCGAATTTTGAAGTACCTGTTATGGCAGTGATGCTACTGGTGTTCTTCGCGTGATTCAGCTCCAAACAGATGTAGTATATGCTAGTGGAAGTGAGATGCAAAGCTAAGATTCACTCGATTTCGCTCCTAATGCTTGAATTCACGATTCACCATTGATGATGCCATCTTGTACAGTTGAGCTTCACACGGTTTTGGATGTTGAAAGGCAAAAACAGATGGAGCATATGGTGATGCAAGATCAATGCCACAAGAATTTCGAAGATTGATCCACAATTGATGAAGTTTGATGAATTTTGGTTTTGGAGTGTTCTTGAGGAAATTGAGAGAATGTGATGAGTTTTTGATCTGATTTTGGAAAGTGTGAGTTTTTCTGTTAGGATTAGAATGTGATTATGAATATATATGATGCCTTAATCACCACTTAACCATGCTAATTAACCAAATTGAATGATTAGTGAAATGGTTAATTTTCAAGTAAGGGACAAAATGGTACTTTCACACATAAGCCAATGCCAGCTCATTGACAGCTCACACACTCTCAAAATGACATGTGTGAGCTGTTGCAACTTGTTTCACTCTCATTGGATGCATATTTCTCATTTTCACCATGTAATTGCACTTTGTCCAATTTTGCACTTTCATTCCACAAGCCAATTTCCAAACCATGAAGCCTAGCCATGTAATGATGATTCCAACAAGTTTCAAATACCATTTATGAAGTGTAGCAAAAATCCCCACTCAAAAATTCCAATTATTTCACAAGTTGGACAATTTTGCCCCTGGTTCATTTAACTGTCCAGTTGAAATTTGACTTTTTGCACTGGCCACTTTTGAGAAAATCCAATTATGCACCATGAAAGTACATGTCAAATGGAGTTTGTGCATATAAAGAACTTGCAATTTGGACAAACCATGTGGAGATTATGGCCTCCTGATTATGGGTCATTTCTGAAATTCACTGAGCCCTAATTTTCCAACCATGCATTGGATTTTCAAGTTCTTGGACTTTTTGGAAAGATGAGGTCAAGCTCTTCAACTTTCATGTTGGACAAAATTCCATTTGAAGCTTGTAGGATGAAGTTATTTTGAGGGGAAAAAGTTTCCATTTTGGGCAGCTGAAATTACAGGTCACCTGCTATTTTTGGAAACTTTCTGTCTGACCTCCAAATCTTCAACCTTGGTCTTTGGTATGTCAAATGAGACACATATGGACATGAATGAGGCCTTTCAAACCATTTCCCACCTTCCAATCCATAAAATCGGGCACAGTTGACCACAGTTGACTTTCTAGGGTTTCTAGTTGACTGAACAATGACTGGTGACTTCTGAGCATCCAACCTTTGGCCAAACCACTTCAAAATAATCCTTAGACCATATGAGCTTGATAAATCAACCCTAGGGCCTTGTCCCAATGAAAATGGCACTCCCTTGCTTGATTGACTGATTCTCCTGATCAGTCTGACCCAATCCATCAATTGAGCTTGCTCTTGGGCAAATGGACAATGCAATGTTATGCAGTGGACATTGTTAATGCTATGACCTAATATGAAATGAATGTAAACAATGGTAGGGTGCAAATTTGAGGTGCTACACCCACGTCGTCAATGCTGCAGATGAAGACAAGTTTGACGGCAACTGTGACGTAGATAGCTGGATTCGCCCGTGTGTCCCGGGAGAAAAGCTCGACAATTGGTCGTCTGAAAAAACCGTCTGGGTTACTCTACTAAAAGAGTGATTTTTATTGTTTTCCTTTATTACATGCATAATAAAGTCTTACACTTTGCCCAAGGTGTAACGGCTCATTTGTAGGGCCATCCATTTAGTTACATTTCGCAATTATTTTTATCATCAATAAAGGACGGCTTTTGCAAACAATTTTGTGTTCTCTTTCTTTCAGTTTTTTCTACTTTTACAAAAAAAAATGGCAATGTTTCTTTTTTTCGTTTTTTCTTTCTTTCCAAAAAAAAATCTCTCATTCTAAGGTAAAGCATGATCCTCCATCATGCAGAGCCGACCACTCGGATCTCACTGCTAACGACACTGCTATGGCCAAGTATGACTTCGACAATCCTATCTATCAAGCCGAAGAAGGGGTTGAGGAAGATTGTGAATTTCCTGAAGGGTTAGCCAGATTGTTGAAATAGGAGGACCGAGCTATTACACCTTATCAGGAGGTGGTTGAGACCATCAACGTTGGTACCAAAGACGACAAGAAAGAGATCAAGATCGGGGCCAGTCTACAGGCCGAGAGGAAAGACCGTTGATCATGTACTTGACTGTGTTAGAAAGGTCAATGGGTTGTGTGCTCGGTCAGCATGACGAGTCAGGTCGAAAAGAGCATGCAATATACTACCTTAGCAAAAGTTTACCGACTGTGAACAAAGATACTCATTGCTCGAGAAAACTTGCCGCGCTTTGGCATGGGCTGCTCGCCGACTAAGACAGTATATGTTGACTCACACGACTCTATTGATATCAAAAATGGATCCAGTCAAGTATATTTTTGAAAAGCCATCACTTACCGGAAAGGTTACTAGGTGACAAATGATACTGACAGAGTATGACATCCAATACACTTCACAAAAAGCCATCAAGGGAAGTGTCTTGTCAGACTATCTTGCAGAGCAACCGATTGATGATTACCAACCTATGAGGTTTGACTTTCCTGATGAGGACATCATGTTTCTGAAATCGAAAGATTGAGGGGAACCACTCCCGGAGGAGGGGCCTGACCCTGAATCCAAATGGGTTATGATGTTTGATGGGGCGGTCCACGTCAATGGTCGCGGAGTTGGTATAGTGTTGATCACACCGGAAGGGGGTTCATATGCCATTTGGTGCCAGAATAACTTTTCCCTGCACCAACAATGAAACCGAATACGAAGCTTGTATCCTAAGACTTGAGGAAGCCGTCAATATACAGATTGAAACCCTGGATGTATACGGGGATTCAGCTTTGGTCATCAATCAAACCAACGGGAAATGGTGCCATGCTGGAACTACGTACCCAGAATTGACGTATCTCGGTCAGAGACGAATGAAGAAAGCATTTGGTCAGAAAGTGCGCTCTCGGGAGTATCGAGTCGGTGAATTGGTACTCAAAAGATTTCTTCCTCCCAACACAGATCACAGGGGCAAATGGACACCGAACTATGAGGGTCCGTACGTGGTTAAAAGGATTTTCTATGGCGGAGCTTTGACGCTAACAACCATGGAGGGCGAAGGATTCCCGTCCCCTATTAACTCAGACGCGGTTAAAAAATACTTCGCATAAAATAGACCCGCTGGACAGTAAAAAGAATAGTCCAGGCAAAAAAAGGGCATCCCGACGAACCAAAAAAAAAAGAATAAAGAGGTTCGAGCAAAAATTAGGGATATATAAAAAAAAAAGAGTACACCCGGTGAGTCGAAAACCCAAAAGGGCGGCTCAGGCAAGAATGGGTATCCCGGTGGATTGAAAACCCGAAAAGGGGGCGATCCAGGCAAAAGTTAGGGAATAAGCGAATGACTGTGATCTGAGTTCATCAGTGTTATATCACCGTTTCATTCAATCCGGCAATCTTCGAAGGTTAAAGATCGACTAATCATCCACTTCAGAAAGCAAGATGAGCAGAGCGTCTTGAGGACATACGAACCATAGCAGAGTCGAAACTCAGTGGGACCCCGTTTCCCCATTGCCATTAGGATAGTTCTCTTTTTATAGCGATCACCTCTTTTCAGGGATCAGCTTCCTGATACCCTCGCCTATTCCTGGCACAAATTTTCTCCCCAGTAAGAGTCGAATAATTCAGTTAAAGAGCCTCTTTATTTTTCATTTATCAGTTTGTTTGCAAAAATGTCCGAATTTTTGATAAAACATATTGCATATGAACATAATGGTGGCTTTTGCAGATGATTTGCACAGGAAAACATTTAAAATTGCTTTGAATGTGCTTAATCCCGGACGGTGAATTCAAACCGAGTAATTCCCCCGAGGCATACGTGTATTTTTGGTTGCAGGTCACAGGAACCGGATGCCAATTCATGAATCCTCATCCCCAAGCGGTTGACAAAGTCTCTCCTCAGCAGAGCATGTTCCCCAACAGAGTTGACAGTATCCAGACTGTCTATCCCCAGTAGAGTTGACAGTATCCAGACTATATATCCCTAGCGGAGTTGACAGTGTCAGACTGTACCTTCCTAGCAACAGCGGAGTGGTTGCATAACCAACGGACAAGAGGGTGGTGTTCCCAGTGTTCATCTCATCCCCAGCAGATTATTTCTAACAGATTTGTTCTAATCCCCAGCTTGAGGACGATTAGCAAGTTCATATCCCCAGCAAAGGTCGTTTCCTACGACATTTCCCCAGGAAGTGTTTTCCCCACAGACTCTCCTCACAGAGCCTCGCCGAACAAAGTTTCCATAGTCGATACTCCCCCCGCAAGGTCGACTTTTCAAGCAGCCAATTTATTTTTGGTGGCTCATTGGTCCCAGCAGACGGATCATTCCCCACAGAGCATTCAAGGATTGATACAGCGATCTGTTCCCTACCGGAGTTTGCTTCCCCTAGCAGATTTCTTTTTTCTTTTACACCATGCATAGCATTTGCATTCGCATGCATATCATATCAAGCATACACATAAGCTGATAAACAGGTTCTTCCAAGCAGACTGAAGAATTACTTTACAACCAAGGTCATGAGATCCAGCCAGAGGATCAAGCGTGAGTGATCCAGCCTGAGGGTCATTTTGAAGATTCAGCCTGAGAATCGTTTTCCCGTGATCCAGCATGAGGGTCACTTTTTGAAGATTCAGCCTGAGAATCGTTTTCCCGTGATCCAGCATGAGGGTCATTTTTGAAGATTCAGCCTGAGAATCGTTTTCCCAAGAGTCAGCCTGAGGCTCAATTTGAAGATTCCCCAGTGAAGTCGCCTACAAGCTTTATTTCCCCAGCAAGTCTAATTGAGGAGTCATTACAACATGTTCTAGCCCGAAGAATATGTACGAAGCCCAAAAGTGGAATATGCTCGAAGCTGCATATCTAATATGAAGGTTGGGTGTAGATTTCAAAAGAGGGTCAACCAGCGCATGCCTCAGATGCGGGATCCTAATGATGGGAATTTATCATCAAAACAATCCAGATCTATCCAGAAGATCGAAATAGATTCGGCCAGAGAATCGAAACAAAGGAGATCTAGCCAGAAGATCGAAGAAGATCTAGCCAGAAGATCGAAGTCAGGTCTAGCCCGAAGACCGGAAATAGATTCAGCCAGAGAATCGAAATAATTCAGATCTAGCCAGAAGATCGAAGTAGATTCAGCCAGAGAATCAAATTAAGTTCAGATTCAGCCAGAGGATCGACACTCCAGATCTAGCCAGAAGATCAAAGCCAGGTCTAGCCCGAAGACCGAAAATGGATTCAGCCAGAGAATCAAAGGAAATAGATTCAGCCAGAGAATCGAAACAAAGAAGATCTAGCTAGAAGATCGAAAATCGCAACAATTCAGATCTAGCCAGAAGATCGAAGTAGATTCAGCCAGAGAATCAAAGGAAATAGATTCAGCCAGAGAATCGAAACGAAGGAGATCTAGCCAGAAGATCGAAGAAGATCTAGCCAGAAGATCAAAATCGTATCCAGCCCGAGGATCAAAATTAATATCCGACCAGAGGACTAAATTGAGTATAGGTTCAGCCAGAGGATCGAAACTCCAGATTAAGCCAGAGGATCGGAAAAAGATAAACAGCGCGGTGTATTTCCGCGTTTTTGTGGTATTCTCAGAGCATAAATTTTCGGTCTGTCTTTGGTATTCAATCACAGCTCACCCCGTTTGTCTGATAAGCTGTTCGCTTTCATCCTACTCGGGTTAGCTGATGATTGAATAGGGGAAGCTGTAACACCCCAAAATTTGCCCTCCTCATTCATGCATTCATTTAGCATTTCATATTGCATTTCATCATGTCAATCAGAATTAGATCCGAAAAAAAAAAAGAAAAAAAAAACGAAAATAAAAACGAAAAAAATAATAATAATAATAATAATAAAAAATTTTAATTAATTAATTAATTAAATAAAATATAATAAAAAAATTTGGACTTGGGTCTCTCTCATTTGAGCCCACAAAACCATAAAATTCAGTCTATAAATACCAAGGCTTCACTTGAGAGAACACAGAACAGAAGAGGAGAAGAAGGAAGAGAAGCAAAATACTCTGAGGTTTCCTTGGAACAAAACCCTGGAGGAAAAAGAAAGTGAGAGAAGAGTCAACAGAGTTCAGAGCAACCTCCGGACACTGAAGGGAACTCATTGGCAAAGAACCAGTTCTACCTCATATAAACCCTGAGATTGTTCTGCAAACCCTGGTGCAATCCAATTTCAATCAAGCTCTCCAATCAGGTTTGCCCTATATCCATCATCTCTATGCTTTCAATTTGAATTTTCTGAATGTATGAGGTATTATGGGTGAATTTGATACCCTTTTGATGCATATGTTTAACAAGAGGTTTAGGCCTCCTACCCTTGGTTTTTTTTTGTGAATTGAAAGGGCATGATTCATGTGGTTACATTTTGATTTGGGGGCAACTCTTGGTTACCCTATCTTGTTTCACTAACCCTTTTGTTGAATTTTTGTGAGGGCTCACATGACTTTTGCAAGGATAACTTGCGTGGTTTCCCACTTTATTTGTGGGATAACCCCTGGAGGTTCATTCCGATTACCTGTACTGACTCACTTTTCTTTGATGGTACCAGCTTGAGAGATCTCTGGGTTTCTTGTCCCTCTAATTGTTGTTACTTCGGATCTTTATCCGTGTGGTACTTTTTACCTTTTCCCGCATTTTACTGCTTTCCTAGCTGGAAGACCTCGATAGGAGGCAACGTTTGAGCCCCTTGGTGGCATTTTACTTTGAGATACATGTTTTGTGTTTTGTATTCATATCCCTGCAGGTAGCGCGGTTCCTTCGTCAAGGACTGCCTTTTTTCCTCGAGCATCCCAAACCCTAAAACCCAAAGCAACACGTTAACTCCTTCTACTACAGACGAGTAAGTCTCCAAAGGTCGAGCATCCGGTAGATTGCGTAGTAACGTTGTTCGCCCAAAACCCAATCCACAACCTCGTAGTTAGCCGAACTACGTTTTGCTCTGATTCTCAGGCCAGATGAGATACGTAGGCATAAGACGCGATGTCTTAGCGAGCACACATCCCCCCAACCCATAGGTCAGCCGAGCTACGAAGACTCTGATTCTCATATTCAGATGAGATACGTATGCAGTGGATGCGACATCCACGCGAGTCATTTTCATTTAACTTTTTTTTTTAAACAGCACAAGATAAACCCACACCCTTTAGACAAGAACTACAAAAGTGGATCCCGTAGAGTACTACGGATGCGTAGGGGTGCTAATACCTTCCCTTCGCATAACCGACTCCCGAACCCAAGATTTGGTTGCGAGACCCCGTCTTGTCCTTTCCTTTTTCAAGTTTACTTCGAGCGTTTCCTTTCCCTCCCTTGGGATGAATAACGCACGGTGGCGACTCTTCTGTCTTTTTCTTTCGCCGGTTGTTTTTTTTTTCGCACTGTATTTTTCAGGTTGCGACACCACCCACAGGGAAGGAAGCAAGGTGTCCAATGATCCTTGAGGCAATGAAATGATATGATATGATGCCATGAGGGATCTTAGGGACAAAATTGGGGTCTTACAAAAAGCACAATGAAGATCAGGCTTGAACCACCCTGGTAGTGGCTCTGGAATTTATGGAGGATTTCTTGGCTGGATGAGGTTCTTGAGAACCAATGATGGGTATAATTCTGCATAAGTCATAGGAATAGGGTCAAAGGCGACCTTATTCCTCTCAAAAATTTGTTGGTGATGATTGTTTGTTGTTGTAGTTGGTTATTTGTTGTGGTTGTTGATGATGTTGTTATTACTGAATTGGAACTGATTGATTAGAATTATTGGAAAAAACCGGGATTACTAAAGAAACTTGATGTTGATGTTGACGAGGTTGAGAACTCTTTCTGACATGAGGCCTTCTCTGCCTCCCCACTGACACTGAGTTAGTTTCTCCTTCCTTCCTCTTGGAGAAACTCCCACCATATTTCTTGTTGGCTGATGCTTCTTCTTTTTACAAATGTCCTTCACGGACTCCTTCTTCTAGCCCCATCCCCATGTTTACCATTTTGGTAAAATCATTGGGACACTTGCAATCAAACGTTCGTAATAAAACAAACTCAACGTCTTCAAGAAGATCTTTGTCATTTATTTCTCTTCAAGAGGTGGACTTATCTGGGCAGCCAGTTCTCTCCATCTCTGGGCATACTCTTTGAATGTCTCTTTATTTTTCTGAGACATAGACCTCAATTGGTCTCTATCAGGTGCCATATCCATGATGTACTTATACTTCTTGACAAAGGCTTCACCCAAGTCATTGAAAGTACGGACGCTTGCACTGTCCAAACCCATGTACCACCTCAAGGCAGCCCCAGTCAAACTGTCTTGGAAATAGTGAATTAGCAACTAATCATTATCAGTCTGAGTAGACATTTTTCTAGCATATATAACAAGATGCCTTAGTGGGCAAGTATCCCGTTTGTACTTTTCAAAGTTTGGGACCTTGAGAATTTCACCGGGATCTTGACATTAGGGACCAAGCAGAGTTCAACAACACTCTTCCCAAACAAGTCTTTCCCTCTCATAGTCTTCAACTCCTTATGCAGCTCGAGGAATTGATCTTTCATCTCATCCATCTTCTCATATACATCTGGGACCTCAGACGGATCAGAATGGTAGATAGTTTCCTCAACACGAGGAAGAGTGTGAACAGCCGGAGATGGCATTGACATGACCGGGCTAGATGTCGGTAAAGAAACAAATGTGGGCGCATACCCTTCTGGCATAAATTTTGGTGGCATTCCCGAAGGGAATCCAACATGTATAGAAGGAATAGATTGACTGGCTGCGGCAACTCAAACAATTGAAGTAGCAACCTCAGAAATGACACTCCTCTGAGGAAGCGGAGTTATAGGAGTTGGTGATGACTGATTTTGGGCAGCAATCACAGATTCCATCAGTGTCGTTAATCTGGCGATCTCGTCCTTCAGCTCTCAGTTCTCTTGCTCTAGATGCTCCATGATCTTTGGTTGATTAGCACGAGTGTTATAGCGGTGAGTCAGCTTGGTTGATGCACAGAAGAAGAACTGACAAGACATCTGGCGAACAAACCTGTTATGCAAATGATGCATGAAATGCAATATTTTTTATTGTTTTTACTTTAAAGGAACATATGAAGTCCGATTTGCAAATATATATGAATAATAATAAAAACAATTTGATTGACCATAAAATCTCTTTTTATTTATAAAGTTTGGGAGGATTACATTGAGTACAATTTCAGAAACCAAAGGATCCCTTAGCAACTGTATCAGATGATCTGGCTATGGGCGCATACTTCCTTCGGATGTGTCGAATCTCGACCTCAAAGGATATCTTCATCCGAGCCTTCTCAATAACTAGCTGATTAACGATCTTCTTCCAAGCACTGGAAGGTTGAGGCATGCTAGAGGAAGATAGACCCTCTGGCTCTCTCTGTCTCTTCACTGCACAGTCTTCAAGAATCTCAAAAAGTGCATCATTGTCTTTTGAATCAAGTCGCAACTCTTCATGCTTTTAGCTCAAAGCATGGAACTACTCTTCCCACATATCTTTCTCTTGCTTCATCTTGGTGAGTGCGTCTTCAAACTCATCTACATCTTAGTTAGAGAGAGTTGATGGCTCAACCATAACCATAAACATAGGTATTTCATAAGCATATGGCATCTTCAGCTCCAAAGCTCTCTTCTTCACCCAAATAGTGTAAGCTTCCAAGGCTACACAGTTGCATGGACCAAGCTCAGATCTTCCTTTCCTATGCACATTATGCCACACATTTATCATCCTCTTCTTCAAATGTTGGAGATCTTTACCCTCTTGATAGAATAGACCTTCTAACTGAGTGTTTTTGGGCTTATCTCTCAAGGGGGACCCAAGTTGACGACGAGCCAGAGCAGGGTTGTAGTTGATTCCTCCTTGTGTACCAATGAGGGGCACATTAGAGAATTTACCAGAACTATCAATAACGTTCACATTACTCAATGCAGAATCATACCAAACAATATCATCATTAGTGAGAGACATAAGTCTCTGAGACCACCATAGACACTACTTGTTCTCCAGGAAAACAGGTGTCTGAGGAAAGTGCGAAATAAACCACTTGTACAGAAGAGTGAAACAACACACAATAGTCCCACCATCTTAGAATTCCTCAAATGCAAAGAGAAATAAATGTCCCCTAACATAGTAGGAACATGATTCCAAATCAAAAAGATTATAATGGCATTAACATCAATAAAACCGTCAATGTTAGGGAACAAAGCTAAACCATAGATGAATAATACAAATATGGCTTCAAAAGCGTCCATGCTACCGGCTTGAGCAAAAACAGTAGCTCTACCAATGACGAACTTAGAAGTCAACCCAAGAATACCTCCTTTTTTTACCAAATGAGCATCAATCTCATATTTCTTCAGATAAAGAGCTTCAGCTACAATATGAGATTTGGGAATCTCCTCCAATCCACTAAAAGGTACTTTTTCAGATATGGGTATTACCAAGAGATGGGCATACTCCTCTAACATAGGCACAAGATGATAATCGGGAAAAGTGAAGCACCAATAGAGAGGATCATATAACTGAACCAAAACACTCAGAAGGCGTTCAACTACATCAGCAGATAATACAGACAAAAGCTTCCCATGACGTTGCTTGAAGTCCAAGGGATCTAATACAAAAGATGACAACTTCCTTAGCTTTTTCAAATCAGGACATCTGAAACTGTACTTCTTAGTATTCCTTCGTCCATAATCCATGGTCTGAAAATATTTGTAAACAAGACCTCACTTTCCTTGAAATTTACTTTTCTGTGATGAATGTTATGATGCACAGGTATGCATGAATGCAACAATCACACACAAGGGATCACACACAAGGCAAACACAAACAAAGATCAAAGGATGGATCAAGTCATTAACAAGATCAATCATCCATTTTGGTGGATTATGGTTTTCATCTTATCAACACCCAAGTTCCATTGATATTGACAAGACTTGATCGGATCAACCGAGAATCAAAGCGTTTGTTGTGTGTCACGAGCATGGAGTCAGGTTAAGAACCATTCCAAAGGAGTTTACTAAGGATAAAAACTTGTAGATCATGTTCTAAGAAGTTCCCAGAGTCTTAATCCCATCTATCAAATATTATAGGTTAGGATGACTGGCTCATCAACCCATAATATTCTCAAGAGAAACTCGTCTGTGTGTAGTATCGCATAACAACTGTTATCAGGTCTACACCTGAATAGTCTCTGCACTACATCCTAAATAGGCCAAGTTAGGTTAAATGTTCTACGATCCTTAGCTTCTCGGACCCAAGATTAGAGAAAGTAATGCCTATCCACAAATAATTTGTGTGACATCAATAACTCAAAAGAGGTTTCCACTGAGTAGATGGATCTCAAGCCAACTTGGTAAAGACTACTCCACACAAGATGAACATGACTATACCATCCTCCTATCTTAACTTCACTCAAGTTTGGGTTAGAACTTATCTCACCACTCAGAGATCACCAAGCACAATAGACATATTATATCACACAAAAAATATACAAACATATATTCACATAAAAAAGTAGGCCAAACCCACTGAGAAATACTCCCCAGCAGAGTTGCCACTTAATTTATGTAGCGGTAAATTCATGACCATCAAGGTATGGATAAGCTTAACGTCAATAAAACCAGAGTCGCCACCACGCTTTTATTGTTTCCAAAGGAAAAGGGAAAAGTACGAACAAAACCCAAAGATAAGAAGTTTTCAAATCAAAACTAATAAAATGTCAGAGATTACGGGTGAGGGGTTTGTTACACAGAGGGAAGGTGTTAGCACCCAAAGTATCCTAGATACTCCTAGGGAGCCCTTTTTATGCGTGCATATGTTTTTGGTATAAAATACGTTTGATAAAAAATAGAGTGTGGGGGGTGAGAAAATAATTCATTGATTATATTTTTGTGTTTAACAAGACCTTCGATCTCGTGCCTACGTACCAACATAAAAATGAGGGATATAAACCTCGTAGTTCGTGGTAAAAATTTCAAATAAATTGGTGAATTGCTTTTAACAAGAGTTTAATAAAAAAAGGCACAAATGGCCAAAAGTTTGAGTGGGATTGTTAGTTCTTTTTGTCTTTTGAAATTTTAGTCAATATGATTAAGTTTATTTACAAATTTGATTTAAGAAAGAGTTTGAAAATTCAATGGCATAAGGCCAAAGTTTCTAATTATTAAAACATGTCTAAGTTTGAAATCACAAGCAAAGAAAGTTTTTGAAAAGGGGGGGGGGGATATTTTGAAATTCAAAAAGTGGATGGAGATGAAGAGGCTATCCTAAGCACAAATTTAAAAGTTAAGAGTTGAAAAGATCTGACCAATGGGATGCAATCCAACAGACAAGAATGTCATATAGAAACACATTTTCCTTTGGACTTTTATCAAGCAATAACCAATAAGCAATGAGCATTATCCAAACATCATGAAGATCAAGGCATCAAATAAAGGTAGCCACATCCAAGCAAGCAATTCCAATATCTAGCAATCTTCATTGTCTTCCCATGTATCAGATGAAATATTCCTTGATCAACTCAGAGTAAAACATCAGACACAAAATCAGAATAAGAATTAAACACAAAGACAGGGTAGCAGATGAATCCAAGAAAATCCCAAGGCTTGTATCAAATGAAGGCACACTTCACAATAGCTCAGTCTCAGAATGTTGGCATTAGCCAAGTCCTTTTTACACAGGGAATGTTTCCTAATCCTAAGTCCAAAAAAGTTCATATCAAGTTCAACAGTCCATCAGATGTTTTTAGGTTTTTTTTTGCTATTAGGTATTTTAAGGTCCTAAAACCACAAACAAAACCAAAACACACAAACAATATATATACAATCATAAGATATGGCTCAAATGAGCAAAGTGAAAATGACATAAACATAAACAAGTTATATGAAATGTAAATGGCAGTGAATGATAAATGACTGAAATTTAAATTGCATAAAGTAAATGACTTAAAAGAAAGACAATATTAACAAGAGTTAGTCAAATGTCAATCAAAAGTTAGTGGTATTAGAGGTGATTTTTAATTAATTAAGTCATTCTTCGGAGAACACTCAACCATTCATTCACAAGTATGAATCCTTAAACCAAGACATCTTCCATGAGAAGGGCTCCAACTTGGATAATTCAACAAGTATGCCACTAGTTCCCATGAAAGGAAAAAAGGTCAAGTCTCCATACAATGCCATGAAGAATGGGAGACTTATAATCTCACTTACTAGAATGATATGCCTTGAGGGTCAAATTTAGCTCTATGTTAAGCAATCGTAATTGGATTTACGTAAAAGTCACAACTATCTGAGGCCGTGCAATAAAAATATAGGTGTTAATGTATGTTAGAGATTTGGTATGAAGAACCAACCTTGTAAAACATACCACACAGTAAAAGAAAAGATCAAAAGGGAGGGACTTATCTCAGTCACACTTGTATTGGTTCATCTTACACAAGGTCATTGATGAACCAATTAGCCTTTAGACATTAGAGATTTCATTGGTCTAAAGAGGGAATGAGGAAGAATATGGATGAAGATGAAGATGGAGGGGAAGATGGAAACATAAATTGATCATGGGAGGAATTTCATCAAATAAAAATCATTCATTCATTTTAAGAGATGAAATGTACATCTCATCAATCTCCTAAATCCAATGGTTTTGATCCAACAAAAGTCAAATCAACTTTGACCAAGGCCCAACCAGAAAGTCAAATACCACAAGACCATAAAAATGGCTCAATAACATTTGTAAACATTTAATCAATTTAAAAATGAATTAAAATACATTTTAAATTGGTCAAAACCTAAAATCCCTTCAAAACACCAAATAAATGGCCAAGAGATTTATCCTAGGTCAAACAAGGTCAAAAGACCTTAGACAAAAAATTTCACTATTTTTAAAAAGTCAGAAGTATTTTTAAACAATTAAAAATATGCATAAAAACATTTAATTCATGAAAACTACCAAAATTAATCCAAAAAATAATTTTAATTCAGAATATGGAAAAGAAAAATATTTAAATATTTTTTATGAAAGTCCCATATTTTTTGGATTACAAATGAAATTTCTATGAATAAAATAAAATAAGTGGATTAAATGAAAATACAAAAAAAAACAAGGGCCATCAGATCTCCCTCATTAATTGAGGTGGCAGATATGATGGTCAAGCGCGCGCGTTCCACGGTGAACCTGAGTCAATGCATCACACGCGTGGCAATCAGAACCAAGGGCCAAGATTAAAACAATTTAAAAGGATAAGATGGTTTGAAAGGTGTCAACGCACCACCAGAGCTAGGGCTTCGGTCATCTTCTCCGGTGGACCTCATCGGACTGGTCCACCCTCAACTAAATGAAAAATGAAAAACAAGGACACTATTTCAAAGGAAAAATGCTCAAGAGCTCGAATCTCACCTCCATTTTCTCCAATTCCAAGTATATTGAAAGATACAGGGATTTGAATTTTGAGGATCATGAACTGAGTTGCTTCGGTTTAACCTCAAAGCAAATCAATCTTATTGCCTACATTGGTAGGACTTCAGGCAACCAAAAATCAAAGAGAATGGTAAAGAATTAAGAGAGAATCAAAGAGAGAAAGTTTCTAAAAAATCACCTTCAAGTAGCTTGAATCTTTCTTGATCTTGCTTCCAATTTGCCTTGGCTTGACTTCAGAAGCTTGCAGGAAGTGAATTAGATCAAAGAAGGGCTTGGATTCTTGGAGTTTCAACTTCAAAACAGAAGTGAAATTGAAACTCGATTTTCAATTGAAAACCTTCAAGTTTATCCTTTAATGGTGGAGGAAAGGTTGTAGGAGAAAAGCTTGGGAAAGGTGTCCCCAATTATGAGCATGAGGCAATGTATTTATAGGCTTGGCAACTGATTTCCACACACTTCTATTCAAATGCCAAAAGTAGAAATTCTCATGTGTATGCCTTCATGGGCGTGTGATAGGCCCACGAAGTGATGTCAAAAGGTCCAAAGATGATAATGAGTGATGTTGAAAGTGTGACATGAAGTCATGCATTTGGAGTTGAGAAGATGTTATGAGATTCATCCAAATGGAACCTTGAAGAAAATCCATGCGCAAGTCATTCAAACCTTGGCCAATTGAAGTGATTTTGGACTTTTTAGAAAGGTGAGATCAAGGGGAACAACTTTCATGTTGAACATTTTTCCATTTGAATCTTGGATCATGATTAAGTTTGAGGTGAAAGTTTGGAAAATCAAACATAATTGAAAATTTTCTAAGTACCAAGTCAAATGTTCACTTATTCCACCTTGAATAACTTTTCCTATGGGCTTCAAATGGAAAAAGTTCCTTCATCAAAGTTGTATCTCTTTCAAACCTCTTTAATTTGGTCACACATTTTACCTCATTTGGATTTGGCATGAAGGAGTTCTGCATTTTAGAAGTTGAGGAAAATTGCTTGTTCAATGGTAATGGCACAAAATGACCTATAATGTTTCCTCTTGGCACATGCCCTTGCAAGTTGAATTTGAAGTTTCTCAAAGAATCAAAGTTGGAGAGGATATCTTAAAATTGATCATGAAACTTGGATGGCCTTTATCTCATAAAAATTGAGCAAGTTATGGTCCTTGGAAGTTGACCTCCTAACTAGGGCATAGACAAAATGACCTATAATCTTTCACCATAAAAAATCACTTTCCAAGCAACCTCTTCATACACCCCCAACCAAGTGGATCTTACCTCCCTGTGGCCCATGTTTGCCTCTAATTCATAATCCCTTATTATGCCTTAATTAATTTGTTTTAATTCTAGCTTTTTTGTGATTAATCTTGATGTTGAGTTGTTAATCCAAGTTAGAACTACAAAAATTCTTGATTTTAGGTATTAGAAATTAATTCGTTTTGGTTGTTTAGTTAGTTAATCCATAATTAGCTTTAGTTAGAATAATTAGGTATAATTAGGTTTAATCATTTCTAGATTAGATTTAATTTCTTAATTTTCTAGAATTAATTTTCATTTGATTAACCATGCCATGATTAGGTTTTGAAAATTCTTTTTGTTGATTTTGTTTCGATTAATATAGTTATATAGTGATTTTACTATGACTAGTTTTTAGATTAACTTTTCATTCAATTGGACTATTGCATGATGATTGTTCATGATCATGTAGGTTAGATTCAATTCTTGAATTTGGATTTTGAATTTCATATTTGATTAATTTTGATCTTAATTCATGTTTAGTTAGATTTTCATCTTTAGAATTAATAGTCATTTTTAATTGACTTTTAATTGATTCACTTGGTTTGTGATCATGATGATAAATTAAAAATCCCATTTCAATTTAAATGATGAATGTCTTGTGTACCTAGTTCATTTGTCATGATCACATGATGGATCTTGTAGAGGTAAGTTCATGACCATTAAGCTATAGATAAACTTAACGTCAAATAAACCAGAGTCGCCACCGTGCTTTTATTGTTTCCAAAGGAAAAGGGAAAAGTACGAACAAAACCCAAAGATAAAAAGTTTTCAAATCAAAACTAATAAAATGCCAGAGATTACAGGTAAGGGGGTTGGTTACACAAAGGGAAGGTGTTAGCACCCAAAGTGTCCTAGGTACTCCTAGGGAGCCCTTTTTCATGTGTGTATGTGTTTTTGGTATAAAAGATATTTGCAACAAATAGAGTGTAGGGATGAGAAAAGAATTCATTGATTATATTTTTGTGTTTGACAAGACCTTCGGACTTGTGCCTACGTACCAACATAAAGATGAAAGATCAAAACCTCGTAGTTCGTGGTAACAATTTCAAAATAAGTGGGTTGCTTTTAATCAAAATTTAAGTTAAAAGAGGCATAAAGGGGCCACAAGTTTGAATAGGTGTTAGTTCTTTTTGTCTTTTGAAATTTTAAGTCAATATGATTAGATTTATTTACAAGTTTGATTTAAGAAAAGAGTTTAAAAATGCAATTGCATAAGACCAAAGTTTCTAATTTGCAATAAAGTTTAAGTTTTGAAATCACAAGCAAAGAAAGTTTTTGAAATGAGGGAGAGATTTTGAAATTTAAGAAGTGGGAGGAGATGAAGAGACTAATCCTAAGCATAAAATTAAAAGTTAAAAGTTGAAAAGATTTGACCAATGGGATGTAATCCAACAGACAAGTATGTCATATAGAAAACCCATTTTCCCTTTGGACTTTGAATCAATCAATAATCAGCAAGCAATTAGCAATATGAAGAATAAGGCATCAAATAAAGATGGCCACATCCAAGCAAACAAATCCATAGCTAACGGTCTTCTCATGTATCAAATGAAGTACTCCTTGATCAACTCAGAATAAGACATTAGGCACAAGAAAAATAACAGTTGCATCAAGACCATGGAGCAGATGAACTCAAGTGGATCTAAATACTTGCATCAGATAAAAACCCAAATCACAATAATTGGTCACAGAAACGTTGGCATTGGCCAAGTCCTTTTTGCATATGGAATGTTGCCTAATTCTAAGTCCAAAAGCTCAGATTAAACCCAACAGTCCACAAAAACATTTTTTAGGGTTTTTGTTGTTTATTAAGTATTTTAAGGTCCTAAGACCACAAACACAAACAAAATAAACAAACAAATATATACAATCACAATATATGGCTCAAATGAGCAAAGTGAAAATGACATAAACCTAAACAATTTAAATGCTATGTAAATGACAAATGAATGGTAAATGATTTGAATTTAAATTGTATAAAGTAAATGACTTGAAAATAAAAGCAATATTATTACAAGTTAGTCAAATTTAGTTGATTAGATTGTTAGTAATGTTTTGCTTTTCAATTGATTAAGTCATTCTTTGGAGAACACTCAACCATCTATTCACAAGCATGGATCCTTGAACCAAGACATCTTCCAAAGGAAGGAAAAAAGGCCAAGTTTTAACACAATACCATGAAATATGGGAGACTTACAATCTCACTTACTAGAATGCTATGCATTTAGGGTCAAATTTAGTTCTATGTTAAGCAATCGTAATTGGACTTATGTAGGGTCAAATTTAGGTCGGGCAAAAAAAATTTAAGTGCTAATGCATGTTAGAGATTTGGTATAATGGATCAAACTTCTAAAACATACCACACACTAAAAGAAAAAATTGAAAGGATGGACTTATCTCATCCATACTTGTATTGGTTCATCTAACACAAGGTTATTGATGAACCAATTAGCCTTAGGATGTTGAGATTTCATTGGTCAATAAAAGGAATGGGAAATAATGGGATTGAAGGTGAAGAGGGAGGGGAGATGAGAGAAACACAAATTGATCATGGGAGGAATTTTATCAAATTAAAATTATTCATTTATTTTGGGAGATGAAATGTATATTTTATCAATCCCCTAAATCTAATGATTTTAACTTAACAAAATTCAAATCAACCTTGACCAAGGCCCAAACGCATAGTCAAACATCACAAGTCAATAAAAATGCAATTAAATTAAATTTAGTTTGGTCAAAACCTAAAACCTATTAAAAACACCAAATAAATGGCCAAGAGATTTGCCCTAGCATAAATAAGGTCAAAGGACCTTAGACAAAAAATTTCATGATTTTTAAAAAGTCAGAAGTATTTTTAAACAATTTAAAATATGCACAAAAACAGTTAATTCATGAAAGATATCAAAATTAATCCAAAAAATAATTTTAATTCAGAAAATGATAAAGGAAAATGTTTAAATATTTTTGGTGAAAGTCACATATTTTTTGGATTAAAAATGAAATTAATATGAATTAATCAAAATAAGTGGATTAAATGAAAAATCAGAAAATACAAAATAAAACAAGGGCCATCAGATCTCCCTCATTAATTGAGGTGGCAGATCTGATGGTCACACGTGCGCGTTCCACCATACGCCTTGGTCAATGTGTTGTACGTGTGATAATCACAATGAACGCTTGAGATTAAAAAATTTGAATCAGATCAGATGGCTTGGACTTTGCCAACGCACTACCGAAGCCCTAGCTCCGGTCATCTTCTCCGGTAGGACTTCAATTTTCTCCAATGAACGCTTGAGATTAAAATATTTGAATACACTAATTTGAAAGAAAAATGCTCAAGAGCACGAATCTGGCCTCA
This sequence comes from Lathyrus oleraceus, assembly GCF_024323335.1. NCBI lineage: Eukaryota > Viridiplantae > Streptophyta > Magnoliopsida > Fabales > Fabaceae > Lathyrus > Lathyrus oleraceus. Next base: position 165,617,010 of record NC_066582.1, read on the forward strand.
ATTTTCTCCAATTTCAAGTATATAAAAAGATACAGGGATTTGAATTTTGAGGATCATGAACTGAGTTGCTCCAATTTGACCTCAAAGCAACTCAATCTTCTTGCCTGCATTGGTAGGACTTCAGCCAACCAAAAATCACAAAGAATGGTGAAGATTTGAGAGAGAATCAAAGAGATGAAGTTTCTGAAAAATCACCTTTGAGTTGATTCAATTTCACTTGATCTTGATCTGGATTTGCTTGCTTTCTCTTCCTCTTGCTTGCAGAAACCAATTAAGATGAAAAGGGAAGTGAATTTCTGGAGTTTGAAATAGAGGATGAAGTTCAAGCTCGATTTCAAAAGAAATCTTCAGAAATTCTATGCAATGGAGGGTATGGATCGGTCTGGCAAAGCTTAGGCAAGGTGTTGATGAAGTTCTGATCACATTGCTTCTTTATTTATAGCCAATGCATATGCTTTCCACACACTTTCGTTTCAATGCCCAAAATTAGAAACTTCCTTCATGAGCTTGCAGGGGCGTGTGTAAATCCCAAAGAATGATTAACAAAGGTCCAAAAGTATGCACATGTCATGCTGAAAGTGTTGCATTAAGCCATGCATTGTTGAATTGAATTGGATCATGAATTTCTTCCAAATGGTACCTCACATTGCACCCATGCGCAAGTCCTTCATTCTTTGGCCAAATGATATGATCTTGGACTTTTTGGAAAGATTCGACCAAGGGGAACAACTTTAATGTTGAATACGTTTTCATTTGAAGCTTGGATCGTGATGAATTTTGAGGTGGAAGTTTGGGAAATCAATCATATTTGAAAATTTTCTAAGTCCCAATTCAAATGTTCATTTCTTCCACCTTGAATAACTTTTGCTATGGACTTCAAATGAAAAATGTTCCTTCATCAAAGTTGTAGCTCTATAAAACCTCTTTAATTTGGTCACAAATTTGACATCATTTGGATTTGTTATGAAGGAGTTATGTATTTTAAAAGTTGAGGAAAATCACTTGTTCAATGGTAATGGTCCAAAGTGACCTATAGTCTTTCCTCTTGGCACATGCATTTGCAAGTTGAATTTGAACTTACTCCAAACATCAAAGTTGAAGTAGACATATTTAATTTGATCATGTAGTTTTAATGGATTTCATCTCATAAGTATTGATCAAGTTATGGTCCTTGTAAGTTGACTTCCTAACTAGGGCACATACAAAATGACCTATGATCTTTCACCATAAAAAATGACTTTCCAAGCAAAAATAGCTCTTTACCTCAACATGAAAGTTGTTTGGAATGTCACTTTGAGTCATTTTTCTCTTGTAATCATTTTTATATGACAAACATTGTAGGAGATAGGGTTTAGGGAGCCCCGGTTTTGACCAGTTGACTTTCTTCGGTCAACCACCATGAACCAACTTGCTAGCTTGATATTCTCTTGACTTGTGGGACTCATAGAGGATCATGTATGTGTATTATGATGCACTATTAAGTACCCCTTTGAAATATTTTATCAATTATTGAAGAAACTTGTTGAAGAAGTCACACAAGATACCCAGATGAATTAGGGTTCCCAAGGCAAATAAACTCCAAACTCTTGATGATTTCTTGATCAAAATGACATGTGAATATCATGGGGACCCATATATGATGCCTAGAACCAATTTGAACCATTTCCTGATTGAACTTCTTGCATTGAGGGTCTCAAACCCTAGATATGAGCTTGATGGAACATAGATGAGCACACACACTTTCTACAAAAGAGTTAAATTATACATTGACATATTTTTGATATTTTGGTTAGTAAATAATGAAAAACAAAGTATGATACAATCAAAAATGCTTGGTGATCTCTCCCAATGTAAACCCAATAAATGAGGGGTAAGGAGGATTCCAAGGTGTGATCCCAAAGCTAATGCAAATGATGAGATAGCATGAGGGATCTTAGGGTCAAAATTTGGGTCTTACAACTGCCCCTATTTAAGGACATTTTAACTGAGGAGGTGAAAGTTAAAGTCTTTGTATCGACTCAGTAGAATGGACTTAAATAACAACATATAGAAACAAATTTTGGTCCCTAAGAGACCTCATTATGCATATGATATGAATATGAAAAAGAATCTTTGTGGGGAAAATATTGCTACAAAGGAAAAGAATTCGGGGAGATTGAAAGTCCACAGGAGAATAATGCATTCCATAAGGAAAACTCACTAGGGAAACAAAGACTCTGGGGAATAAAAGTTATATGTAGGCCAGGCTAGGACTTGAAAAGTGCTGGAGACACGAGGGAAATTTCCATGAAAATAAATCAATGGAAAGACTTAGTTAGGGATAAAGGAGAAACTGCAGGGAGAAACGGGTAGATCAGAACAAAACTGAAGTACCTGAACCAAACTCAATTGGGGAAGAATGAACTTCAACACAAGAGTAACGGAATTATATTACCTATTATCGATTACTGGGTAAACATATAATGTATTTCGTCAGAGAGACATCCGTTACCGATTAGGGTAAACATATCAAAGATGACTCGCTGAGGAAAGAGAGGTATGTTTGTTACTGGTTACTGGGTAAGAACAACCTGTTGGGGGAAAGCATCAACATAGGATTTACAACTACCGGTTACTAGGTAGAAGAGCAAAGAAAGAGAATATTCGTCACTAGTTAAAGTGGACATATCAAGGATAGACTCAAGGGAAGAATATCCATCATCGGTTAAGATGAACATATCAAGGATAGACTGCCGAAGAAAAGTAGGAATTATATCTATCAGTTACTAGATAGAATACCGAAGAGAGAGTATCTGTCACCAGTTAGGATGAACATATCAAGGATAAACTCAAAGGAAAAAGTAGGATTTATATCTGTCGGTTACAGGGCAGAAGACCGCAAAGAGGAGAAAATATGTCATCAGTTAAGATGAACATATCAAGGATTAACTCTCTGGAGAATAACAGTAGGGATTACAACTACCTTTTCACTGGGTAGAAAACCGCAAAGAGGAGAAAACCCGTCATCGGTTAGGATGAACATATAAAGGGTTAGCTCTCTGGGGATAATATCTGTCATCGGTTAGGATGAACATATCAAGGATATACTAACGGAGAAACGTAAAACGAATCTGATGGGGAAAGAAATAATAGGAAGTAGATTACTATTACCGGGTATTGGGTCAAAGTGACGTACTCACAAATCAAAGTGAATATTACCAGTTACTGGGTAATAGACTTTCGAGGGACCAAAAGTGTCTATCTAGGTAAGAGCTAGAAAGAAACTGCCAAACGAAGACTCGACCCGATGAGGATATAACTCAGGGGGAGTGGTTCCATCCAGAAAATCAACTAGGGGGGAAGCTGAAACAATAATCATCCACGAGGCAATAACTCAGTGGGGAATGAGAAAGGTTAAATTCTTTCTGCTTAAGGGGCTGACATTCTACGATTGAGGGAGGACAAACGCACCGAATCTGTATGGAGAAATAATATCACCATAGCAGAGGATCAAAAAATAAGAAATCAAATGTAATAACAATGCATAATGAAATATCTTATGTATGAATGTATATGTATATATGATTGATGATTATGCTGACAAAAAAATCACAAAGGATACAAATGTCACTGATCTGAATCACCGCTACAACACTCGGCTATTCTCGACAGGATGGAAGTATCGACTGGAGAAAAAACTAGGGATGAATGTAAACTTTTTTATGTTTATGTCATTTTTCACTTTGCTCATTTGAGCCATACCTTGTGATTTTATATATCGTTTGTGCATTTTGATTTTTGTTTGTGGTCTTAGGACTTTAAAATACTTAATAACAACAAAAGCCCTAAAAAATGTTTGGTGGACTATTGATCTTGATCTGAACTATTGGACTTAGGATTAGGCAACATTCCCTGTGCAAAAAGGACTTGGTCAATGCCAACATTTTAAAACTAAGCTATTGTAAACTAAGCATTCATCTGGTGCAAGCCTTGAGCTTTGTTTGAATTCATCTACTACCCTGCCTTTGTGCTCATTTGTTATTTTGACCTTGTGTCTGATGCTTTGCTCTAAGTTGGTCAAAGAATATTTCATCTGATACATGACAAGATAAAGAAGACTACTAGCTATGGGAATTTCTTGCTTGGATGTGGCTATCTTTATTTGATGTCTTGATCTTCATAGTGTCTGGATATTGCTAATTGCTTATGGTTAATTCCTTGATCAAAGTCCAAGGGGAAAGTGGGTTTTCTATATGACATTCTTGTCTATTGGAATGCATCCCATTGGTCAGATCTTTTCAAATCTTAACTTTTAATTTGTGCTTAGGATAACCTCTTCATCTCCTCCCACTTCTTAAATCTCAAAATCTCTCCCCCTTTTTTTTCAAAAAACTTTCTTTGCTTGTGATTTCAAACTGAGACCTTATTTTAAATAGAAACTTTGGCCTTATGCCAATGAATTTTCAAACTCTTTCTTAAATCAAACTTGTAAATAAACTTAATCATACTTACTTAAAATTTCAAAAGACAAAAAGAACTAACAACTTCATTCAAAGTTTTGGCCCTTTGTGCCTTTTTCATCTAAATTTTGTTAAAAGCAATTCACCAACTTTGAAATTTTTACCATGAACTACGAGGTTTTTATCCCTCATTTTTATGTTGGTACGTAGGCACAAGTCTGAAGGTCTTGTCAAGCACAAAAATATAATCAATGAATTCTTTTCTCATCTCCACACTTTATTTTTCTCAAACATCTTTTATACCGAACACCTATGCACACATAAAAAGGGCTCCCTAGGAGTACCTAGGACACTTTGGATGCTAACACCTTCCCTCTGTGTAACCAACCCCTTACATGTAATCTCTGGCATTTTATTAGTTTTTATTTGAAAACTTCTTATTTTTGGATTTTGTTCATACTTTTCCCTTTTCCTTTGGAAACAATAAAAGCGCGGTGGTGACTCTGGTTTTATTGACGTTAAGATTATCCATAGCTTGATGGTCATGAATTTACCGCTACACACCCAAGAATGGAGTTAGTTTCACAACACATCATCGTTCATGTCTCCCTGCATCAAAGTCATTGATTGGATCTGAGTAGGGAGAATTTTACTCAAGAATAACAAGAACCCTAAGTGTTCAAAGTAAAATTAAATGACTAATATGAAAGATAAATTAATGGTAGAATAGGGATTTTGATCAGTGGAACAATGCGAATAGAGTGGTAACTTGTTTGCTCAAATATTTAACGTGTAGCTACCTTTCTAGTTGAAGCTTCGAAGGTCAACAATGGCAGAAATGGGTAGCACGATGTGTTGTACCCCAAAATTTTCCCTCTCCTTTTCCATATTTTATCCAACCTATGACTTGAAATTCATCTGCATCATGCATTCATGTTAATACAATCTCATAGATTCAAAGCTTGGGGTTAATTCAAACTAGGGTTTGGTCTGAGGATTAGAGAATTGCCCATCATATCGCAAACCCTAATTTCATGCTCTTTTGGATCTTGATTTATGGAGTTCACATCATGACATTCATTTATATATTCAAAATCATAGTTCTTGATTTTAGGTGTATACTTTGCTTTGGAAGGTCATGAAACCCTAGTTTTACCTTGGTTTGATTGACTTGGATCATATAGCTCGAAGCCCTAACCTTGGATTCATGACATTTGTGGACCATTTGGTTTGGAAACTCTAGACTCCTAGTGATATCAAACCATGGAGTCCTAATTCATGGAAAGGTGCATCACCTATGACTTGATCCTTGGTCCTAAAACCCTAATTCAGGAAGTACACCATGCCTTAGAATTTGGGGACCTTACTTGATCATCCCATCACTTGTGGATTGCATCAGGCCCTAATTATTGCTTCAAGGCCTTAAGTTATTCATTGCATTGGCTATGCTTAACTAGGATTTGGTTAGTTATGGTTTTGTTTGCTTGTATCCTTGTTCATGCACTCATGGCCATGTCATCATGTTTCTTCACACACAGGTTTTCATTTGGTTCCATCCACAATCATGGCATGGTCAATAATATAAGATGCATTCAAGTCATATAGTTGCTTTGCTTACAAGTTTGCTTGTTGCTTTATTGCATTGTTGATGATTGCATTGATTCCTGTTGCGGGTGCCCTATTTCAATGGCATATCATTGGTGTTTAATCCATGTTGATTCCATGCACGCTCATGGTCTTTTGGTCTGAGCAGTTTAAATTCATTCGTTCAAGATTTTCCACTAAGATTCTTGATTACTTGTTTAAGGGGTTATAAGGCCGTGAAATGGACTCATTGGTGTGCTCATTTAATATCCTGATGCATTGATTTATACATGTTCAATTGACTCAAATGTGACTTTTGGGGTGAGAAGATGTTGTTTTGGAAATAAGATGTGGATTCAACATGTCATTTCCATTCACATTGTTCGTAACATATTTATAAAAATCAAAGATTCACATTGTTCATAACATATTTATAAAAATTGAAGATTCACATTATTCATAACATATTTACAAAATTGAAGATTTTTGTGGTTAGACCAAGGTCAACACTATCTAATTCAACTTAAATGATTCATCGTCCTCCCATCTCCATGCATTCCATACAATATCCAATTGTTCTTGCAAGGGAAAGCCATCTTTGGTGGGGCCTTCATGCTACAGTTTCATAACAGGCAATGTTAGCTCGCAATTAACCAATTAACAAGCAATAATATATTTCTACGGTAGTAAGCAACAATACAAGCCCATCGATGGTGCTTTCCATGGAACCTTTCCATACAATTAATAGTAGAATGACTAAAATGAACTGTCATGTAATGACTACGACCCTCATCAATTCATCTCAATTGCTAACTCTAGCTAACAAGTTTCACTTTCAATACAAACTATACCGTTCATTAACATGAACCAAATTTCAAGCATAAAAACTCAATAACTCAGCAACAGGCATGGTGATAGGTCTAACAGAGCATTACTAACAGAAAACTCAATAAAAGCTAAATGCATTTAACGGAAAATAAAACCAATTCCGGCCAATCCTAGTCATAAGCTAATTTAACTACAAATTTAGTTAATACTGACAACAGGTTTCCACTAACCAACTTGATTCCAATTAACTTATTTGTTTTCACTGACTTAGCATAATTCTAATTGAATTCATTCATTAGTCACCAAAGACCAAGTAATATTGAGACTGCAAGATGTCACAAGAAGCTTGGCATAGCAAGGTGCAATGGTTGGAGAACGTTTCGACGGGCAACCCGCAACGAAGCCTTTTCTTACCGTTTCGGCATCCTTGCAACTATGCTACTGTAAAAATACCAAGAATTGAACACATTTCTAGTTGACAAAAGGCATATCTCATAACAAAAGCATTTATTTCAATCCAATACACTAACAGGTCAACTTTATCAAGCCATTGACATTTGGTTAAAATCCAACAATTAATCTCACAAAAGAACTTAACAAAAATTGATTTAATTTAACCTTTATAGCTACAGTTCAGTCATTATATTAGAAGAGTCAAAACAACATCACAGTAAACAACTTTTGAACTAAAACCCTGTTATACTAGCATCATAACCATTTAGAATTAAAATAAAAAAGCTAATATTTCTAATTCCAGCCATCAACTCAGTTAGGTAATTTTCCATTCTAAACATCAAAATGCCCATCAGTTTCGTCCAGCATAACGACCGTGACCTTTTTCACTTGCAGTAAACTAGTCTTAACTTAACGAAGCACTAGGATAACTTACTGCAACTAATAACATTTTGAATGTCCATTTTTCCCGTAAAGGCATCATACATACAAAGCGAAATGAAAATGAAATTCAAACTAAATTCACCTTCACTCATGGAATTTCTGAACTAACTAACTGAAACAGAACCTGCACTAAATAGTTCATAACAAGATCCACATCAATAGAGTTTTAACTGAAGTTAAAAGCAAATGGAAGTTAAACTCAATTTAAAATGCAAATCCATTTCATTTCATTTCTAACCAATTATTCATCTCTAACTAACAATCCTAATTGCTAACAAACTGTTAATTTACATTGAATTTCGCAGTGAATTTCATTTGAATTTCTAACAACTTCTAGGTTCTATATAAACAACACTTCACTTCATTCTTAAGGGAAGAAAAAAGGACTCACCAGTCATAATCTCAGAAAACTCTCTTTCATTCTGCGATTCACTCTGCACCCTTCACTCTGCTTGGGCAAATTTCTTCGTTCTCGATTCTGCATCATTTTTGGATAACTCTGCATCATTCTGCATCAAAGAATTTTGGTTCTGCATCAACAGAATCCACGCCGCGATTCACGCAAATGGAAATGCACAAATTTCACCACAAGAATCTTGAATCGAAACCCAAACAACAGAGGAAAGAGGAAGATGAAAACACAAGCAAAGAAGAAGGCCGATTCAAACAGGGAGGAGAAGATTGAAGCATACCGAAGCAAGACGCGAAAAGATAATATTCATCTTCAACGTCAGCGCAATACACGGTAGGTACTTGTTCCTCCAAATCTTTGCAGTCTGCGTCGGAATTCTCCATTGCAATTGTGTTCCTGTTCGTCAATGGAGGTATCAATTCTTTGAATCCTTCGATTGGTCGCGTATCGATTTGCGCGTGCGGAGTTGGGGTTAGATTTCGGCGAGGATGAAGATGGTGCATTCGAATGCGAGCTGGCGGTGTTCTTCGTTCGAGTTTGCCGATGGAAGAAGGTTGGAACAAGGATTGGTTTGCTGAGCATGTTGGGCGTGCAATCTATCCATGGTGGGAACTGGACCGGGTTGGAGCGGTCTTCACCCTTGAAGACTTGGGCCTTTGGCCCAAGTGTTTTTTATTGCAACGGGCCAATGCACCCCTCCGTTTTTTCTAAACCCCCAGGCCCATGGTTCATAATTTATTTCTTAATTCTCCTCTTAATTCTTGATTAATCCTTAATGATTTTTTTGATTCCATTTTTTGTATTAATCTTGCTGATAAGATTTTTAATCATGTTAGAATTAGAAAAAAAATCTTGATTTTGATTCTAGATATTAATTCTTTTTTATGTTTGATTAGTTAAAATTAGAATTAGTTAGAGTAATTAGGTTTAATTAGGTTTAATCAATTTTTGGATTAGATTTAGTTTTTTCTTAATTTTCCAGATTTAATGCATCTGATTAACCATGCCATGATTAGGATTTTCATCAATGTTCGTACATAATGACCATTTTGCCCTTAGGGCTTAAAAATCGTGATTTTTATACATGTTCCCTTAGTTTAGGGCCTTAATTAGAATTGTATGATTTTACTTAGTTGATTAATTCAATAGTTTAGTATTGTACATAGTTCAACTATTCAATCCCTCTTATTAGTGTTGACCAAAGGTCGCTTTGGTCAATCAAATCTTTTGTAATTGTGCTGTAAGCCACAAGCCTATTCAGGTGATCAAAAGACCATTGATCACTCGATATGGTAAGTTCATTATGCTCAAGCTATTTGGATATGCTAAATCTGAGGAGCTCAAGACCTCAAGGTTCAAATGCAAGATCAAGACTTTAAGTCAACATCAGTCAAGCATAGCTAGCAAAGTGGACTACTTCTCAAGCACAACAAAGGTATCAACACTTGACAAGTGCGATTCAAATTGTGAGCTATAATCCTTAAGTAATGAGGAGTGATGAGACGGAGTTTCTCCTACCCTTGTCTAGAATTACTTTGTGTACGGAGTGTAGACCCTAGTTATTCAAAGCATTCGCCCTCATTCATAAACTTTAGCATAATTCGTATCAAACAATGGTCAAGTCTTATCAATACAACAAACAACATAACATCACCAAGATCAATAATCATAAGCCTCTAACGACACTTGTCGATCATAATAAGATTTATATGCTATGAGCCTTAAGTAATGAGGAATGGTGAGACAAAGTTTCTCCCATCCTTGTCTAGAGTGACTTTGCGTACAGGGCTTAGACCCTAGTTATTCAAAGCACTCGCCCTTGTTCATAGGCTTTAGTGCAATTTGAATCATGCAATTGACAAGTCTTCTTCAAGCAAGCATCAATCATTCAACACTTCAATAGTGAAGCATCATTACACATCAATCCTCCTTCAACAGTGAAACACCATTACTCTCTTCTTGGATTCAGTATCAGACTTTCCTACTTGATGTTCATACACCTCTTTGGATCATTATTTTGGGGTCACATACCCATTTCTCAATCATTTGCTTCATGCATTGCCTATCAGTTCAGACTATGGCATACTTTGTTGCTTGCCTACAAGGTGCAGACCTTAGCAATTTGCTTCAGTCCATGGAGTTCAGACTCTGGCTTTATTCTTTGCCTATGAGGTACAGACCTTGGCATCTTGCCCACATAGTTCATACTGTAGCATCCTTTACTCTTTTCCCATAAGTTGCAAACCTTGGTATTCTTGCCACGTTGAGTTCAAACTCTAACAACCCTTGATTGTGCCCATACAGTTTAGACTGTGGCATCTTTATCCTAGCCTATAAGGTACAAACCTTGGCATTTAGCCTATAGAGTACATACTTTGGCTTTGTCCTCGCCCATAAGGTGCAGACCTTGGCATTCAGCCCATGGAGTATAAACTTTGGCTTTGTTTCCTGCCCATAAGGTGCAGCCTTGGCAACTTCTTTTAACCTATGGAGTACGTACTCTAGCTTTATTCATTTCATATAAGATACAGATCTTGGTGTCGCAACCTGAAAAATACAGTGTGCGAAAAAACAACCGGCAAAAGAAAATAACAGAAGAGTCGCCACCGTGCGTTATTCATCCCAAAGGAGGGAAAGGAAACGCTCGAAGTAAACCTGAAAAAGGAAAGGACAAGATGGGGTCTCGCAACCAAATCTTGGGTTCGGGAGTCGGTTATGCGAAGGGAAGGTATTAGCACCCCTACGCATCCGTAGTACTCTACGGGATCCACTTTCGTAGTTCTTGTCTAAAGGGTGTGAGTTTATCTTGTGCTGTTTACCAAAAAAAGGGTTAAATGAAAATGACTCGCGCTGATGTCACATCCACTGCATACGTATCTCATCTGAATATGAGAATCAGAGTCTTCGTAGCTCGGCTGACCTATGGGTTGGGGGGATGTGTGCTCGCTAAGACATCGCGTCTTATGCCTACGTATCTCATCTGGAATGAGAATCAGAGCAAGCCGTAGTTCGACTAACTACGGGGTTATGGAGTGGGTTTTGGACGAACGACGTTACTACGCAATCTACCGGATGCTCGACCTTTGGAGACTTACTCACTTGTAGTAGAAGGAGTAAACGTGTGTTTAGGAGAAGAAAAATCAATGAAGGGTTAGGGTTTGGTGAACTCATACAAAAAGGCAGTCCTTGACGAAGGAACCTGTAAAAAAACACAAAAATATTGCCTCCTATCGAGGTCTTCCAGCTAGGAAAGCAGTAAAATGCGGGAAAAATGTAAAAGTAACACGCGGATAAAGATCCGAAGTAACAGTAGTTAGAGGAACGGGAAACCCAGGGATCCTTCCAAGCTAAACACCATCAAAGAAAGGGAGTCAGTACAGGTAATCGGAATGAAACCTCCAGGGGGTATCCCACAAATAAAGTGGAAAACCATGCAAGTTATCCCTGCAAAAGTCATGTGAGCCCTCACAAAAACTCAACAAACAGGTTAGAGACAAAAAAAATAGGGTAATCAAGGGTTGCCCCCAAATCAAAATGTAATTAGGTTGGCACAAGGATATTAATTCTTTTTTATGTTTGATATTATAAAATTAGAATTAGTTAGAGTAATTAGGTTTAATTAGGTTTAATCAAATTTTGGATTAGATTTGTTAATTTTCCAGATTTAATGCATCTGATTAACCATGCGATGATTAGGATTTTCATCAATGTTCGTACATAATGACCATTTTGTTCTTAGGGCTTAAAAGTCGCGATTTTTGTACATGTTCCCTTAGTTTAGGGAATTAATTAGAATTGTATGATTTTACTTAGTTAATTAGTTCAATAGTTTAGTATTGTACATAGTTCAACTATTCAATTCCTCTGATTAGTTTTGATCAAAGGTCGCTTTGGTCAACCAAATCCTTTGTAAATTGTGTTGTAAGTCCTAAGCATATTCAAGTGATCAAAAGACTCTTGATCACTCGATATGGCAAGTTCATTATGCTCAATCTATTGTGGATGTGCTGAATCTTAGGAGCTCAAGACCTCAAGGTTCAAATGCAAGATCAAGACTTTAAGTCAACATCAGTCAAACATAGATAGCAAAGTGGATTATTTCTCAAGCACAACAAATGTGTCAACACTTGACAAGTGCAATTCAAATTGTAAGCTATAAGCCTTAAGAAATGAGGAGTGATGAGACGAAGTTTCTCCCACCCTTGTCTAGAACGACTTTGCGTACGGAGTGTATACCTTAGTTATTCAAAGCATTCGCCCTAATTCATAGACTTTAGCCTAATTCGTATCAAACAATGGTCAAGTCTTATCAATACAACAAACAACATGGCATCACCAAGATCAATAATCAGAAGCCTCTAACGACACTTGTCGATCATGATAAGATTTATATGCTATGAGCCTTAAGTAATGAGGAATGATGATACGGAGTTTCTCCTATCTTTGTCTAGAGTGACTTTGCATACAGGGGTTAGACCCTAGTTATTCAAAGCACTCGCCCTTGTTCATAGGCTTTAGTGAAATTTGAATCATGCAATTGACAAGTCTTCTTCAAGAAAGCATCAATCATTCAACACTTCAACAATGAAGCATCATTGCACATCAATCCTCCTTCAACAGTGAAGCATCATTACTCTCTTCTTGGATTCAGTATCAGACTCTCCTACTTGATGTTCATACACCTCTTGGGATCATTATTTCGGGGTCACATACCCATTTCTCAATCATTTGCTTCATGCATTGTCTATCAATTCAGATTATGGCATACTTTGTTACTTGCCTACAAGGTGTAGACCTTAGCAATTTGCTTCAGCCCATGGAGTTCAGACTCTGGCTTTATTCTTTGCCTATAAGGTACAAACCTTGGCATCTTGCCCACATAGTTCAGACTGTAACATCCTTTATTCTTTTCCCATAAGGTGCAAACCTTGGCATTCTTGCCACGTTGAGTTCAGACTCTGGCAACCCTTGATTGTGCCCATACAATTCAGACTGTGACATCTTTATCCTCTGCCTATAAGGTACAGACCTTGGTATTTAGCCTATAGAGTACCGACTCTGGCTTTGTCCTCGCCCATAAGGTGCAGACCTTGGCATTCAGCCCATAGAGTACAAACTCTGGCTTTGTTTCCTGCCCACAAGGTGCATCCTTGGCAACTTCTTTTAGCCTATGGAGTACAAACTCTAGCTTTATTCATTGCATATAAGATACAGATATTGGCATCCTTGCCCCCATTGAGTTTAGACTTTGGCCACCTTGATTTTGTCTATACGGTACATACTTTGACATATTATTCTGCCTTACAGTTCAGACTTTGGCATTCATTCATCTAGCCCATAGAGTCCAAACTTTGGCTACCTCATTCAGTGCCTTATAGTTCAGACTTCGGCATCACACTCTTTTGCCCTTATAGAGTTCAGACTCTAGCATTCAAATCATTTCCTTCGCCTTGTATAATCCAGACTATGGCACGCTTATACATCGTGTCCATGGAGTTCAGACTCTGGAAACCTTTGACATTGTCTTGAAGTTCAGACTTTGGTACTATATTTCTTTTTCCCTGATTGAGTTCAGACTCTGGGAATCTGTTCCTTGCCTTTGTATTAGTTCAAACTGTGGAATTCATCTATCCTGCCCCGTGGAGTTCAGACTCTGGCTATATCTCATTTGTCTTTATGGTTGATCACCATCTTTGGTTAGTGCCACACTCTCGCTTGTTGAGCAATCTACCTTGCCTCTGAGAAATCTTATCAAATATCCCTTTGTTTCAGGCTTGGTATGCTGAACTACGATTGCTCTGATTTTCTTATTGCACAATGAGAATATGTAGGCATGAGGGTCGAATCCTCCGTGAGCATACTTATTTATTCTTCTTCTTTCTGCCTTAGGGCACCATCCATATCTTTCATGATTCGTCATTTACCTTCGAGCATAAACCGTTCACCTAGTAACATACTATTTCTTTGAAACTGAAATACAACTTTCTTTGGAATTCCATATACACTCTTTTAGGACGATATAGCGGTAATCCACATTTGTACCTAGGGTTATTTGGATTTTTTGGCTATACCATTTAGAGGCATCCCTGCTAGTCCACGTATCGGTTAAGGTCACTCCCCTCTATGGTACAGATCCCATTTCTCCTATGGATTCCAATACACCTTGAATTTTAGTTTCAAACTATACCTTTTAGGTCACTTTTTACCAAAACCCCGATTTTGTGACTTTGGCCACTTCATTCCATTCATCTCCATGATACACTCATATTCTACCTTCATTCACTTCATGTGATATACCAGTTCTCTTTGAGCCAAATACAGTATCCCTTCATGCTCCATCTTGTGTCACCTTGTGAACCAAAAGTTGTTTGGATCGTACCCAAACACTTAATTCACCTTGTTTTCGGCTATACCATATAGTGACAGCCCTGTTAGTCCATGTATCGGTCAACACCAATTTTACTCTTGGGTTCATCTTTCACCCTTTTTGGAGTTCAAATCATACAATCCTTTGGTTCAGACCATACCTTGATCACAATTCTTTTCATCTCCTACCACTAGTAGTTTGAATATGGAGCTCTGAATTCCTCATTGCACTATGAGGATACGTATGCATGAGGGCCCCAATCCTTACCGAGCACTTTATCTATTTCTTTTTCTCCCCCCCCCCCCATTCTTTTGCGAGTAATCTTTAGATAAAATACCTATTCGAGTGAGAAAAACCAAAACGGTTCCCATGGAGTACCATGGATATTTGAGGTGCTAATATCTTCCCCTTGCATAACTGACTTCCTTACCCAACATAACTCTTTCCCCAGGGTTTTATCGATGTTTTCCATTTCCTTCGGGAATAAATAAAGTTCGATGGTGACTCTGTTGTATGTTCGAGCGTGCGATACGTTCAGGTATATTTCCGCTAGCTTCACGATGCAAGAGGTTTCAAGGCAAAATGATGATGCAGTTAGATTCAGAGGATGCTGATGAAGCTTTCTGGGAAAAGTTTTGACATTGAAACAACTTGAATTTAAGAAACCAAAAACTGGTTTGGGAGCAATATCAGGTTCAAGTGAGGCAAGGGTTTTCTGGCTATTCAAGCTTACAAATCAAGGCAAATCATGCCAAACATATATGAATTCGTGTGAATCAGGGTTGACATTATGGAAAATGGTGCCCATGTGAAGTGAAGCATGGAATATGTGATTTGATGATGAAACCTGGTTGTTTTGTGTTTGTTTTTACGCATTTTAGCATCAGAAACAATTTGCACATGTTCAAATGGTCCCAAGATGCAAAATGACTTGTAATTGAAAATTCTCGACATCAGGCAAAACAGAGTTCAACATGCCATGTTTGAAGCTAGGCCAAATGGAATCTACTCGTGCATTTTGTTATTTTCTTTATGCCTTTTGTTCATCTCATTACAATGAATTTAATGCAAAAATAACCAACTCAAAAGGAGGCTTGAGGTGAAAATGGCAAGTGTTAAAAGCTAAGGTTGTGACATGCTTTCTAGGTTAGGCATTTGGTCAAGCAATATTGACACATTTTGGGCATCTTGAGGCCCCAAGTTCATGACACCATAACCTTTGACTCATACATAGTAAGCATTCTCATTACCCCATACTATTGAGGTTATTTCATCTTCCTCTGATGGTTGTTCCCCCGGATTTCTCATTCCCACATGAAACCGTGAGTTAGGTGAATCCTCACTAAGTGGAATACATTTTTCTAGGGCCTGAATCCTTTATCCTTTGGTGGGAATGGAGTAATGTTTCCCAGGTTCCTATCAAATGTTATTATACTAACATGGTTCACTTCCTCCATATAGTAGCTTTGATCGGCCTCCACGTTTTTTATAATGCCATATTCTCTCCATATTTATATTCTTTGATGGAGAGACGAGGGGATGGTGCTAACACCATGTATCCATTCACTCCTCGACAATAAGTTATAGTTGGTTTTGGAAGGAATGACCATGAATAAGGTTGGTCGAACTGTGGTTCAGACAACCACATCTACTTGGATTTCCCCCAGAGAATGGCTAGTCTTGCCTTCATAATTGGAGAGCAACATGTTATGAGGCCTTAGGTTTGTGCCGAACTTCCCTATCCTTCTTAATAGGGAATGTGGCATCAACTTTAGGTTTCATAGGTAATGGTGGGGAGAAGATTATTTCTTTAGCTGGCCTTTAAACCATCTTGTTGTCTAGTTCTTATTTTTTATTGTTACTAGTGCAATGAGGAGAAGTCTTATTACCCAAAAAATAATGAAACTTGAAAAATCCTATTTTCTTTCGTTCCTCCAAAGGTGGAATCTTTAGTCCCTTATGGACTATGATTTGGCCATCAGCAACTAAGAGGTAAAAAATCTTGTTGCACTTAGTTATTTCAAAGGTGTACGTTTTGGCAACAAATTTATCATTTTTAGGTTCAACTGGATTCTTTATGTCGGATGGTTTCAACAATTTACAAACATAAGGGGTCCCAACTTAAGTTCTGCCACGTTTACGTCATTATCTTCGACTTCCTCATATCCTATGTCATATTCTCGGTCTCTCTCATCTACCTCTGTATAGGAAACCTTTTCTTTTTTATGGATTTTTCTCGTTTTTTCCTTCTCGACCTTTAAGCGCTCGACCTGTCAAACCATATATGCCAACTGAGCCATATCTCTCAGATATTGGATATCTAGTTTCTTTTTAATAGAGTATTCTATACCCCATAGTGGCCATTTCGATCAATTCATGTTTAGGCACTTGGATAAATCACTTTGCCTTCAACATCCTAAACCTATTTAGGTAGTCATCAATTGACTCAGGCACTTTGCGCCTTACACTAGCCAATTCTTTGAGGTTAATCTTCTACTTCCCCATATAAAACAGTTTATGGAAACCTCTCTCCAATTGATTCCAGTTATGTATGGAGTGAGGATGGAGTGTTGTGAACCATGTAAAAGCATTTTTTATTAGGGAATTTGGGAAAGATCTCATTTTCAAATTCTCATTATTTGCTATATTACTTACTTCAGTTTAGTATCGAGCGATATCCTCAATAGTTGATTCACTTGTGTCTCCTGTAAACTTCATGAATTTAGGTACTTTTTAACCTCTAGGGAGTTCCGCTTGCAACACATATTCATACAAAGGAGACACAAATGTGGCCTATGTAGTCCTACACTAAGGCCATTTTGGGCTAGGATGTTTTCGACCATATGGGCTAAATTATTTTTCCCACTTAGGTTATCTTATCAAACATTGTTGACTACCTTCTTAGTATCTTGGTTCCTATTTACTATAATTATTCTTGTGTTAAATTGACTTATATACTCTTCTTCTCCCCCACGCATAGGAGGTCTAACATGTCGAAGACCCTCTTGCTATTGCTTCCCTTGGTTAACAGGGGCAACCCCATTGTCAGGTACCCTATTGGTATGGCTTGCACAATTTGAGGAATTGGTTGTGACTGGGCTTAAGGGGCACTGAAAAAACCGACTATTTGACCCATTTGATTGGCTAGTAATTGGTAATTTTGGTTAGTATTCTGAATTAAAGGATTGAACAATATACTAATTTACTGAGTAATCATGTTAACCATCTCGCAGTTACTTTCATCCATTTATTGTCTTATGGATAACATGGAATTTATCATTAGAGAAAACGCATTTGGAGGGGCAAACCCAATCCCTCCAGGTTGTGCTATTTGGCCGAGGTTGCTAATAGCAAACCCTGACGCCACATATGGATTCAAAGGAGACAATATCGTTGCATTATTATCTGCATATATTTATGTGTTACTCTGTAATCCTACCATCATCGTCGTTGGCATGGCGTAAGGTAAATTCCTAGAAACCATTGGCATCGTAAAACCTCGCACATAAGAATGCCTAGGATCTCCTATAGTAGTGTGAATGGCACCGAGACTGGTTGGAATGCTTGTCGTCGTAGGCAATGAAACCACCACTCCTAGTAACGATGTCACACTCATTCTTGGGGTAAGGATAAGTTCATTGGTTCCCATGGGATTTGAATTCCCTATCGTTCCAACTGTCAATCCAACAGGTTGTTAAGTGTCTACAATGTCATTTCGGGGAAGTGAAGTGTTCTTAGGGCAAACCATTTTGGCTAGAGTTATACCACTCCTTAAGCACCTAAAATTCCAGACGCAGAAAACATTTTTTAACACAAGGGAAGACTGACAACTAAGAAATAAAATACAACACTTTAAAAGGAGAAAATTAGAAATTTTGCACAAACAAGTCCCATTGGGCGTGCCAATTTGTTTACCGATGATTTTGGTTAACAATCACTTATTTTTAAATTTATTTCTTGAAGGACCAAACTATTAAATCATGGGGAATATTATGCAAAATTTCTGGAAAAAAGAAGTGTGCATTAATGTTGCCGAGTATTTGTTTTGACTACTTTGGAAAAATGATTAACTTTGAAAGTAAACGTAACAATAATCTCGACTAACTTAAAATAATAACTTGAGTGAAAATAAAAACAATTAAATATAGATGAAATGAAAAGAACACTTTATTTGCATAAGTAAAAGTTGGTAGGCAAGTACATTTTCTTCAAAGACTCGTTTCTCGCTTGCGTATGGGTACTTTGAGTTTGTATTGAAGTTTACAATGATTTTGTCACACTAATCCTCATGCTATATTCGATATTTATAGTACTATGAAACTAAGTGTCTTCAATGTTCAACTGTCTTCAGTCTGACACCTCACCTCTACATGCTTCACTTGCCTTTGATTGATGTCCACGTGTCTTTGGTGTTTTGGACAAGACCAAAAAACAGTTATTTGGTTTGATTTTAAATTTTCTCTGGTTGAATCTCATGTGGTTTGTCGAGTTGGTAAACAACAAACTTTTGGAAATTTTGCTAAGTACCATACCAAGTCCTCAATATGTCAAACATTGATGTTTTGTCCCAATGTTTCTGGTTGAAAGGCATGAAATCTTTCCTTACGCTTTGCACAAAATTTTCAGCTAACTTTTTTGTCGAGTTAGTACATTGAAATTTCTTAGCTAACAGGTGCGTAGACTAAAGAAAGGCTTGTATGACCCGAAACATGCTACAATATAATGGTATATGAAATTTTAAAACCTCGTGCACAAGGAAGGTTTTAAGAAGTGCAATGTCAATCATTTTGGTTTCTTCAAGAGATATAAGTCCAATTATATCATTGATCATTTTATGTCATGATATGTTGGTATAAGCTCAGATATGGATGACATCAGAAACTTGAATATGCAGTTGTTAAAGGAGTTTGACATGAAGGATTTAGGTCTTGGAAAAAAAGGATCTTAGTTATGCAAATAACAATAGATGATAAAAAAGGATTTTAACAATTAGCTCAATCAGAGTACATCAACCATATTTGCAAAGATTTAACATGGATAATGTCAATCTAGTTAGTACACCTTTGATAAGTATTTATGCCTATCTAAGGATCAATGACCTAATACTTAGGAAGAAAGAGAATCAATGGATACAAATCTATATGACTCAGCCATTGGAAGTTCAGATGTACACAATGATATGAATGAGGTCATACATTGGAAATTGTTAATAAATTTATTTTGAATTCAGATAAAGCTCATTGGGAAGCAATTAAGTAGATTTTGAGGTATCTATAAGGAACCACTAAGAAATGTTTGTATTTTGCCAAAGCAAAATTAAAAGTACAAGACTAGGTTGACGCAAAATTTACTAGTGATGTTGATCCCCGAAGAAGTACAATTAACTATATATTTATTGTTGGTACTGGAGCATTTAGTTAGATATTACGGATAAAAAAAATTGTTTCTTTATCCACCACAAAGGTTGAGTATGTAGCAAGGCTGAATAGGGTTGAGTAGTAGTTGTCACAAAAGTCAATGAATATGTGATATGGCTTTAGAGAATGTTAATAGAGTTGGATTTCTTACAGGAGAATATTATTTTGTATAGTACTAATCAAATGGCAATACATCGGGCAAATAATTCTAGATTTTATTCGTGAATAAAGTACATTGATCTTTCTTATCACTTCATCATATTTCTTCTTGAGGATGAGGGGCTAACTATGATCATAATTCAAAATAGTGAGAACCCAACAAATATGTTAACAAAGGTGATGAGTATCGATAAGTTAAAGTTATGCTTAACTATATTTGACCTATTAGAATAAGAGTATGAGAAATGTTAATGTATCATCGATGTGTGAAGATAGATTAAAATCGCTCTTAAAATGGGAGGTTGTAGGTCAACAAAGAGAAAAGCAATGAAAAAAACAAAAATAAATAGTAAATAAAATTAAAAAAGGGTTATGAGAAATTTAATCACTAATTTATTTATTTTAATTGATTATAAAAGCCAGCTTTATTTTATTTTATTTGTAAGTACAACAAGTATGCAATATTTTTCTATCAACTCGTATTTCATCTCTCAGATTTCAATTAAAGAATTTTGTAATAACTTATAAAAAATATTATGTGCGAATGATTAATGAATTTTATTTTAGAATGTTATTAAATATTTGTATATTGTAGTTATTATTATTCCAAACCAAATAAAGAAGAATATGAGATTACACAGTACAGGTTAAGAGTGAGAGTGGGTGTGGCAGAAGCAGTCACGTGAGAGTCTGAAAAAATGAAATGGGACGAGGGAGCCATGATCATGTTATTATCTATCCTTTGTAGCTGAAAGAGATAAAAGAGAATGTTGGATCAAAAGGGTTGAGAGACTCAAACTGAAAAGCTGAGTGAATGGACCACACAAACCAAACAAGGATTCTGATTCCTTTTTCACATTGCCTTTTTAGTTAGAATTTTTTGTGCTGTAAATATCAAACAGGTTTTGGGTTGTGAAGTTGCCCCATTCCTGTGGCGTAGAAAAGTGATCATAATCATAAAGGAAGTCATGGCCATACTCAAGTTCCAATCTGATGCTGATGGGCCTCAAGAGTCGTTGAATGAGTGATAAAGCTAGCCACATGATTTATTATTCCTTGAGTTCTACAATTAGGGATCATATTTTTTTTTAAATGAATAAATAAAATGAGAGAATGTATTTTTATTAAATTACTCTTTATAAAATATTAAAAATAAAAATAAAATTAAAAAAGTGTATTAAAAATTAAAATAAATTATTTATTTTAAAATATTTTTTTATTTTAAATCATTCGTTATTCATTATATTATAGAAAGAGTAACGTTTTAATTTATCAACATACATCGTATTCGCTAATAACATTTTTGATTAATTTCGATGTATTTTTCTAAATGTTTTAGGATAAAACGTCTGTCTTTAGTTTTAGAGTACATATTAAAATATATTGTGGATTTTCTACTCTCTTTTTTTCAATAGTATGTTATTAGAAAAATCATTTTAAGACATGTTAGAACGTTAAAAATCTACATGTTTTTTTAGATCTTGTTTAATTGTTTTAAAATTTTAAAATTATCTTTTTTAAACAAATTATTTATTTGATTTTTTTTAGATTAAAAGTTAACAACATTTTAAAATGATCTTACTCGTACCTTCACATTATTCATTCTCCATTAAGGTGTTATATATATACTTGTGAAATACAATGAGGATGATCATTCTCACTTATGTGATCCCAATATAGTGTGTATGTTTTGATTTTGTCAAATTAGTTAATACCTCTTCTAACTCTAGATGTTGGAACATTTATAGACATCATTTTTAGTAAAGTCATTGAGGAGAGACAATCTTCCTTCAATTGTCCAATAACACATGAGAGTAGAGGTAGGAGTGGTTATTCCTCCTTGAATGGAGGGATGGTTTCATTTAGAATCCGTAATATTTAGAAATTTGATTAATTTATTTAATCAAATTTTTCGTGGTTTATTTAATTAATTAATATATGGTGTGTTTTTAATTAAAAATATATTGTGAATTGTATGTATATGTGGGATATTGGTGAAGTGAGTGAGAGCATTGGTAGGGTGGTAGAAGGATTAAATAGTTAGAAATGATTATAATTGATATTGATTTTTATTAATTAATTAAAATAAATAAGAAAATAGGTTTTTAGATGGAAAATAGGAAATAAGGGAAGTGGTGAATATGATAAGAAAAGTTGGGCCTTAGTGTAATCATCAAGAGATTAAATTAGGGTTATAGATAAATAGTAAAGTTAGTGGAGCCTTTGAGAAGAGAATACGTAAAAAGGTTTAGCTTTTCAGAGAAAGGTGGAGGCTAGGGCTTGAAGAGGGAAGAACAAACCATCACGAACTCAGAATTTTGCAAGGATTTTGATAAGGGGAAGAAAGAGTTTCCATATGGGTGTTTGGCATGAAAGGATAGAGAAAGAGACTCTTACTCTCATTAAGATTGTGTAAATTCTACTTTGATTTGTCGTTGTCGTGAGATAATCTAAAAAAATGATGATTGATTATGTTGTTATGTGATTGTTTGGGACTGAATTTGTGTTGCATTCTTCTGTTTATGAGTATGTGAGTTTCTGCCATTGTTGGAAAATTTGAAGCTTTGAACATAAGTATGAATTTGGTGAAAGTGATGGATGAATTGTATCTCCAATTGCTATGATCCATGACTTGATATGTGTGCTTTAACATGTTTGATTGTGATGATATTGTTATATGATGTTCAATTCATGTTAAGGTGTATTTGAATGTTATAATACGATTTGGGATAATGTATGAGTGATAGGGAAGGAGGGAGATGAAGACAATGTGTGAAAATTGAGAATTTTTGAAAATTTGAACTATGTCAATCGATTGCATGCGTGTGATTTAAAAAAAGGAAAGTTAACCATGACAACCGATTAATGCAATGAATTAATCGATTGCACCCTGATGTCAATCGATTGATGCTAGTGTAATTTTGAAAATTTACTTAATTGAAACCTAGTATGTTGTCCGATCGTTTTTGCCATAACTTTAGTTATGTAATTCCAAATGAGGTATGGTTTGAAGTGTTGGAAATTTAAAGTGTATGACTATCCCATAGTGATGAATTAAGAGGCTATATAGATGTTGGAAATTGTGAAAACTTGTAGTTTACCGGTAACGCACTAGTTAGCGATAACGAACAAATACTTAATCGAGTTGATTGAACGAACTAATGATGAATTAATGTTAAGATGATTTAATATGATTGGATGTTGTGTGTATATGCATTTGATATGGTTGTGGTGTTTGGTGATGATATATGGTGTGAGTAAGATTCATATTGTTATAAAATGCATGATTATATGGTGATTAATTATGTATTATTGGTGTGCATTGTTATTGTTATTGGTGGATAATAACTTAGAAGGGGGGATTATTATTGTGTGTCAATGCATGTTGTTTATAGTCAAAAAGAGGGTCGTAAGTATTATTATTGTTATTACATTGATTTGTATGGACATGCATCTTTGTATCGTGTCATTGAAAGAGACATGTTCGTGAGTTTTGAAGAGGAGACTAGTGGCTTGTCCCAAGCTCAGAAGGAGGGCTTGAAGCTTATAAGGGGAACTCGTGGGTTCAAAAAGGGCCCCCAAATTCTAGAGGGAACCAAATGTTGAATTGGTATCACATGCATAAGTGTCACATTGTGTCTTGAGTTATATATATATATATATATATATATATATATATGTGTGTGTGTGTGTGTGTGTGTGTGTGTGTGTGTGTATGAGTGTCACGTTGTGTCTTGAGTCATATATATATATATATATATATATATATATATATATATATATATATATATATATATATATATATATATATATATATATGTGTGTGTGTGTGTGTGTGTGTGTGTGTGTGTGTGTGTATGTGTGTGTGTGTGTGCGCGTGTGCGCGTGCATATTGTTATGAATGAGTGTGGGATTATGGTGATGTTGATTGTGTATTTTATGTTTGACATGTTGTCTATTTCTCTATCTTCGCATTCTTTACATTGTTCATATTGAAGTTGTTTCTCACCCTTTTGCTTAATGTTGTCCACCATGAACATCTTGTAGATACTCGGGAGTAAAGTTATTGTTGTGTGTGGAAGATGGTTTGTTGGAGCTACTCTTTTATTTATTTATCGCTTTATCACACATTAATGGTTTTAGTGACCTGATCTTGTAACATCGGGAATAGGGAGTTTGTTATATTTTTGCATTAATATGGAATTTGGTGCTTTAAATTTCAATAGTTTATTTATGAAGTTGTTATGAAATGATTTTCCGCTGCATGTTGTCACATGTTTTCTATAAACAATGTCGATACTTATTTGTTTTTCTAACCGTTTTCAATCAGGAGCGATGTTGTACCTCGAAAAAAGAATAAGACCTCACGAAGCAAAATCGCACGCTCGTAGGATAGACTAATAGAGTGGCCACCGAAATTTATTTATTCGGAAAGATGGAAAGGGAAAATATCGATAAAACCCCTAAAAAATGAAAATGATTATGGTCGTTGCAACCAATATCAGGGTTCGAGAGTCAATTACACAAGGGGAAGGTATTAGCACCCCTCACGTCCGTTGTACTCAACGGGAACCATTTCGTTAGTAGTGCACGTTAGTGTTAACTTAAAAATGTTAGGCTTCTCGAGTTATTAAAGGGGAAAGAAGACGAAAAAAAGATTTATTTTTATTAGGGTGTCTAACCATACTTTGAATTTCTCTCCTACTTATCTTCGGGTGCAATGGAGAACTCAATGTTATGTAGTTTTGGATAGAAAATGTTTCTTTGTTGGTCGATTTTAGCGAAAGCTATTATGTCTCAATCGACGATACAATATTGCTCACTACGTAAAACAAGTGGAGAAGGGAACATTTGCATCACGACCGAATGGTTTTACAAATGAACATTCACGGGAAATATCGTTATCTTACTCACAAGTGGATGAAACATTGTTTTGCATCATATCGAGACAAAATACATTTCATTCAAAAAGGGTTTGAAAGATCAATCGTGCAGCAGCGACAAAAAGAGTTTGATGTGTTGGATATATTTTGAGTGATGGCGAGAGATTGGATGGGCGAGATATCCATCTCGAATCCTAGCCTCTAGAGCTCGTGGTATCCACCAAGTTCCTTTTACATCTTATTTTCAAAAGGGTTTTGATATTTTTCAATTTTTTTGAGGTTTTTGATTGAGAAAAGGTTTGTGAAAGTCACATTGGAAGTTTTTAATGATGGCAAGATCTTAGGTGGGCGAGATATCCATCTCAAATCCTAGCCTGAGTTCATGGTATTCACCCTGTTCCTTTTCCATCTTTATTGAAAATTGTTTAGTAAGAATTAAGTGTTTTGATTTTTATTTGGAAAACTGGCTTGACGCTGGATCAAACATTTGATTTTATGATGAATAATAAAAAATGAATTGAATTGAAAATGAAATTAATAACATCTTCCATAAACTATCTATGCACTCCTCCAAAGACCCTTGTTGAACTTCATCTCTAACCTTCTTCCAAGGTTCAACCTTTCAACCTCCTCGCTCCCATCAAAACCATCATATGAACCGAAATCCCCTAATCGAACCTGCAACGGAACAATCTTCTAACCGTAACCTCACCATAACCGCAACCAGAAATAACAGAAACAAAAGCCGGAAAGATCGAAGAAGAACATGGAATCGGAAAACCCAAATGCAGAATCAGAATCGCATTTTGGAAGAAGGAGAAATTGAGAGTAGATTAAAGAAAGGGAAAAACGACGAAAGCATACCAATCTCTTATGAAGGCTTCGCACTGAATCGTAATAGGAAGTTTAAAGGGAGCTTCATCTCGCAATAACATCTCAATCTTCATCTAAATCAGCAATGCACGAGCAGGAAAGCTTCAATCTTCATCTTCATCTGGCAAAGAATGAAACGCCCATCAGCAAAATCTTCGTTCATCATTACAAATCAACAGCATCAGAACGTGAAGCCCAATTTTCATCTCGAAGCAGAATAGCCCATTGTGCATCGAGGTAGGCGCTAGTTGAATCACAGATGTCGTCGAGCAAATTTTTTCTCCGATGCTGTAGCGGCAAATTCATGACCATTAAGCTATGGATAAACTTAACGTCAATAAAACTAGAGTCTCCATCACACTTTTATTGTTTCCAAGGGAAAAGGGAAAAGTACGAACGAAATCCAAAGATAAGAAGTTTTCAAATCAAAACTAATAAAATTCCAGAGATTACAGGTAAGGGGGTTGGTTACACAAAGGGAAGGTGTTAACACCCAAAGTATCCTAGGTACTCCTAGGGAGCCCTTTTTTGTGTGTATATGTGTTTTAGTATAAAACGATGTTTGCAATAAATAGAGTATGGGGATGAGAAAAGAATTCATTAATTATATTTTTGTGTTTGGCAAGACCTTCAGACTTGTGCCTACGTATCAACATAAAATGAGGGATCAAAACCTCATAGTTTGTGGTAACAATTTCAAAATGAATGAGTTGCTTTTAACAAAAATTTAAGTTTAATAAAGGCACAAAAGGCCTAAAAAGGTTTGAATGAGTGTTAATTCTTTTTGTCTTTTGAAATTTTAAGTCAAGTATAGTTAAGTTCATTTACAAATTGGATTAAGAAAAGAGTTTGAAAATATAATGGCATAAGGCCAAAGTTTCTGATTTGCAATAAAGTCTAAGTTTAGAAAATACAAGCAAATAAGATTTTAAAAGGAGGGAGAGATTTGAAATTAAAGAAGGTGGAAGGAGATGAAGAGACTAATCCTAAGCAAAAATTAAAAGTTAAGAGTTGAAAAGATCTGACCGATGGGATGCAATCCAATAGACAAGAATGTCATATAGAAACCCAATTTTCCTTGGACTTTAGAATCGAGCAGTATCAATACACACAATAGCAAGGTGAAGAACAGGGCATCAAATAAAGATAGCCAGATCCAAGCTTAGCAACTCCATGATCTTCTTGATAATCTCCCATGTATTAGATGACATACTCCTTGAATGGCTCAGAGATGGGCATTAGACACAGGTTCGAAGTAACAACTTCATCAAGACCAAGTAGTAGATGAACTCAAAAGGGATCTCAATACTTGCTTCAAATGAAAGTTCAATTCCCAATGACTGGCTTCAGAAAAGTTGGCATTGGCCAAACCCTTTTGCATAGAGAGTGTTGCCTAATCCTAAGTCCAATGTCTCAGATCAAATCCAACAGTCCACACAAATATTTTTTTTAAGTTTTTTATTGTTATTATGTACATTAAAGTCAAGAGACCACAAACACAAACAAAATACACAAACAAGTGTATATAATCACAATATAATCACAAGATATGGCTTAAGTGAGCAAAGTGAAGATGATATTAAAGTAAACAAGTCAAATGGTATGAATAATGGCAAATGATAAAGACTTGAATTTAAAGTGAAAAATGTAAATGACTTGAAATTAAAAGTTAGTCAAATGTTAGTTGATTAGAAGTTAGTATTGCTTTTGCTTTTCAATTGTTTAAGTCATTCTTTGGAGAACACTCAACCCTCTATTCACAAGCATGGATCCTTGAACCAAGACATCTTCCAAAGGAAGGACAAAAGGCCAAGTTTCCACACAATACCATGAAAAGGGGGAGACTTACAATCTCACTTACTAGAATGCTATGCTTTTTGGGTCAAAATTTAGCGTTATGTTAAGCAATCGTAATTTGACTTATGTAGAAGTCACAACTATTTGAGGTTGGGCAATAGAAATTTTAGTGTTAATGCATGTTAGAGATATGGTATTATCAACCATACTCCTAAAATATACCACACTTAAAAGAAAATGGCAAAAGGGTGGACCTAATCTCATCCATACTTATGTTGATTTTGCAATCAACTAGCCTTAGGATATAGAGTTATCATAGGTCAATGAAATGGATAGGGATACAATGGGATTAAGATGAAGAGGGAGGGGAAATGAAATTAACACAAATTGGTCATGGGAGGACTTTTACCAAATTAAAATCATTCAATCATTTTGGGAGATAAAATATACATTTCATCCATCCCCTAAATCCAATGATTTTAATCCAACAAAGTCAAATCAACCTTGATTAAGGTCCAATAACAAAATTCAAACTCAGTAAGTCAATAAAAATAGCTCAACACAATTTATTTGCAATTAAACAATTAAATATCAATTAAAAAAAATACATTAAATTAAATTATGGTTGGTCAAAATCCGAAAACCTCTTCCAAACACCAAATAAATTGTCAAGAGATTTATCATAGGTCAAACAAGGTCAAAGGACCTTGGAGCAAAAATTTCTTTATTTTTGGAAACTTAAAATTATTTTTAAACAATTAAAAGCATGCACAAAAACAATTAAATCATGAAAAATATTAGTATTAATCCAAAAAATAATTTTAATTCAGAAAATGAAAGAGAAAAATATTTGAGAATTTTTGGTGAAAGTCCCATATAGTTTGGATCAATATTAAAATTAATATGAATTAATGAAAATAAGTCAATTAAAAGAAAAATCATAAAATGCAAAAATACGTGGACCACTTGATCTCCCTCGTTAATTGAGGTGGCAGATCAAGTGGACCAGAGCGTGCATTCCATGGTAAGCCTTAATCAATGCCACACACGTGGTAATCAGTTTGGGCACTCAAGATTAAAACAAAATAAGAGGATCATGTGGTCCGGAGACACGCCAATGCATCTCTAGAGCCAGAGCTCCGGTCTTCTTCTCTAGTGGACCTCACCGGACTGGTCCACCCTCAACCATCACCAAAATGAAAAAAGCGGACATGAATTTAAAGTAAAAATGCTTAGGAGCTCGAATTTGGCCTCAATTTTACCTAACTCCAAGTATATTGAAAGATACAGGAAGTTGAATTTTGAGGATCATGATCTGAGTTGCTTCGATTTGACCTCTAAGCAACTCAATCTTGTTGCCTATATTGGTAGGACTTTAGACAACTAGAAATCAACAAGAATAGTGGAGAATTGAGTGAGAATCGATGAGATGAAAAATTCAGAAATTCACGTTCACTGCAGGTTCAGATGGACACGATCTTGCTCTCAATTGTACTTGGCCTTGCTTTGGATGCTTGATGGAGTGGAAATGGATCAAGAAAGAAGCTGGAGTCTTGCAGTTTTGAATCTCAAAATAGTGGGAGATTCAAACTCGATTTTCAATGAAAAAGGTTATCCTTTGAATATGGAGGTTTATGGTTGTAGCTTCAAAGCTGGCGCGCAAGGATCCTTAATTCTGAGCATAGACACTTCTATTTATATCCAAAGCCTTTGATATTTGAACACTTCTTTAAAACTTTCAAAAATAGCAAAATGCCTTGCATGGATGCATGGGCATGTGATAGGCCCTTGTAATGATGCATTCCGATCCAAAATCATGTGCAAGCAATGCTGAAGTCATGTTAACAAGCCATACATTCGTGTGTGGAAAGTGGAAGTTCAAATATGCCAAATGGTCATCCAACTTTAAGCCATACGCAAGTCACTCATACCTAGTCCAAATGGGATAAATTTTGACTTTTTGGAAAGGTTAGATTAATAGGAACAACTTTCATGTTGGACACGTTTTCATTTGAAGCTTGGATCATGATTAATTTTGAGGTGGAAGTTTGGAAAATCAAACATATCAAAAAAAAATTCTAAGTACCAAGCCATATGTTCACTTCTTCCACCTTGAGTAACTTTTTCTATGGGATTCAAATGAGAAAAGTTCATTCATTAAAGTTGTATCTCTATCAAAGTCCTTCAATTTGGTCATAAATTTGAACTCATTTGGATTTATCATGAAGGCTTTATGCATTTTAGAAGTTGAGGAAAATCACTTATTCAATGGTATTGGCCCAAAATGACGTATAATGTTTCCTCATATCACATGCATTTAAAAGTTGAACTTGCTCTTCCTCCAAACATAAAAGTTGAAGTAGACATCTTGAATTTGATCGTGAAATTTGAATAGATTTCATATCATAACAATTGATCAAGTTATGGTCTTGGGAAGTTGACCTCCAAATTAGGGTTTAGACTAAATGACCTATAATCTTTCACCATAAAAAATGACTTTCCAAGCAAAACTAGATCTTGACCTAAACATGAAAGTTGTTTGTAATGTATTTTAGAGTAACTTATATCTTGGAATCATTTTCATATGACAAAAATTGTATGAGATAGGGTCTAGGGAACTCCAGTTTTGATCAGTTGAATTCCTCTGGTCAACCACCATGAACCAACTTGCTAGCTTGATATCCTCTTGACTTTTGGGACTCATATAGGATCATATATGCATAAGATGATGAAATTTAAAGTATCCCTTGAAATATTTGATCAATTGGTGAAGAAACTTGTTGAAGAAGTTACACAAGATACCTAGATGAATTAAGGTTTCCAAGGAAAACCAACTCCAAACTCTTGATGATTTCTTGATCAAAATAACATGTGAAGATCATGGGGATTCATATATGATGCTTAGAGCCATAGTAAACCACTTCTTGATTGAGCTCCTTGCAATTAGGGTCTTAAACCCTAGATATGAACTTGATAGAGCATAGGTGAGCATGTGCACTACCTACAAAAGAGTTAAACTATACAATGACATATTTTTGGTATTTTGGTTAGTGAGTAAAGAAAAATGAAGTATGATCAATCAAATGTGCTTGGTGATCTCTCCCAATGCAAACCTAATGAATGAGGGGTAAGGAGGATGCCAAGGTATGATCCCAATGCCAATGCATATGATGAGATAGCATGAGGGATCTTAGGGTCAAAATTGGGGTCTTACAGCTGCCCCTATTTAAGAACGTTCTAGATGAGGAGATGAAGGTTAAAATCTTCGTATTGACTCATTAGAATGGACTTAAATAACAACAATAGAAACAAATTTTGGTCCCTAAGAGACCTCATGGTGCATATGTTATGAAATGTTAAAAATAAATCTTTGTGGGGAAAATGTTGCCACAAAGGAAAAGAATCTAGAGAGACTGAAAGTCTGCAGGAGCACAATGCATTCTGTAAGGAAAACTCACTAGGAAGACAGATACTCAGGGGGGATAAGTGGGTTGCGCGTAGGCTAGGCTACGACTTAAAATAACTAGGGGACTCGGGGGATTCCATGAAAATAAATCAAGGGAAAGACTCAGTCGGGGAATGAAAAGAACATCTGTAGGGGAAACAGGTGGATCAGAACAAAGTTGAAATACTCGACCTAAGTAGGAAAAGGAGACTTCACCGATGAATATGCACTCAAACTCAACTGAGGAAGAAATGATCTTCAATGCAGGAGGAACAAAAGTATATTATCCATTACCGGTTACTGGGTAAGGGTATAACAAATTCTGACAGGGAGGGCATCTGTTACCGGTTAGGGTAAACATATCAAGGATGACTCGCTGAGGGCAACCAGGAGATGCATTCGTTACCAGTTACTGGGTAAGAATGAATTGCTAGAGAAAAGCCAAATAGGATTTACAGCTACCGGTTACTAGGCAGAAGACCACAAAGAAAGAGAATATCCGTCACTGATTAAAGTGAACATATCAAGGATAGACTCAAAGGGGAAGAATATTCGTCATCGATTAGGATGAACATATCAAGGATGGACTTACCTGGGGACATTAGGAAGGACACTCGTCACCGGTTAAGATGAACATATCAAGGATAAACTGCCTGAAAAAGTAGGAATTACATCTATCAGATACTGGATGGAACACCAAAAAGTGAATATTCGTCATAGGTTAGGATGAACATATCAAGGATATACTCCAAGGGGAGAAATATGAATTACATTTATCAGTTACTGGATAGAATACCGAAAAAAGAATATCTGTCACCGGTTAAGATGAACATATCAAGGATAAACTCTGCAAAGGGAAAGCAGGATTTACAACTACCGGTTACTGGGCAGAAGACCGTAAAGAAAGGAAACCCATCATCGGTTAGGATGAACATATTAAGGATTAACTCTCTCGGGAACAAAATAGGGATTACAACTACCTTTTTACTGGGTAGAATACCAAAAAGAGAATATCCATCATCGGTTAGGATGAACATATCAAGGATAGACTCAAAGCAAGGGAAGAAAATATCTTTCACTAGTTATGATGAACATATAAAGGATAAACTTCCTAGGGAAACGTGAAAAACGAATTCGCTGGGGAGAAAAAGGTCACTTTTGTCGGGTATTAGGCAAAAACACTTGCAAATTGAGAAGAATATTACCAGTTACTGGGTAATAAACTCTCAAGGGAACCAAAAGCATTTGTCTAGGTAAGATCTAGAAAGAAACGGTCAATCAAAGACTCAACCCAATGAGGATATAGCTCAAGGGGAGTGGTTCCATCCAGACAATCAACTAGGGAGGAAACAGAAATAATAATCATCCACGAGGAAGTAATTCAGTGAGGAATGGGAAAGGTTAAATTCTTTCTGCTTAAGGGGCCAACATTCTACAATTGAAAGAGGACAGACAAACCAAATCTGCGTGGGGAAAAGTATACCACCGTAGTAGAGGATCAGAGAAATAATGAATCACAAAGTGTATGCCAATAATGAAATTTATGAATGTATATGTATATGTATATGTATATATGATGATTATGCTGACAAAACGATCATAAAGGATACAACTGTCACTGGTCTGAATCATCGATACAATTCTCAGCCAATCCACACAGGAGGGAAACAACTGCTGGAGAGAACAAGGTGCAAAGGAATGCACAAGAATCATCCACCTCAAAGGCTCAACCCAGGTTGGAGAAAAGAGGAGGGGATCTTATAAGGAAACTACAACATCAATTATGCGGGGAACAACTACAATACCTCTCAGAATCATGGCTAATAGAGGTTAGGGATAAACCTGAAGGTGACTTGCGGGGAAGCATAATCTGCCGAATCGTGCGAACTGCTACAAATAACGCGCCTACAACTCGAGAGAGGCGAAACAAACTGAGTTGGAGAAACCAACCAAACTCGGATGCTGAAATGCTGCGGGAATGTTGCTGGGGATGAAATATGGATCATGCCAACTGCTCGGGGAGAACTAATAATGCTCCACATTTAGGGCTTACTGATTTTCAAACCGTTGTTGATATTCTTTAAGGGAAGCGATTGCTCTTTTTAAAAGTATTTGCATTTATTACTAAGAAAACATGATTTTAATTTAAAATTTTAATTTCAAAAATGATCATAATGAAATTTAAATCTATTTAGCTGAATAAATAAGAGTGGAAACAATTGGATAAAAAGCTCAACTTTATTTAATAGAATGGTTGTATGTAAATGACAAGACTCCATAGATCTTTACAAAAGTTGAAAAATGGTAATTTACATGGAAAAGGGTTACATTGAATACAATGATCACTAATCCTTCTAACGCCTTCAATATCCACTGCGCTCTTAGCTTTGGTTGAAGATGAATCAGAACCAAGCATTATGCTCAAGAACGTCTTCAAGACTGAAAATCAACAGGATGCAGTTACTTGCCATAATCCCTAATTTTTGCATAAATTGCCCCAAGGTAGGGTAGTTAATTTATCAGGATAATTCTTTCTGTTTTATGTCTCTAAATTTTGCGTGGATCGCCTTTTCGGGTTTCAATCCACCGAGACGCTCATTTTTGCCTAAGCCGCCCTTTCGGGTTTTCAACTTATCGAGTTGTTCTTTTCTTATTTTAGGCGAAGTATTTCTTGACTACATCTGCATTCACAGGACGTGTGAATTCTTCACCATCCATAGTTGTAAGAATCAAAGCACCGCCTAAAAAAGGCTCTCTTAACAACATATGAGCCTTCATAGTTAGGAGTCCACTTGCCCGTAGAATCTGGTTTGAAAGATAGAATCTTCTTGAGCACAAGGTCACCTTCTCTAAACACACGAGGTCTGACCTTCCTATCAATAGCTTTCTTCATCCTTTGCTGATATAACTGACCATGACACATGGTAGTTAACCTCTTATCTTCAATCAAATTTAGCTGATCATACCTGGCCTGACACCATTCAGCTTCAGACAACTTGGATTCCATCAAGACAAGCAATGATGGGATCTCAACCTCTACTGGGAGCACAACTTCCATGCCATAAACAAGTGAGAAAGGGGTTTCCTCTGTTGAAGTGAAGATGGATATGTGATACCCATGTAGAGCAAATAGGAGCATCTAATGCCAATCCTTGTACGTTACAACCATTTTCTAAATGATCTTCTTAATGTTCTTGTTTGCAGCTTCGACAACCTCATTCATCTTCGGTTTGTAGGGAGAAGAATTATGATGTGCAATCTTGAAGTCTTTGCAAAGAGATTCCACCATATTATTATTTAGGTTCGATCCATTATCAGTAATGATCTTACTCGGCACACCATAACGACATATAATCTGATTCTTGATAAACCTCACAACAACTTGCTTGGTTACATTTGCATACGATGACGCTTTAACCCACTTTGCGAAGTAGTCAATAGCCACCAAAATGAAACAATGTCCGTTCGATGCTTTAGGCTCAATCATGCCAATCATATCAATTCCCCACATGGAGAAGGGCCATGGAGAGGAAATGACATTCAATAGTGTCGGAGGAACATGAACTTTATCTGCATAAATTTGGCATTTGTGGCATTTCTTCATAAACTTGCAACAGTCAGATTCCAGTGCCAGCCAATAGTAACTTGCTCGCAACATCTTCTTAGCCATAACATGTCCATTGGAATGAGTACCAAAGTAACCTTCATGGACTTCATTCATCAACAGGTCTGCTTCGTGTCTATCCATGCATCTGAGCAGAACCGTATCGAAGTTTCTCTTATAAAGCACATCAACATTCAGGTAGAAGTTGCCAGCTAATCTCCTCAAAGTCTTCTTATCTTTCAAAGATGTCCCAGGAGGGTAAATCTGACTTTGGAGAAAACACTTGATATCAAAATACCACGGCTTCTCATCTTTGACTTCTTCAACAGCAAACACATGAACTGGCCTATCAAGACGCATCATGGTCAAATTGGGAACTTTATTCCAATACTTCACCACAATCATTGAAGCCAACGTTACCAGAGCATCTGCCATCCGGTTTTCATCTGGAGGGATATGATGAAACTCAACCTTCGTAAAGAAAGTCGAAATCATCCTCGCATAATCTCTATATGGTATCAAACCAGGTTGATTCGTCTCTCATTCACCTTTAATATGATCCACAACTAAAGTTGAATCTCCATAGATGCCGAGATACTTGATTCTGAGATCAATGGCCTCTTCAAGCCCCATAATGCAAGCTTCATACTCAGCCATATTGTTAGTACACTTGAAAGTTAATCTGGATGTAAATGGAAAATGAGTGCCTTGAGGAGTAATAATCACTGCCCCAATACCATTACCATATTGATTAACAACTCCATCAAATACCATGCCCCAACGGGAACCAGGTTCTGGCCCTTCTTCAAGCAATGGATCGTCATAGTATTTTATCTTCAAGTACAAAACCTCTTCATCAGGAAAATCATTCTGCACTGACTGGTAATCTTTAATTAGTTGGTGAGCCAAATAGTAAGCCAAGACACTACCTTTAATCGCTTTCTGAGATCGGTATTCAGTATCATACTGTGATAACAACATCTGCCAACGAGCAATCCTCCCAGTTAAAGCAGACTTCTCAAAAATATACTTGATTGGATCCATTTTGGATATCAACCAAGTAGTATGATTTAACATATACTGATGTAGACGCTTAGCAGCCTAAGCCAATGCACAACAAGTCTTCTCTAGCATAGAATACCGAGTCTCACAGTCGATGAATTTCTTACTGAGGTAGTAAATAGCATATTCTTTCTTTCCAGTTTCATCTTGCTGACCTAGAACACAACCCATACTCTCTTTAAGCACAGTCAAATACATGATCAAGGGTCTTCCTTCAACAGGTGGAGACAGAATCAGAGGCTCAAGCAAATATTCTTTGATACTATCAAAAGCTTTTTGGCAATCTTCGGTCCAATCGCAAGACTGATCTTTTCGAAGAAGCTTGAATATAGGTGCACATGTGGCAGTCATGTGAGAAATGAATCTTGAGATTTTAATTCAGGCG
Organism: Lathyrus oleraceus; assembly: GCF_024323335.1. Lineage (NCBI taxonomy): Eukaryota > Viridiplantae > Streptophyta > Magnoliopsida > Fabales > Fabaceae > Lathyrus > Lathyrus oleraceus. Next base: position 165,653,162 of record NC_066582.1, read on the forward strand.
GGCGAGAAAACCTCTGACTTGCTTCTCAGTTCTGGGCGCATGCATCTCTTGTATTGCTTTGACCTTGGAAGGATCAACTTCAATATCCTTCTCGCTGATAATAAATCCCAAAAATTTACCAAAACGAATACCAAACGTACACTTATTGGGATTCAAGCGGAGTTTATACTTCCTCAAACGCTGGAATAGCTTCAACAAATGCTCAACATGCTCTTCTTCGTCAATGGATTTGGCAATCATATCATCGACATAGACTTCGATCTTTTTATGCATCATAACATGAAAAAGAGTAGTCATTTCTCTCTGGTAAGTTGCACCAACATTCTTTAGACCGAAAGGCATCACTCTATAACAGAATGTTCCCCAGGGTATAATGAATATGGTTTTCTCCATATCTTCAGGTGCCATCTTGATTTGATTATATATGGAAAATCCATCCATAAACGAAAAGACTTTGAATTTAGCTGTATTGTCTACCAACATATCAATGTGTGACAGAGGGAAATCATCTTTCCGACTAGCTTGTTCAAATCTCTATAATCAACGCACATACAGACTTTTCCATCCTTTTTCGAAACAGGCACAATATTGGCCACCCACTACGGATCCTTAATAGTAACAAGGAAACCAACCTCAATCTGCTTTTGCACTTCTTCTTTGATCTTTACTGCCATATTAGGATGAGTCCTCTTCAACTTCTGCTTGACTGGCGAGCATTCCGGCTTCAACGGTAATCTATGCTCCACAATCTCAGAATCCAAACCAGGCATGTCTTGATAGGACCAAGCAAACACATCTGAATACTCTCGGAGAAGATCAACCAACTCTTTCTTAACCTCTGGACACAGTTGAGACCCAATCTTGACTTCCTTCACATCATCTTCGGAACCCAAGTTGACTGACTCAATCTGCTCTTCGAATGACTGAATGGCTTTTTCCTCGTGCTCAAGTAGACAAGACAATTCATCAGACACTTCTTTATCACTTTCTTCCTCTGCCTCAAACACAGGGAATTCAAAGTTTGGAGAAGGAGTAAGATCATTGTATTCAATGGATTTAGAAACCAACCTGCATAATAATTCGATATTTTGATTTTAGAGAAGTGAATTGTGACCGAATATTATGCAAATGGACAATTATTATTATTTACTTATGTTTTTTGTGATTACCATTTTCAGAAAAGCAAAAAAGTAAAAATAAAACATCATAGATGTGGATGAATATAATTGCATTTTATTAATGATCAAATTGAAAGATGCCAAACAATGTTCACTTCTCCCTTAGGAATAAGAGAAGGATTTTCAAAAACAATTAAAGCAATTACTTAGAGCGATGCATAATAACAGGAACATTGATAGTAGTCCAATTGTTGCAATATTTTCCATGTGTCACAAAATTGGTGCAGTCTTCATCTTCATCCCTCTCGATCACTACAACTAAGTGTTGTTCATTACCATGAATGAACCCGCCGCTATGGAAACTGGGTTGCACATCTTCAGCCTTAATCACAGACGTCCCTTGTTGGAATCCTAACCCATCTCTGCTCTTGTTCTCGGCGACCTCTACCATCCGACCCCACTGATTAGAATTACCATCTTCAATAACTTTCTGCGCATCTTTGAAAGAGGACATAACTGCCCCAACCCTCTTTTCTTCAACAATAGATAGAGCTTGGAACGGAGTTCCAATCTCATCCTCAGCTTCAACATACGAAAAAGATGACAGGTGACTCACCAACAGAGCCTTCTCTCCGTCGATGATAACAAGCTTACCATTCTTCACGAACTTCAACTTCTGATGCAGAGTTGATATAACAGCTCCAGCTTCGTGTATCCATGGCCTTCCCAACAAGCAGCTATAGGTCGGGTGGATATCCATTACTTGGAAAGTAATTTGGAAATCACTCGGACCTATCTTCACTGGAAGGTTCACCTCACCAATAACAGTCTTGCGAGACCCATCAAAAGCTTTGATGATCACGCCACTGTATTGTAAGACCCCAAATTTGACCCTAAGATCCCTCATGCTACCTCATCATATGCATTAACATTGGGATCATACCTTGGCATCCTCCTTACCTCTCATTCATTGGGTTTGTATTGGAAGATATCACCAAGCACCATGTGATTGTATCATACCTTGTATTTTATCATTTACTAACCAAAATACCAAAAATATGTCTTTGCATTTGTCTATCTCTTTCTGCAGGAAGGGCACATGATCACCTTTGATCTATCAAGTTCATATCTAGGGTTTAAGACCCTCATTGCTAAGAGCACAATCAAGATTGGTATACCATGACTTTAGACCTCATATATAAGTACCCATGATATTCACATGATATTTTAATCATCAAATCATCAAGAGTTTGGAATTGGTTTGCAGTGGAAACCTTAGTTCATCTGGGTGTCTTGTGTAACTTCTTCAACAAGCTTCTTCAACAATTGATAAAATATTTCAAAGGAATACTTCAAATTTCATCATCTTGTGCATATATGATCTCCCATAAGTCCCAAGAGCCAAGATAATTGCAAGCTAGCAAGTTGGTTGATGGTGGTTGACCAGAGGAATTCATCTGATCAAAACCGGGGTTCCCTAGACCCTATCTCCTACAATATTTATCATATGAAAATGATTCCAAAAGCAAAGTTACTATAAATGATATTACAAACAACTTTCATGTTGATATCTAGATCTAGTTTTTCTTGGAAAGTCATTTTTTATGGTGAAAGATTATAGGTCATTTTGTCTAAACCCTAATTTGGAGGTCAACTTCCCAAGACGATAACTTGCTCAATTTTTATGATATGAAATATTTCCAAGTTTCACAATTAAATTCAAGGTCTCTACTTTAACTTTGATGTTTGGAGGAATATCTAATTCAAGTTTTATGAGCATGTGATATGAGGATACATTATAGGTCATTTTGGACCAATACCATTGAACAAGTGATTTTCCTCAACTTCAAAAATGCATAACTCATTCATATTAAATTAAAATGAGGTCAAATTTGTGACCATTTTAAGGAGTTTGAATTATCTACAACTTTGATGAAGACACCTTTCTCATTTGAAGCTCACACAAAACATTATCCAAGGTGGAATAAGTGAACATATGGCTTGACACTTTAAAAAATGTTTGATATGTTAAAATTTCCAAACTTCCACCTCAAAATTCATTATGATACAAGTTTGAAATGGAAAAGTGTTCAACGTAAGAGTTGTTCCTCTTGATCTAACCTTTCCAAAAAGTCCAAATTCATCCATTTTGGACAAGATTTGAATGGTCTACACATGGCTTGAACATGGTATCATCATTTGGCAAAATCAAAACTTCAAATAGCTGTACATATTTGCCTTGCATTCCAAGTTGATTTCAGACTCATTCACACTTGATTATGGACCTAAACGAATGACTTCATAGGCCTGTACACGCCCATGCAAGCATGCATCATCCATTGCTAAATTTGGAAGTTCAATTTGAAGGTGCAAATAACATGTGATTCAGCTATAAATAGAAGCCTCTAGGTTTAGGGGATCCCCTCGTGCCAGCTTTGCTCCAAAACCCCAAACCCTTCCATTTGAGAGGATAATTCTGAAAAATTTCTTTGAAAATTGAGTTTGAATCTCACTGTTTTGAGATTCAAAACTCTAGGGATCCAAAGACTTTGGTCGATTCTCACTCAATTCTCCATAATTCTCTTGGTTCCTTGGTTATCTGAAGTCCTTTGACCTTGTTTGACCTATGATAAATCTCATGGCCATTTCGTTGGTGTTTTGATGAGTTTTTAGGAATTTGACCAACCATTATTTAATTTAATGCATATTTTTAATTGTTTTAATTGATTAAATGCTAAATAAATTGTGTAGAGCCATTTTAATTGACTTTATGAGTTTGACTTGTGTTGTTGGGCCTTGGTCAAGGTTGATTTGACTTTGTTGAGTTAAGATCATTGGATTTAGGGGATTGATGAAATGTACATTTCATCTTCCAAAATGAATGAATGATCTTAATTTGGTAAAAGTCCTCATTTGACCAATTTGTGTTAATTCCATTCCCCCTCCCTCTTCATCTCATTCCCCTTCATTATTCATTTATGTCATGGACCTATGATATCTCAATATCCTAAGGCTAGTTGATTGCAAAAATCAACATAAGTATGGATGAGATTAGGTCCACTCTTTTTCATATTCTTTTTTTTGTGTGGTATGTTTTACGAGCATAGTCCATCATACTATGTCTCTAACATGCATTAACACCAAAATTCTATTGCCCGACCTCAAATAGTTGTGATTTCTACATAAGTCCAATTATGATTGTTTAACATAGCCCTAAATTTGTGACACAAAAGACATAACATTCTAGTAAGTGAGATTGTAAGTCTCCCCTCTTTCATGGTATTGTGTGGAAACTTGGCCTTTTTTCTTTCTTTGGAAGATGTCTTGGTTCAAGGATCCATGCTTGTGATAAGTGGGTTGAGTGTTCTCCAAAGAATGACTTAAACAAAAACAAAGAAAAAGCAATACTAACTTCTAATCAACTAACAACTAACATTTAATTTCAAGCCATTTACTCTTATACACTTTAATTTTGAGCTTTTATTCATTTGCCATTATTCATACCATTCAACTTGTTTACTTTAATGTCATTTTCACTTTGCCCACTTGGGCCATATTTTATGACAGTATATTTGTATATACTTGTTTGTTTGTGTGGTCTTTTGACCTTAATGTACATAATAAGAACAAAAACCCTAAAAAACATTTTATGTGGACTGTTGGTTTGATCTGAGACTATTGGACTTAGAATTTAGGCAACACTCCCTATGCAAAGGACTTGGCCAATGCCAACTTTCATGAAAATAAGTGCTTGTGGAGTGAACATTCATCTGATACAATATTGAAGGTCCATTTGAGTTCATCTGCAACATGATCATATTGAAATTGTTATTTTGAACCTGTGTCTAATGCCACCTTTGAAATCATCTGATACATGAGAAATTTTGAAGAAGATCATGGAGTTGTTAAGATTGTATGTGGCTATCTTTATTTGATGCCTTACTATTCACCTTGCTATTTGTGTATTGATATTGCTTGATTCTAAAGCCCAAGGGAAATTTGGGTTTCTATATGATATTATTGTCTATTAGATTGCAGCTCATTGGTCAGATCTTTTCAACTCTTAACTTTTAAATTTGTGCTTAGGATTAGTCTATTCATCTCCTCCCCATTTCTTTAATTTCAAAATCTTCTTTGCTTGTGTTTGTTCTCCAAACTTAGACCATATTGCAAATTAGAAACTTTGGCCTTATGCCATTGCCTTTTCAAACATATTTTCTTAGTCAAACTTGTAAATAAATTTAACTATACTTGACTCAAAATTTCAAAAGCCAAAAAGAATTAACACTCATTCAAACCATTATAGGGCCTTTGTGCCTTTGTTAAACTTAAATTTTGTTAAAAGAAATGCACTCACTTTGAAATTAATACCATGAACTACGAGGTTTTGATCCCTCATTTTATGTTGGTACATGGGCACAAGTCCGAAGGTCTTGTCAAACACAAAAATATAATTAATGAATTCTTTTCTCATCCCTCCACTCTATTTATTGCAAACATCATTTTGTACAAAAATACATATGCACACAAAAAAGGGCTCCTAGGAGTACCTAGGACACTTTGGGTGCTAACACCTTCCCTCTGTGTAACCAACCCTCTTACCTGTAATCTCTGACATTTTATTAGTTTTGATTTGAAAACTTCTTACCTTTGGGTTTTGTTCGTACTTTTCCCTTTTCCCTTGGAAACAATAAAAGCGCGGTGGCGACTCTGGTTTTATTGACGTTGAGTTTATCCATAGCTTAATGGTCATGAATTTACCGCTACAGAAATTAAGTGGCGACTTTGCTGGGGAGTAGTCTCTAGTGGGTTTAGCCTACTTTTGTGTGTGTATATATTTATATATTTGATGTATGTATATTTGTTTGTATGATATAATTTGCTTGTTGTGCTTGGTGATCTCTGAGTGGTGAGATAAGTTCTAACCCGAACTTGAGTGCAATTAAGATAGGAGGATGGTATAGTCATGTTCGACTTGTGTGGAGTAGTCCTTAACAAGTTGGCTTGAGACCCATCTACTTAGTGGAGACCCTTTTGAAGTTATGAATGTCACACAAGTTATTTGTGGTTAGACATTACTCTCTCTGATTTGGGGTGTGAGAAGCTGAGGACCGTAGAAATTTTAACCCCTCTTGGCCTATTTAGGACGTAGTGCGGAGACTGTTCAAGTGTAGACTTGATACCAGTTGTTACACGATACTACACTCAGACGAGTTTCTCTTGAGAATATTATGGGTTGACGAGTCAGTCATCCTAACCTGTAATATCTGATAGATGGAATTAAGACTCTGGGAACTTTTTAGAACATGATCTATAGGTTTTTATCCTTAGTTCACTCCTTTGGGATGGTTCTTACCCAGATGAAGTTCTAGTATCAGATATAAGATGTCGAAGGTAATGTCACGACACTAATATCTGGTAACACACAATGGATAAACAAAAACAGAATGGTAAAGTAAATAACACAAGCAATTGTTAACCCAGTTCGGTGCAACTCACCTACGTCTGGGGGCTACCAAGCCAGGAAGGAAATTCACTAAAATAGAATTAGTTCAAAGACTCTCCGTACACTTCAACAAGTTACAGTCTTTATCACCTAATCTCTACCCGTGCAATTTGTACCTAAGCACTCTTAGATATGAGAACCCACTCACTTCCCTTACAATCACACACCAGTGATCTTAAACAACAATCCCTTGTGAAAAGAAAATACTTTTCAATTACACACTCTTGATTTTACTTCACAGTTTCAATCAAGAAGACACACTCTTGATCTTGCTTCAAAGCTTTGATCAAGAAGACACACTCTTGCTTAACAGCTTTAGAGTGACAAATTACAACCACAAATCAGTCCAATTCAATCATCAATGGATGACTTGAATGACCTACAAGTCTTACGACTAAACAGACACAAACCCTAGCTCTCTCTCTATATTTCGCTCAGTCTTGGTTGTGTATTCAAACAGGTTTTCTAAGTCCCTTTTTATAGAAGCATCTAGCTGGGCTTGGACATCTTGAAAACCCTAAATCTATTTTCCAATCAAATCTTTTTATAACAGTTGTTTAGATCTCCTTGGAAAATAAGTAAATCTGGTTGTAATCCATGATTGAATGCGCCAGCTAGCCATATCTTCAATCATCCAAAGATTGCCATTAATTGTGCAATCACAAAACACCAGACATTCATACTGAATGTTCTTTGTACAGGATGTCATGACATCGGGTCTGATATCCTGGAAAAATCCTGCATAATCCAATAATTCCTTTTATAACTTCCAGCAGGTACAGCCATATCAGATGTCATGACGTTGTGTATGTCATCTGAAACAATCCTGCATGAACATGTCTTTCATCTAAGCTCCAGCAGGTACATCCAATATCAGAAGCCTTGTCATTGTATGTGGCATTCTGAAACAATCCTACATACACATGTTCTTGAACTCCAGCAGGTACATAGGATATCTCATGTTAAGACATCACACATGACATCTTGTGAACACTCTTTGTTTTACCAAAATTGCTGCCAACACTTAGAATTAACAAACTCCCCCTTTGGAAAATTTTGGCTAAAACATATATCTGTCTTTTTTGTTCACAAGGTAAACTATCAGTAGTTAAACAACATAACAGTAGTTTAATCAGCAGCAGAAGCAAAACAATTACTAGTTATGGCTACTAGTAATACACACATGCACAAGGGTACTTCTCCTCCCCCTAAATCTGTGCAACAAACACAATTACTAGTTATGGATGCAACTAGTAAGACACACAAATGCACAAGGGTACGTCTTCTCCCCCTAAGTCTTTGCATACAACAGACATAACAACTACTGAACTCCAGTATCTGTACCAGTCAGAATGTCATACTGACATTTGTTTCAACATCAACACCTGTGCACCATATCAGACATCCTTTTTGATATCTGTAACAAACAGAATTACATTCTGTTTTAGCACCTGTGCACTCCTTTCAATAATAGTTGTCCTTCTGTCCAGCCACATACAACTTCCACAAAACTTCCATATCAAGCACTTCTCCCCCTTTTTAGTCAAAATTGACCAAAGGTGACCAATTAGACAAAATAAATGTCTATTAGCCTAGCAGAGAATGTTAGATCAGATGTTATAACATTAAGCATGTTAAAACAAAAAATTTAGGAAGTACACACCATCATTAAACACAGTTGTGATAGCTGGAATAATGAACAAATCCAAGGAACTCTTTAAGAGCCCTAAATATTACATAACAGACATCAATAAGGACTGCCACAAAATAAAAAATAAACAGAAAAAAAACACCAGTCTTTCAAACAGCAAACCAGCTTCCACCAAATTTTTCAGCACTCCTCCCAGTCTTCAATTCAGCCAGGGACCATTAATCAGAAGAAGAAGAATCATCTTCACCTTCACTTGTATCTTCACCTTCACCTTCAGAGTCTTCTGAGCTTCCAGAACTTCCATTGGATTGGGATTTTGATCTTGTAGTTGAGTCCTTCCCAGCCTTCTTTACTTCTTCCCTCTCCAGGCTACAGATCAGAACTTCTAATGCTTCTTTTCTAGCCTTGGCCACCTTTATACCATTTTCCAATTCCTTGCAGGTTTCTTTTAGTTGATCAACCAAGCTCCTTTGAGATGTAGACTCCCTTTTGGCAGATGTCATGACATCATTGATATGACTTCCCTCAAACAGCTTATAATGAATGGACAAAGGGGATTTTCTCCTACTTGGAATGTCACTTGTACTCAGAATGCCTGGTTGTTGGCTCAGGATAATGCCACAAATAAGGGAGGGGAAGGCAATGGGTAACTTCACAGCATTTGTAGAAGCATGTCTAATGGTTTGATCAAATATGAACTTGCCAAAATCATAGTTAACCCTTGTTCCAATTGCATGAATGATTTTTCAAGATGGCATATTTAACACTGAGCTTTCTAGCTGATAAGTGATTCCTACTAGGCCATTCCTTAACTTGGCCAGCTGTGATAACCCTACAGACCTCATTGTCTGTAGTCTCTAGGTCTACTCCTCCATCTGTTCCTCTTCCTAGGAACTTGTTGATGACACTTGGTGAGAATTTCACACATTTTCCCCTTACAAACACCTTGCAGAAGTCCCTGCTGCTCTTTTCTTGAATATCCTCAGGAATATTAACAATAAACTCTTTTACCAACCCCTCATAGCATTGGGGTAGAGTTACCACAGTCTTCATGAGTCCAGCCTTTTTGATCAACTCAATTACCTCCTTTACCTCTACAGCTTCTTGTCCAAGCTCTCTTTCAATAGCTACTCTCCTCTGAATGACATATTTCTATTTTGCTGCCCCATCTTCCAAATGAAAGGAGATATTGTCTAGGTGCACAACATCAGCCTTGCCAGGAGACTTCTGGATAGCCTGCCTTTTTGCAGGGGAGATGTCTGGGACATCGTCTTTGACATCTTCCTCAGAGTCAGAGCTATCTCTTTCTTTCCTTTTCCTAACCTCAACTTTGCTCCAAGCTTTTGAGGGTCCTATACCTGCCGTCTTTTTCACTCTTCCTGTTCTCATTCTTGCCACACTTTTCCCTTGCCTAGTTCTCAGTTTCTCAGCAACACTAGGTTTTACAAGATTAACCAAAGGATCATCCTCCTTTTCAGAGCTTTCTTCCTCTAGGTCAATAACATTCTCCTGAGACATATTTGCTGGTTTCTTGCTAGGTAGGGTTTTACCTAGAGAGCATAGCCCTTCAGCAGCACCTTCTTTTTCTTGAATCTCCAACAGTTGAGATTCAAACTCAAATTTCAAATTGAAATTTCTCAAGTTTTCATTTAGTATGAGAGGGTTTCAATGGGGGGCAAAGCTGGCGCGCAAAGTCTTGTTCAAATGAGCACAAAGGTCATGTATTTATAGCATGAATGAATGATATTTGCACACTCTGTCCAAAATTAGCAATGTTGATGGCACGAGTGCATGGGCATGTACAAGCCTATGATACAATGCAAAAAGGTCCAAAATGATTCCAAATGAAGTATGAATGAAGCTTGAATGGCAAGGCATTGTGAAGTGAAGTTTATGCAATTGATTCTTTCCAATGATGCAGCTCTGTTAAAGCCATGCGCAGATCTAGCAAACCTCATCCAAAATGCATGAACATGGGTTCTTTGGAAAGCTTGGATCAAGGGGAACAAGTTTGATGTTCGACACTTTTTCATTTGGAGCTTGGAACATGGATAATTTTGAGGTGGAAGATTGAAATTTTCAACATGTTGAAAAATTTTCTAAGTGTCAAGCCATATATCTCAATATTCCACCTTGCTTAACTTTTTATGTGAGATTCAAATGAGAAAAGTGTATTCATAAAATTTGTAGCTCTTTCAAATTCCTTCAAATTGGTCATAAATTTCATGTCATTTGGATTTGGAATGACAGAGTTATGCATTTTTGAAGTTTGGAAAAATCACTTGTTCAATGGTATAGGTCAAAAATGACCTATAATGTAATCTCATATCACATGCTCATAAACGTTTCATTTGATTTCACTCCAAACATAAAAGTTGAAGTAGACATCTTGGATTTTATTGTGCAACTTGGAAATCTTTTATATCATAAATATTGAGCAACTTATGGCCTTGGGAAGTTGACTTTTAAATTAGGGTTTAGACAAAATGACCTATAATGTTTCAACATAGAAAATGATTTTCCCAGAAAAACTAGCTCTAGGTCTCAACATGAAAGTTGTTTGGAATGTCATTTAGAGTAAATTTTATCTTAGAATCATTTTAATATGGTGAAAATTGTAGGAGATAGGGTCTAGGGAGACCCAGTTTTGATCAGATGAATTCATCTGGCCAACCACCATCAACCAACTTACTAACCTTCAATTATCTTGACTTTCTTGGCTCATGGTAGATAATATATGCATAAGATGATGAATTTTGAAGTGTCCCTTGAGAAATTTGATCGATTGGTGAGATAGCTTGTTGGAGAAGTTACTCAAGATACCCAGCCAAACTAGGGTTTCCATGGCAAATCACCTCCAAACTCTTGAAGAAAATTTGATCAATATAACATATAGTAATCAATGGAACTCATATATGATGCTCATAACCATTCTTGGATCAATTCATAGTTGTTCTCTTTGTCATGAGGGTCTCAAACCCTAGATATGAACTTGATAGATCAATAGAGATCATGCCCTACCTACAAAAGGAGTTAGGCAAATGCAAAGACATATTTTTGGTATTTTGGTTAGTGAAACATGATAATATACAAGTATGATACAATCACAAAGTGCTTGGTGATCTCTCCCAAAGCAAACCCAATGAAAAAAAAGGGTAAGGAGGATGCCAAGGTATGATCCCAATGCTAATGCTTATGATGAAATTGCATGAGGGATCTTAGGGTAAAAACTGGGGTCTTACAACTGCCCCTATTTAAGGATATTCTAACTGAGGAGGCAAAGGTTAAAATCTTCATGTCGACTCAATAGAATGTGCTTAAATAACAACATATAGAAACAAATTTTGGTTCCTAACAGACCTCATGATGCATATGATATGAATGCAAAAGTAAATTCTTTGTGGGGAAATATTGCCACAAAAGAAAAGAAATCAGAGAGACCGAAAGTCCGCAGGAGTATAATGCATTCCGTAAGGAAAACTTACTGGGGCGACAAAGACTCTGGGGGAAAAAGGAGTTATGCGTAGGCCAGGCTACGACTTAAAACTGCTGGGGGACTAGAGGAATTCCATACAAACCTGAAAAAGAATCAGCCGGGGAACAACAACATCTGTAGGGGATACGAGCAAGTCAGGATAAAACTTAAATACTTGAATCATGCAGGGAAAGCGATTAAACTAAGCAAATGCGCACTCAACTCAACTGGGGAAGAAATAAACTTCAACACAAGAGGAGCAGAAATATATTATCTACTACCTGTTACTGGGTGAGGAGATAATAAAGATCTGACAGAGAGAACATCCGTCATCGATTAGGATGAATACATCAAGGATGACTCGCTGGGAACCAACAGAAGGTAATATTCATCACCGGCTACTAGGTAAGAATAACCTTGCTGGGGAAAAACTGCAGAAATAGGATTTACAACTACCAGTTACTGGGCAGAAGACCAAAGATGAGAATATCTATCATCGGTTAGGATGAACATATCAAGGATAAACTCAACAGAGAAGGAAATCAGTCATCGGTTAAGATGAACACATCAAGGATAAACTTGCATGGGAATGTCAAGGAGGATACCCGTCATCGGTTAAGATGAACATATCAAGGATAAACCAACTGAACAAAAAGTAGGAATTACATCTATCGAATGCTAGATAGCAGACCATCAAAGAGAAAATCCATCACCGGTTAAGATGAACATATCAATGATAGACTCTGAGAGGGGAGAAAATAGGAATTACATCTATCAATTACTGGATAGAATACCAACGAAGAGAAAATCCGTCATCGGTTAGGATGAACATATCAAGGATAGACTCTGCGGGAAAAATTAGGGTTTACAACTACCAGTTACTGGGTAAAATACCACCAAGAGAATATCCATCATCGGTTAGGATGAACATATCAAAGATTAACTCTTTGGGGAACATAATAGGGATTATAACTACCTTTTTACTAGGTAGAACACCAAGGGTGAGAATATCCGTCATCGATTAGGATGAACATATCAAGGATAGACTCAGGCAGGGGAGAGAAAGATATCCGTCACTGGTTAGGATGAACATATCAAGTATATACTTTTTGGGGAATAAAAAAAAATGAATCCACTGGGAATTCCACAACTGGGAAAATAGGGGTACTTATGCCGAGTATTGGGCAAGAAGTAACAAACTGCAAACTAAGAAGAATATTACCAGTTACTGGGTAACAAGCTCTTAGGAGGCTCAAAGAATCTATCTAGGTAGTGTAGCGGGGTATTCGTTACCTTATGGTTTATTGACTAAACCAAAAGTAAACATACAATTCGAGTCGCCACCGCACTTTTATTTGTCCAAAGGAAAGGCTAAAAAGCAAACAAAAGCCAAGTAAGAAGTTTTTCAAATGAAAAACTAATAAAAATGTCAGAGATCTAGGTAAGGGGGTTGGTTATGAAATGGGAAGGTTTTACGCACCCAAAACATCCTTAGTACTCTAAGGGAACCTCTTTTTGCAAATGTGTGTTGTAGGTTGGTATTTGTGAAAATATGTGCAAAGGATTGGGGGGATGAGAAAAGAATAGATTATATTTACAATTTTGTTGTTTGAATGGATGAACCCATTGCCTACGTACCATTATAAAGGTAGGATCAAAACCTCGTAGTTCGGGGTAAAAATCACAAAGATTGGTGAATTGATTTGACCAAAAGCCTTAAGGTCTTTTGTTATCAAAGGGAGAAAACTCAACCTAAACCAACAATCCACCATGTGAGGAAGGCTTCGACATGCTAGTGAGGGGTTAACCCTATAATAAGTATGGAAGACTTATAATCCAATCACTAAGGATGAGGTGAGATTTACATCAACCACTATGATAACTCAAACCTATGGCTAATGTTTATAAAAGTTTTAACAAAGGTGGCCATTGGAACCACAAAATCAACTTCAAGTAAGTTGTATTTATAAGTTAGATTTATTTACAAAATGAGGTCAAAGTTGGATTAAGATTCATTCACAATGAGTATTAATGGAAAGATTTTTTTGAAAAGTCAAAGGCATAAGGCCTAGGTTTCTAATTTGAAACAAAGTCAAAGTTTGCACAAAAAGAGTTTGGCTTGGGTTAGAGTGAGGAGAAGAAGAGAAGGGCTAGTCCTAAAGCATACAAAGATAAGAGAAGAGATAAAACCCTTGGAGTTCCTTTTCTTGAAATCATAGAGATGATTCAAGATGCTCATTTCCTTTGGACTCAGCAAACAACAAGCAATCACACAATATATTCAAGCTCATAGGATATCCACTTGGCCTGTCTCTCTTAACTTGGCTACTCATGACAATGGTCCTTCTTACTATCTCAAGATGGAATCCCTATCACACAAGAACAAACATCAAAAAGTTCACAACACAATAAGGGGAATGGACAAAGAATAAGTTTTGAAAAGGAAGTCCTTTGAAGTCAACTGTGACATTTAGCATTCTAAAGGCATGAGGCCTAGTTGCTCTTGAACAAATTTAGCATTCTGAAGGCATGAGGCCTAGTTGCTCTTTGAACTCCTTTAAGCATAGGTAAATCCTAATTCTAAGTCCTTTATCCTTTTTGAATTGGGTTCACACAAACAAAGACAAAACAAAACACAAGACAACAATATATTTATATACAATAATGAGCTCAAATGAGCAAAAGGAAAATGACATAAACATAAAATATGTGCTCAAGTGAGCAAAGGGAAAAGCAATATGAATAAATGAGCAAGGAGTAAATTGCATTAAAGTAAATTGCAAGAAATTAAATGCTCAAATTAAAGTTAGTAGTTAGTGAAGTTATGTTAGTTTGTCATAAGACAATTTAGCGCTATGGTAAGAAATCATAAGTGGACTAATATAGTAATCACACCTATCTGAGGTCGATCAATAAAACTATAGGCAAATAAACACAAGTTAGAGATCATGACTAGTAAGCCAGGCTCCAAAAACTTGTCATGCCAAAAGAAAAGAGGAAAGGCCTTGTATGGACTTTAGGTTTTTTGCTTGACCAAGAAGCAACCTATCTTGGACACAAACCAACTCACTTGATCTTGGATCAAGTTGAGTTTGATTTGGATCAAAGAAGGTTAAGCCTCCCATTTGTCAAGACCAACCACAAGACATTAACTCATTGGCCAAAATAAAAAGAAATGAGATGAAGATGAAATGGATAGAAAGAGAAATAAAGTGTCAAACACAATTGGTCAAAAGTGAATCAAATCATCATCAACCAATGCTAAACAGAAGAGAAATGAAGATCACAAGTCAACAAGTCAAACATATTTTTTTGGTATTTTTTGAATTAAAAATAAATGCAAAAGTAAAATGGACAAAATATGGTCAAACCTCAAATTCAATTCAAATCAACTTCAACAAGTCCAATTAAATTCTCATAGGTCTAACATGGTCAAACAAGCTTTGACAAAAAAATTCAACAATTTTTGAAATCAGAAACTATTTTAAAACAATTAAAAACAATAAAAATAACACAATATGAATTAAAATCTCAAATCAATTAAGAAATTGAAGAGACTATTTTTCATTGACTTATCATGATCCATATGTGTTAAGAAAATATTTTTGGATTTTTCAAATATCAAAAAGTATTTTAAAATGAATAAAATCTATTAAAAACCAAATAATTCACAAAAAATATTAAATGAAGTCACAAAAATAATTAAAAATCAAAATATGAAACTAGATTTTTCAAGAAAATTTTTGACATTGGTCTCATATTTTTGTGACTTCAAATAAAATATTTATGAATTTTTGAAAATAAAAGGAATTAAATGGAATTAATCAGAAAATAAGAAAATAAGGAAAAACCAGCGCGCTTGGATCATTTCATTAAATGACGTGGCCATGATCTAAGGGTTCAGAGGCGCGGACACACCATGATCCTTGGTCAAACGCGCAACATATGGAATTAAAATAAGTCAATGCAAGCAAGGGCCAGGATTATAACGTTTGAACATCATCCAAGGGCCCAGAGGCTCCCACATGGGGATTGTGGTGGAAACTACCATCTTCTCCGGCCAGACAACTAATTCCGGCCACCACGCGCAGGGATTCAAACTTTAATGAAAATAAACAAGCAAGGTATCAAAATGAAGCTGAGGTGATATACATCACCCATGTAACCATGGATTCTCCTCAATGTTCCTATTTAAAGAGAAACATGAGCTTGAAGATCATGGTGTTTGATCTGAAATGGCATGATTTATGAAATTAAGACCACCACTGGCCTGCCTCATGCTTGAGGACTTCAGAAAACAGTTCAAACCAAAGAAATTCGCATCATATAGCAAGATCTAGATCAAGAAAAATTGAGGTTTTACCTCTGAAATGCAGCTTCAAACAGCATGAATTCTCCAAGCTTTTGATCCAATCCTGATCTGGAAATGTAATGATGATGCAAGGCTAAGGAATTAAGACTTGAAGATCAACTAATGATGTTGAAATTCAAGCTTGAAATTGAAAATGAAAACTGAAATTCCTTTAGGTGAGGGTTTGGTTTTCAATCCAGCAGCGTTTCAGATCTCCTTCAGGTTGATTTTTGAATGAGCATGAGCTTCTATTTATAGCTGGAATGGATGCAAGGTGGTGTTTTGCTCGTGTGTATGAAACTTGGATCCTTCATGCATGGGCCTGTACAGGCGCGTGCAAAGCCAAAGACAGAATGGAAATGCATGCTGAGATCAAATGGAGTTGAATTGGATGTGTAATTGGAGCTGCATTTGCTTGTACGTGAAGTTTTGATGTGAAATGCAAAATTGAACATAAACATTAAGCTCTTCGGAACTCACACATGGAAAATCCAAAAATCGTCATGTGAGAAATGGTTGGAAAGCTCTTGGAATAAGGAAGAAAAGTCATGTTGGGAAAAAATTCATTTGGAGTTTGGAAATTTATGAAAACTGGCTGTGAAGTTTGGGGTACAAAACATGTCTAGGTTCCCTTTGAAAATTTCAACAAAAGCAACCACTTTCAAGCCTTTCTGTTTCAATGATGCAAGTCTCAAATGGAAAAACCTCTAGCATCAAAGTTGTAGATATTTTGAAGGTGATCAATTTAGAATTAAATTTTGCATCATTTGGTTTTTTCATGAGAATGTTATGGGCACTTGAAGTTGGACATTTTTCAAATTCAATGGCTTTGGTCCAAAGTGACCTATAATGTTTTGTATTATCACATGTGTTTATTTTAGGATTATGAAATTTTGTCCAACATAACAATTTAAGTATACATATTAAAATTTCCAATTCATTTGGTCTCACCTCAAAATCATAAATAATAAGGAAGTTAGGTCCTTGGGAAGTTGACCCAAAATTAGGGTTTCAGTCAAAATGACCTATAATGTCTTGAAATGAATGATGACCTTCCAAGTTTCAAATGGATTTTTGATGAACATGAAAGTTGTTCATATGGATCTTAAAAACATGTTTTCTCTTGGGGTCATCTTCATTTGACAAACACATCACAAGTTGTGTCTCAGTGATCCTCAGTTTAGTCAGATGACTTGACTGGTCAACTTCTCAAGGCCAAACTTCAAATCTTGATGAATGAATGATTGAGGATACTCAAATAAGCTCATATATGCATAAAATGATGAATGAAAGAACTTCCCTTGATTTAATTTGATCATGGGTTAAGGTTGCTTCATGAGCAAGGCACAGTCAATGCACAATTGAATTAGGGTTTCCTTGGGAAACAATCCTCAAGCCCTTGGGTTATCTTGATCAAATTGGAAAATTTAGATACTTGGGAGACATATATGATTATTAAGAGCTTTGTGGACCATTGTCATTCTTTTTCTCATCTTCATCTAGCCACTTCATTGAGCTTAGGAGCCTCCTAGGAGCATTGGAGCACATGATCACTTGAGCTTCAAAACAAAAGAGTTAGTGACATATTTTTGTGCTTTTTGTTAGTTAAACAAGTAAGAAAAGCAATAATATACAATAAAATCATGCTTGGTGGTCTCAAACCACTCACATAAGTCCCACCCCTAGGGCTAAGGAGTCACACATGCTATGATCCTTGAGGCAATGGATTGAGCAAATTATATGATGCCATGAAGGATCTTAGGGTAAAAATTAGGGTCTTACACATTGGATTTAGGGGATTGATGAAATGTACATTCCATCTCCCAAAATAAATGAATGATATTAATTTGGTAAAACTCCTCCCTTGACCAATTTGTGTTTTGATCCATTCCCCTCCCACTTCATCTCATTCCCCTTCTTCATTCATTCATTTCATTTGGCCTATGATGTCTCAAGATCCTAAGGCTAGTTGATTGAAAAATTAACATAATAATGGATGAGATTAGGCCACCCCTTTTGCATATTCTTTTTGTGTGTGGTATGTTTCATGAGCATAGTCCATTATACTATATCTCTAACATGCATTAACACCAAAATTCTATTGCCCGACCTCAAATAGTTGTGACTTCTACATAAGTCCAATTACGATTGCTTAACATAACGCTAAATTTGTGACATAAAAGGCATAAGCATTCTAGTTAGTGATATTGTAAGTCTCCCCTCTTTCATGGTATTGTGTGGAAACTTGGCCTTTTTTCCTTCTTTGGAAGATGTCTTAGTTCAAGGATCCATGCTTGTGATAAGTAGGTTGAGTGTTCTCCTAAGAATGTCTTAAAATGAAAAGCAAAACAATACTAACTTCTAACCTATTAACTACTAACTTTTAATTTCAAGCCCTTTACTTTAATGCCATTCAATTCTAGCTTTTATACATTTGTCATTGCTCATATCATTCTAATTATTAATGTTAATGCAATTTTCACTTTGTCCACTTCGACCATATTATGTGATATACTTTTTTTGTGTATGCTTTGTTCATTTATGTGGTCTTTGACCATTAATGTACATAATAACAACAAAAAACCCGTAAAAAACTTTGTGTGGACTATTGGCTTGATCTTGGACAAATGGACTTAGAACTTAGGCAAAATTCCTATGCTAAAGGACTTGGCCAATTCCAACTTATTGATAAACCAAGTGCTTGAAATTTGAAACTTCATCTGATACATCATTCAAGATCTCTCTAAGTTCATCTTGTGAAGCTGTTATTTTGAACCTGTGACTTATGGAATTCATCTGTTACATGGGCTACTTTGAAGAAGATCATGGAATGGATAAGCATTGGATGTGGCCATCTTTATTTGATGCTTTGCTCTTCAAGATGATATAATTATTCATTTGTGTGTTGCTCAATTCTAAAAGTCCAAGGGAATTCTGGGTTTCTATTGACATTTTTGTCTATTGGATTGCTACCTATTTGGTCAGATCTCTTCAACTCTAAACTTTTAATTTTGTACAAAGGATAGTCTCTTCATCTTCTCCCTATTTCTTTAATTTCAAAATATCTCCCTCCTTTTTTTCAAAACCTTCTTTGATTGAACGTATTTTTTTCTAAACTTTGACCACTTTGTAAAAAGATAGAAACTTTGGCCTTATGCCATTGCATTTTGAAACTTATTTTCTTAAATCAAACTTGTTAATAAACTTAAATATATTTGACTTGAACTTTCAAAAAAGCCAAAAAGAACTAACTCATTCAAACCACTTTTAGGCCTTTGTGCCTTTCAAACTTAATTTTTGTTAAAATCAATGCATCCACTTTGAAATTTGTATCACGAACTACAAGGTTTTGATCCCTCGTTTTTATGTTGGTACGTAGGCACAAGACCGAAGGTCTTGTCAAACACAAAAATATAATTAATTAATTCTTTTCTCATCCCCCCATTCTATTTGTTCGTAAACATAACTTTATACCAAGTACATATGCACACAAAAAGGGCTCCCTAGGAGTACCTAGGACACTTTGGGTGCTAACACCTTCCCTCTGTGTAACCAACCCCCTTACCTGTAATCTCTGACATTTTATTAGTTTTGATTTGAAAACTTCTTACTTTTGGATTTTGTTCGTACTTTTTCCCTTTTCCTTTGGAAACAATAAAAGCGCGGTGGCGACTCTTGTTATTTGATCTTTAGCTTACCCATAGCTTAATGATCATGAATTTACCACTACAGAAATTAAGTGGCGACTCTGCTGGGGAGTAGTCTCTAGTGGGTTTTGTAACACCCCGATAATAATAAAATAATTATTTGAATTGAGTTAATAATTTAATTATTAATTTAATTAAATAATTGGAAATTTTATTATTATTATTATTTTTTTTGAATTATTATTATTTTGGAATAATAATTATTATTTGGAAAATATATATAAGTTGGAATTAAGGAAAAAAGTCCCATTTGGAGTAAAAAGGTTTCTACGTGAAAAACAGAGAAAATCGTGAAAAGGGAAAGGGCAGAGAAGAGGAGAAAGGAGCTGAAGAGCAAAGGTTGAAGAACGGAAAGGCTTGAAGCTCAAAGATTCGCCGGATTGTTAAGGTAAGGGGGGTTTATCGTCGATTAATGGGTATTTTGGGATAATATGTCATGGGTAGTGATAAGCCGTTAATTTGACCCTAATTGGGATTTGGAATGCTGAAAATTTGTGATGAATAGGTTGAGTGAAAACCGTAATCAAATTGATAATTGTGTGTGTAATCAAACCGATAAATTGGTGATGAATGGCGACGAGTAAGTTTGAGTGGGAAGGGTCTGGAATGGGCACATGAGATCCCTGCCCAAAGAAACGCGTCTGGTGAACTGTCATGTTCGCCTAGCGAACATAACCTTCGCCTAGCGAAGGAACGCGCCTCAACCTCGCCCCAGCGAGATTGAGAGGTTTTGCTACTGTAATGTTCGCTGTGGACTCGCTGGAGCTTCGCCTAGCGAGTGAGTGCTAGCTGTGTTTTTCACCAAAACAGAATGAGTTCGCTATTACCTTCGCCTTGAGCTCGCCTAGCGAATTAATTTACCAATTTCCTGGAGCTGTTCGCCTTGAGCTCGCCTAGCGAACCAGAACTTCGCCACTGCCTCGCCTAGCGAGCAAGGCAGAAGAAGTGTTTATGCATGTGTTGCTGAGGTGTTTCATACATGTGTTGAGGAAGTGTTTTATACATGTGTTGATGATGTGTTGATACATGTATTGATGATGTATGATGATATGCAAAATGTTGTGAATGTATATATATGCATGTATTTGTGAATGGACTGTTGTATGGCTTAGAGTGTGAGCATATGTCCATTGTGAGTTGTTGTTGATGCTGCATTGCTTGATGATTAGTGTGCATGGCATAGCCTGTGGGGCTGTAGCTAATTCCCATTGTGAGGAATTGGTGAGTGAATCGTTGTGAATTGTTGTTGATGTTTGCATGCTAGATGATTAGCTTGCATAGTCTAGCCTTCGGGGCTGTAGCTAATTCCCATGGTGAGGAATTAGTGAGTGAGTCACTAGGTCTCAAATGAGTGGGACTAGTGAGCTTAGTAGCCGTATCTGGAGGGATCGGTGAGCTTGAACTATATGTTCAAGAATAGTCGGTACCGCATGTGTAGAGTCTCATTGCATAAAAATATGTATGGCGTATAATATGAATGGATGTGTTCCAATATTATACGTGTGTTGTGTTGTTGTTAAGTAAGATTTGAGATTATACTGGTATTGTATATTGATGTTGAGTATGATGTTTAAGCCAATGAGCTATTACTGAATGTGTATTGCAATTAGGGTGATTGATGTGTTAATTACTTGGCATTACATGTTGTTTTATAATGCTTATTATATTGATTGAGGAACTCACCCTTACAACTATTTTTCAGGTAACGAGAAATGAGTTGAGTAGGAGTAAATGCTTGAAGTCTAGTGTAGTCTCCCTAGTGGGTCATGCTCTGATAGATGTAACATCGGGCGGGAACACTTTGATTATTATTGTTGTTGTGGTTGAACTAAATTACATGTGATGTTACATGTTTTGCATGATTGAGTTGATCTCTATCCGCTGCGTAATTGTGCAAATACCTTATATTTAAATTAAATAAAAGAGCATGATTGTTATATTGTTTAAATGGTGTGGAATGTTGGTGTGACACCCTTGGTGCACTATTACTCTGATTATATATTTATTATTTTAATTAATTTTTGGGGTATTTTAGAAGGGTGTTACATTAGTGGTATCAGAGCATAGTCGGTCGTGTCGAGTCGTAATTATTCTGTTTTCCCTGTACGGGATAGGAGTTGTGTAACCCTATCAGTACTTATTGTTTTAGTTGTTGGGTTTTCAGAATAGAGATGGCTGGAAGAGGTAGAGATGATGCTGCGATTGCTGAGGCTCTGGGTATGCTAGCTGGAGTACTTGGAGGGAATCCGAATGTTGTGGGAATGGGAGCTGCTCGTCAACTGAGTGAGTTCCAGAAGAACAATCCTCCAATGTTCAAGGGAGCATACGACCCAGATGGTGCTCAGAAGTGGTTGAAGGAGATTGAGAGAATCTTCAGAGTAACTGAGTGTGCTGATAACCAGAAGGTCAGGTTCGGTACACATATGCTGTCAGAGGAAGCTGATGATTGGTGGGTTGCTACCCGCATTGAGTTGGAATCTGCTGGGAATGTTGAGATCACTTGGGCAGTGTTCAGAGAGAGATTCCTGAGGAAATATTTTCCAGAGGATGTTAGGGGAAAGAAAGAGATAGAGTTCTTGGAATTGAAGCAGGGTCACGGGTCTGTTACTGAGTATGCTGCTAAGTTCACAGAGCTGTCGAAGTATTATACTCCCCATAATGAGGCTGCTGGAGAATTTTCGAAATGTGTGAAGTTTGAGAACGGGTTGCGTCCTGAGATCAAGCAGGCTATTGGATATCAGCGGATCCGAGTGTTTTCTGATCTGGTTGACTGTTGCAGGATTTTTGAACAGGATTCCAAGGCCAGAGCTGAGAGCTATCAGCAGAGGGTTGATAGGAAAGGCAAGAATCAGATTGATCGTGGAAAACCGTATGCAGCTGGCAAAGGTTTTCAGAGACAGAGTGGGATGAAGAAGCCTAGTGGGGGAGACTCTAGTGCTCCTGTTAAGTGTTACAGATGTGGTCGGGCTGGACATCGTGTTCATGAGTGTACCAGTGCTGAGATGAAGTGTTTCAAGTGTGGAAAAGGTGGTCATTTGGCTGCAGAGTGCCGGTTGAAGACTGTGACTTGTTTCAACTGTGGAGAGTTGGGTCATATCAGTCCGCAGTGTCCTAAGCCGAAGAAAGAGAATCAGTCGGGAGGCAAGGTTTTTGCTTTATCGGGTTCTGAGACTTCTGCAGATGATCGTTTGATCCGAGGTACGTGTTATATTAATGGCTTTCCTCTTATAGCTATTATTGACACAGGTGCTACTCATTCTTTTATATCTTTGGATTGTGCTGTGAAACTTAAGTTAGAGATATCTGAGATGTTGGGTAGTATGGTGATTGATACTCCTGCGAAGGGTTCAGTGACTACTACTTCAGTTTGTTTGAGTTGTCCTTTGAGTATTTTTGGTAGAGACTTTGGGATAGACCTTGTGTGTCTTCCATTAGTGCAGATTGATGTTATCTTGGGTATGAACTGGTTGGTGTTTAACCGAGTTTCTATTAATTGTTGTGATAAGACTGTGATATTTCCTGAGATTGAGGAGGGAAAGAGTCTGTTTCTATCAGCCAGGCAAGTGAATGAGGAAGTAGCTGATGGGGCAGAGTTGTTTATGCTGTTAGCGACTTTGGAGGCTAAAGATAAACTGGCGATTTGTGATCTAGCCGTGGTGTGTGATTTTCCTGATGTGTTTCCAGAAGAAGTGAATGAATTGCCGCCAGAGCGTGAAGTTGAGTTCTCGATTGATTTGGTACCTGGTACTAGGCCGATATCGATGGCTCCGTACCGTATGTCTGCTGTTGAGTTAACTGAATTGAAGAGTCAGTTGGAAGATTTGTTGGATAAGAAATTTATTCGTCCGAGTGTGTCACCGTGGGGTGCACCAGTGTTGTTGGTTAAGAAGAAAGAAGGTACTATGAGGTTGTGTGTGGACTACAGGCAACTGAATAAAGTGACGATCAAGAATCGGTATCCTTTGCCGAGGATTGATGATTTGATGGATCAGTTGGTTGGTGCGAGTGTGTTCAGCAAGATAGATTTGAGATATGGGTATCATCAGATACGTGTGAAAATTGAGGATATTCAGAAGACTGCTTTCAGAACAAGGTATGGACATTATGAGTATTCTGTAATGCCTTTTGGTGTGACTAATGCGCCTGGAGTATTCATGGAGTATATGAATAGGATTTTCCATCCGTACCTAGACCAGTTTGTTGTGGTGTTTATTGATGACATTTTGGTGTATTCGAAATCTGAAGAAGAGCATGCTGAGCATTTGAGAGTGGTTTTAGAAGTTCTACGAGAAAAGAAGTTATTTGCTAAACTCTCTAAATGTGAATTTTGGTTAGAAGAGGTTAGTTTTCTTGGGCATGTGATTTCAAGAGGTGGTGTTGCTGTTGATCCTTCTAAGATAGAGGCGGTGTCTAAGTGGGAAGCTCCGAAGTCGGTTGCTGAAATTCGAAGTTTCCTTGGTTTGGCTGGTTATTATAGGAAGTTCATTGAGGGATTTTCTAAGTTGGCGTTACCGTTGACGATGTTGACTAGAAAGGGGCAAGCGTTTGTTTGGGACTCAAAATGTGAAGAAGGTTTCCAAGAGTTAAAGAGAAGGTTAACTACTGCTCCTATCCTGATATTACCGAGTTCGTCGGAACCATTTGAAGTTTACTGTGATGCTTCATTGTTGGGTTTGGGTGGTGTGTTGATGCAGAATAAGCAGGTTATAGCTTATGCTTCGAGACAGCTGAGGGTTCATGAAAGGAACTATCCGACGCACGATTTAGAGTTGGCAGCTGTAGTGTTTGTTTTGAAGTTGTGGAGACATTACTTGTATGGATCAAGATTTGAGGTTTTCAGTGACCATAAGAGTTTAAAGTATTTGTTTGATCAGAAAGAGCTGAATATGAGACAGAGGAGATGGTTAGAGTTTCTGAAGGATTATGACTTTGGTTTGAATTACCATCCGGGTAAAGCAAACGTGGTGGCTGATGCGCTGAGTCGGAAATCATTACATATGTCTATGTTAATGGTTAAGGAATTGGATTTAATTGAGCAGTTTAGAGACTTGAGTTTGGTGTGTGAGAGTACTCACAACAGTGTTAAATTGGGAATGTTGAAACTAACAAGTGGTATTTTGGATGAGATCAGAGAGGGTCAGAAATCTGATGTGCTTTTGGTTGATAAGTTGACTTTAGTGAATCAAGGTCAAGGCGGTGAATTCAGAGTTGATGAGAATGGTATTTTGAAATTTGGTAATCGGGTGTGTATTCCGGATGTTGCCGAGCTTAAGAAGAGTATTCTTGAAGAAGGACATCGTAGTGGTTTGAGTATTCATCCTGGAGCTACGAAGATGTATCATGATTTGAAGAAGTTATTTTGGTGGCCGGGAATGAAAAGAGAAATTGCGAGTTTTGTTTATTCTTGTTTGACTTGTCAGAAGTCAAAGATTGAGCATCAAAAGCCGTCTGGACTAATGCAACCGTTGGCTATTCCAGAGTGGAAGTGGGATAGTATCAGTATGGATTTTGTTTCGGGTTTACCGAGAACAGTTAAGAATTTTGAGGCTATTTGGGTGATTGTGGATAGATTGATAAAATCGGCTCATTTCATTCCGATCAGAATGGATTATCCGTTGGAGAGGTTAGCTGAATTGTATATTGAGAAGATTGTAAGTCTACATGGTATCCCGTCGAGTATTGTTTCGGACAGAGATCCTAGATTTACATCGAAGTTTTGGGAAGGTTTGCAGAAGGCTTTGGGAACTAAGTTGAGATTAAGTTCTGCATATCATCCGCAGACTGATGGTCAGACTGAGAGGACGATTCAGTCATTAGAGGATCTTTTGAGAGCTTGCGTTTTGGAAAAGAGAGGTGCTTGGGATTGTTATTTACCTTTGGTTGAGTTTACCTACAACAATAGTTTTCATTCGAGCATTGGTATGGCACCGTTTGAAGCTTTGTATGGTAGGAGATGTCGGACACCGTTATGTTGGTATGAGTCCGGTGAGAGTGCTGTGGTTGGACCGGAGATTGTTCAACAAACTACGGAAAAGATTAAGATGATTCAGGAGAAGATGAGGATTGCTCAGAGTCGTCAGAAGAGTTATCATGATAAGAGGAGGAAGTCACTTGAGTTCCAAGAGGGAGATCATATGTTTCTTCGTGTCACTCCGATAACTGGTGTTGGTCGAGCTTTGAAGTCGAAGAAGTTGACACCGCGATTTATTGGCCCTTATCAGATTTTGGAGAGGATAGGGGAGGTAGCCTATCGTGTCGCTTTACCGCCGTCGCTTGCAAAATTGCATGAGGTTTTTCATGTGTCTTAGTTGAGGAGGTACATTCATGATCCGTCGCATGTAGTCCAAATAGATGATGTACAGGTGAGAGATAACCTGACTGTTGAAACATCACCTATGAGGATCGAGGATCGAGAGTTGAAGCAGTTGCGGGGTAAAGAGATTGCCTTGGTGAAGGTAGCTTGGGGGGGGCCAGCAGGTGGCAACGTGACTTGGGAACTGGAGAGTAAGATGAAGGAATCTTATCCAGAGTTGTTCGCTTGAGGTATGTTTTCGAGGACGAAAACTCTTTTAGTGGGGGAGAGTTGTAACACCCCGATAATAATAAAATAATTATTTGAATTGAGTTAATAATTTAATTATTAATTTAATTAAATAATTGGAAATTTTATTATTATTATTATTATTTTTGAATTATTATTATTTTGGAATAATAATTATTATTTGGAAAATATATATAAGTTGGAATTAAGGAAAAAAGTCCCATTTGGAGTAAAAAGGTTTCTACGTGAAAAACAGAGAAAATCGTGAAAAGGGAAAGGGCAGAGAAGAGGAGAAAGGAGCTGAAGAGCAAAGGTTGAAGAACGGAAAGGCTTGAAGCTCAAAGATTCGCCGGATTGTTAAGGTAAGGGGGGTTTATCGTCGATTAATGGGTATTTTGGGATAATATGTCATGGGTAGTGATAAGCCGTTAATTTGACCCTAATTGGGATTTGGAATGCTGAAAATTTGTGATGAATAGGTTGAGTGAAAACCGTAATCAAATTGATAATTGTGTGTGTAATCAAACCGATAAATTGGTGATGAATGGCGACGAGTAAGTTTGAGTGGGAAGGGTCTGGAATGGGCACATGAGATCCCTGCCCAAAGAAACGCGTCTGGTGAACTGTCATGTTCGCCTAGCGAACATAACCTTCGCCTAGCGAAGGAACGCGCCTCAACCTCGCCCCAGCGAGATTGAGAGGTTTTGCTACTGTAATGTTCGCTGTGGACTCGCTGGAGCTTCGCCTAGCGAGTGAGTGCTAGCTGTGTTTTTCACCAAAACAGAATGAGTTCGCTATTACCTTCGCCTTGAGCTCGCCTAGCGAATTAATTTACCAATTTCCTGGAGCTGTTCGCCTTGAGCTCGCCTAGCGAACCAGAACTTCGCCACTGCCTCGCCTAGCGAGCAAGGCAGAAGAAGTGTTTATGCATGTGTTGCTGAGGTGTTTCATACATGTGTTGAGGAAGTGTTTTATACATGTGTTGATGATGTGTTGATACATGTATTGATGATGTATGATGATATGCAAAATGTTGTGAATGTATATATATGCATGTATTTGTGAATGGACTGTTGTATGGCTTAGAGTGTGAGCATATGTCCATTGTGAGTTGTTGTTGATGCTGCATTGCTTGATGATTAGTGTGCATGGCATAGCCTGTGGGGCTGTAGCTAATTCCCATTGTGAGGAATTGGTGAGTGAATCGTTGTGAATTGTTGTTGATGTTTGCATGCTAGATGATTAGCTTGCATAGTCTAGCCTTCGGGGCTGTAGCTAATTCCCATGGTGAGGAATTAGTGAGTGAGTCACTAGGTCTCAAATGAGTGGGACTAGTGAGCTTAGTAGCCGTATCTGGAGGGATCGGTGAGCTTGAACTATATGTTCAAGAATAGTCGGTACCGCATGTGTAGAGTCTCATTGCATAAAAATATGTATGGCGTATAATATGAATGGATGTGTTCCAATATTATACGTGTGTTGTGTTGTTGTTAAGTAAGATTTGAGATTATACTGGTATTGTATATTGATGTTGAGTATGATGTTTAAGCCAATGAGCTATTACTGAATGTGTATTGCAATTAGGGTGATTGATGTGTTAATTACTTGGCATTACATGTTGTTTTATAATGCTTATTATATTGATTGAGGAACTCACCCTTACAAC
Source organism: Lathyrus oleraceus (assembly GCF_024323335.1). Lineage (NCBI taxonomy): Eukaryota > Viridiplantae > Streptophyta > Magnoliopsida > Fabales > Fabaceae > Lathyrus > Lathyrus oleraceus. The sequence goes on from NC_066582.1 coordinate 165,681,177, forward strand.
TATTTTTCAGGTAACGAGAAATGAGTTGAGTAGGAGTAAATGCTTGAAGTCTAGTGTAGTCTCCCTAGTGGGTCATGCTCTGATAGATGTAACATCGGGCGGGAACACTTTGATTATTATTGTTGTTGTGGTTGAACTAAATTACATGTGATGTTACATGTTTTGCATGATTGAGTTGATCTCTATCCGCTGCGTAATTGTGCAAATACCTTATATTTAAATTAAATAAAAGAGCATGATTGTTATATTGTTTAAATGGTGTGGAATGTTGGTGTGACACCCTTGGTGCACTATTACTCTGATTATATATTTATTATTTTAATTAATTTTTGGGGTATTTTAGAAGGGTGTTACAGGTTTAACCTACTTTTTGTGTGTATATATTTGTATATATGTGATGTTTGTATATATGTATGTGGGATATAATCTGCTTGTTGTGCTTGGTGATCTCTGAGTGGTGAGATAAGTTCTAACCCGAACTTGAGTGCAATTAAGATAGGAGGATGGTATAGTCATGTTCGACTTGTGTAGAGTAGTCCTTAACAACTTGGCTTGAGACCCATCTGCTCAGTGGAGACTCTTTTGGATTTGGGAATGTCACACAAGTATTTGTGGTTAGGCATTACTATCTCTAATTAGGTCCGAGAAGTTAAGGACCTAGAAACATTTACCCCCTTTTGGCCTATTTAGGACGTAGTGCAGAAACTGTTCAAGTGTAGACTTGATAGTAGTTGTTACGCGATACTACACTCAGACGAGTTTCTCTTGAGAATATTATGGGTCCATTAGTCAGTCATCTTAACCTGTAATATCCGATAGATGGAATTAAGACTCTGGGAACTTTTTAGAACATGATCTAGAGGTTTTTATCCTTAGTTCACTCCTTTGGGATGGTTCTTACCCAGACTCCATGCTCGTACCTTGTGATGCGGTGTTTCGCAAGTATACGAACGCGTTAGAGTAATATAAAAGATTGTCGAATCCACAGAGACCAAGTGTCAATCTATCGTTATCTATTGTTATGGTATTTATCAAAGGCAATCGAAATAGGTGTTTTTTGGAGTGTGCAATGAAAAGTAAAGTATTGAAATAAAGATATAATTAATAAAGACAGGGTCGAATGTAATTCACGTAATTAATTAATAATTTAAGTACTTGCTAATAGAGCTACTTATGGGCAGTGTTTCCTACTTTGAAAAGAACTAATTTAACAGGAACTGTCGCTTTCGCGTATTCAAAACCGAGTTGTACTCCCTAATCAAACCCTCTTATTGTCACTTATAAAAAGGCGCGCATTGCGTTAGAGTAGTAAACCTATTTTTAAGAAATATAGTATCTTAACTAAGTTGAAAAGTATTATAACCTGGATTTCTTAACCAAAAGAGATTCTTACGAACCAGACTCTAAACTTATAAACGCGTCCGAAAATAGTTTTAAAATCTCTTTTCTTCTTAATGTTAAAATCTCCTAATGAACTAAACAAAGCGCTTTCGCTGTTTTTGAAATAGTTAAAAACAATTAAGTTTAAAAAGACGTTGGACAGCTTTCGATCTTACCCAACGGAATTGAAGTGCGGGAAAACTTAATTTGAAAGTTAAAATAGCCCTTAAGTGTCTCTACGAACAATTGTACGGATTACTGGTTCAATTACGATCCTTACATTCTAACCTTATAAATTTAGTTAGACATGGTAAAGTAAAAGTGCATTAATTTAAATAAAAGTAGTGCGAGTGCGGAAAGTAAATAAAAGTAGTGCGAGTGCGGAAAGTAAATAAAAGTAATGCGAGTGCGGAAAGTAAATAAAGTAAAGCGAGTGCGAGAAAATAAATAATTTAAAGCGAGTGCGAGGAAATAAATAAAGTAAAGCGAGTGCGAAGAAATAAATAAAGTAAAGCGAGTGCGAGGAAATAAATAAAAGTAAAGCGAGTGCGAGGAAATAAATAAAGTAAAGCGAGTGCGAGGAAATAAATAAAGTAAAGCGAGTGCGAAGAAATAAATAAAGTAAAGCGAGTGCGAGGAAATAAATAAAAGTAAAGCGAGTGCGAGGAAATAAATAAAGTAAAGCGAGTGCGAGAAAATAAATAAGATAAAGACAAGTAATAAAAACCTGCTCCAATCGGAGGGTTGAATAAATTGCAAAGCGGAAATGAAAATGGCGGCAGGATTAACTTCCTTCCAAAGTGCTCCAAACTCGATTACAGACTCTATCACAGACTCGATTACACAATTGTGGTAACACTCCAATGCGAAGTGATTACCACTTTATAATACTGAATATATGCCTAAGTGAAACAAAGTTGCTCTGAGTTTGCCTCTGCTCTAAGTTTGGATGATTGTAAAAGTGAATTCGAGTTTCTATTTATAAGCAAGTAAAAAGATGGAAATGACAAGGATGCCCTTCAACTTTAAAATGGGAGGGAAAAACTTTCCTCTTGTGGCGCCCGCCACAAGGCCATGGCGCCCGCCACAAGCACAAAATGAGGCGCCTTAGTGGAAGTAGTGGGGAACGTGGGAGTTGAGGGAAGTTGAGCTTGGACACGTCATGGCAGGGTCTATGGCGCCAGCCATGGGGTAGGCCACAAGTACAAAATGCTGAATTTTAGGGTTTTTAGCTCTTTTTCACTCCTTTTCTCGATCAGGGCTCCGATTAAATTAAAAACCTGAAAACAAAGGAAAACATACCAATAACACAACAAAATGATAATAAAACAACTAGAATGCATGTGAAATCAGAGTCGAAAATACGGTAAATTTCAGTGTTATCAAACTCTCCCACACTTAAACCTTTGCTTGTCCTCAAGCAAAACATTAAAAAGCTCATAAAAGAAAATTTGTGTAAACGAGTGCTTCAGGTAAAAATTCTAAGTTCAAGTCGGGATGCAGTGATAGGTACTAACTGAGTGAACTAAGGGTATCATGATGACACTAATCCGCAATTACGGACATAAACTTCATTCCTATATTAACCAACCCATATCATCCCACAATACCTAGGCCTGCCTCTTCATCTCTTTTGTGTCCTTTTCATTCAGGCACAATCACATTAAGCCCGTTATCTGTACATGCTTCATAGTAGAGTGGCCTGTTAGTGATTATGATATGAGCATGGGTTTTCTGGCACATAAATATGTGTAAACCCTTTTATTGGACCCAACTATAGTTGTGGGAGATCGGATCGTAATCCGTCCTACCGAGTTCAGTGTCAGATACCTCTGAACCAACTAACAGTGGGTAAGTTTTTCTTTTTTCTTTTTCTTTTTCTTTTTCTTTTTTGTAGCAATTTTTTTACAATTCTTTGGTTTTAATGACTTTGTGAGGGTCACCTATACCGGAGTTGCCTTTTTGCTTTCTTTTATTTTTTTGTTTTTCTGGATCATTCACTTATTTGCATCGGTCCCCTACGTAGAGGATGCGTAGGCCGGAGCTGACTGCTGAGATAAACTACTAAGGACTTATACGGAAATGATGATTAAGGTCATGGTATATGGGGTTTCGGGAATGATTCCTATATTTACGAAGCTTATGGTGCTAAAACAGATACTGATGTTTCGCAAAGTTCTCCCAAGTCACCGCATCCTTACTCAAAACATGTCTTTAAAACCTGAAAACTTTCGGAATAACACTATTTTCTTTTGCAAAAAAATTTCGGTGGGCTTATACCTTTCGGTGGGGCTAAAGGTATGGAGAGGTAGGATTGTACTAAAGATCTACTGTATTTGGTGACTCGTCAGACTCATGCATTATACTAAAAAGCAAAATAAACAACTTAAAAGGAAATAACAATAAATAAACTATCTAAAAACAGCAAAGAAAAAGCGATAAAGGAAAAACAGGAAAGATAATAAAGAAAAGACGATAGAGTCTCCTCCCACACTTAAATCGAACATTGTCCCCAATATTTCGAAATAAGATAAGGAAAGAGTTACCTGACAACCTATTGCTGACCACTAGTGCCCTCGCCATTCTGAGGTGGACGACGGGATCGGGCACGACGACGGTCTCTCTGATCCATCCTCGCCTGCAGGGCATCCTGACCGGTCCTCACCTCTCGAAGGTGACCTAGAATGGTACCCTGAGTGTTTTCTATGAGAGCAATGTGTTGCTGGTGGTATTGTTGCTGACGGGCTTGTGTATTGGTAACCGTAAGCAGAGACTGTAGAACAGTGTCATAGGACCTGTCTGTCCTCCGCTGCGATTCTTGCATGAAGTTCATGTTATCTGTCATTTGTTGCTGGATGGTAGAGAGGAGGTCGTCACGCCTTTGATCTCTAGCCATGTGGTCACGCCACATCTCCTCTGTAATATAGAAGCCATGAGTGGTACCTGCAGAAGAAGAAGAAGATGGTGCGGTGTGTGGTGGTGAAGGATGATGGGGGGACACATGGGGTACGGAAGATCTCTCTCTCCGATCATATTCATCATCAGTGTCATGTCCCGCCTCATCAGGAATGTTAGGAGGAAGAGGACCCAAAACAAGTGGGGCATCTAAAGCGTAGGTCCAATTCCTTTCATCTCGTACATTTGTACGTCTAGTGCATGGTAAAACAACATACGGGATGGCTACACCATGAACCATAAGCATATAGCCTCCTTCTCTCCTCGAGCGGCACAATTTCATGTCTCTCAGAAATTTTAGGTTAATTGTGCGAGGAGGTAAGGGTTCTAGGGTAGCCATCTCATTGTTCAGGTTAAGCGCCCGAGCAATAGATGTAATCAATCCACCAAAAGAAATCGGTCCCGCTTTATTCACAGTTAAAATCATATGAGCAAGCATGAACGGGACCGAATTAATACGTCTATTTGTGAGGCTTCCTTGTAAAAATAGAAGCTCTCTAGCATTAACCTTATTTGGATTCTCCCGACCAAAAATAGTGCATGCCAACAGATATCGAAAAACTCTGATGGTCGGGTTATGGATAGTTGAGGCAAGAACTCCTTCAAAAGAGTTTATGGAAGTGTTTGATAAACGCTCCCAGAAGGAAAATACCTCAATAGACCATTCGGAATCCAAAGGGGCCTCACAAATAGCACCGTCCCCATGAGGGATTCCTAATAAGCTGGCTAGTTCGTCTGTACTGAATTGGTATTCAACAGCAAACATTCTAAATTTGACAGTACCAACTGTGCTAGCAGTGTTAGGGTTGACAATATAAATTAAGGAACTCAAAAATTCAATTGTCAACCGCTCATAGGTAGGTTCTTTATTGGAAAAGAAATTATGCAAACCTAAATTATCTAATAAATGAAATATGCTATGATAGATACCTAAGGTGTAGAGACAGTTTTCGTCAACATACCTTGTCGGGAGGATTTCCCGATTTTGCAACCATTCAATAATTTTTCTCTGTCGATCCCCCGGTTTCCCTCCTCGAAGAATGAATCCGTTAAACTCCATTTGAAAGCTCTTGAGAAGTGATGAAGAAGATGAAGTGGTTTGTGAAAAAGGTTGGATTTTTACGAAATCCGACGGATGAAAATGAAAATGGAATTCGGAAAGATGATTTGTACGGTGTGGTGGTTAGAAAAGTATGAGCTTTTTGTGGGTTCAAGGATGTTTTTCCAAGGTGAAAAAATGGGTTTGGAAGGTTGTAAGTTGTAAAAATGGTGAAGAAAGGGGTTCTGCCCCGATCTTTTACAGACGCTGTGGCGGGCGCCACAAGGTCTATGGTGGGCGCCACAAGGCAAAATCTGGCTGGGCCGGATTTTGGTCCTTTGGCTTGGGCTTCGCTTGTCTTTTGGCTATAAGGGGTCCGGATAACATTTGTCTTGTGATTTTCCTAGTATCTTTGACTTGCATAATTTTATAAAGGTAAAAACAAAAAATAAAAATGAAACTGAAACAAAAACAAAAATTAAATATAAATAAATAAATAACTGAAAAATTAAAATGCAAATAAAATAAACATAAAACATATATAGATAAAAATAGAAATAGTAATGTATAAATGTAGTTTATATAATATTCCAAATGCGATAATATAAGATGAGTTATGTAAATACGAGAAATATAAAAAAGAGATAAAATAAGATGAAATGGTGAGATCATATAGAGGGGATGTCATCTTCCTGAGAGGCTCCACGGAGCATGGCTACCTCCTGCTTGAGCTCTGCGATCTCCTGATATAGACAGTCGGCTTCAGTAGCATGGGTGAGATCTGACACTCCCATCTGTAAAGTGAGGTTAGCCACCTCCTGTCTAAGCGCTGCGATCTCTCTACGACACTCAGCAATCTGAGTGCAGATGTCGGGTGTCTGCAATGAAAGATTATTAGAGAAAATAATGATTCTGGGAGATGGTGGTGTAGGTGTATATTCAGCAATGGGTGGTGATCTTGGTTCCTCAACGTCTCTCCCTGGCCCTCCAGAGCATAACTCCAATTCGCTGGATCATGCACACTGGTCATCATAGGATCTGGCAGTGTGAAGTAATGGATAGCCTCGCTGTCGACTAGTAGTCGGAACTGAAATGGGTGGAAAGAGGCTCTCCTCATCAATCCTCTGGTCAAACAGAAGTCGATGTCCATGGTAGTGTACCTACAGTAGATCCGAAGATGTAACAGCTTGCGAGACAGACCTAAAGCGACAGCAATCTGCGTGATGATTCCGCCCACATGGATGACTCCTTCGGTGGATATGGAGATACCGCTGAGACTGTATAATAAAAAGTTCCCACATGCTACTGGGCGAGACTGGGATGCACAAAATAATAGGAAGATCTCCTCTTCACTCAGTAGTGTCTCTGCATCTGGCCTTCCCAGGAAGGAATGTGCTAATATCATCTGAAAGTATCTGAAGGCTGGGTTATGTATGACCTGAGACAGCTGCATAGATGGATCCTGGCTTCCGCCACCCAAGATATCACTCCAAAACTTCTCAACCTCCTTACCCAGGAAATATCCCATAGGTGTCTCCAGGATAGCATCAGGAGTAGTCTGGAAGCCCAATAAGTCGCCGAACTCTTTCTGGCTGAAGGAGTACTCAACTCCGAAAAGCCTGAAAGCAGCATACCCATCTGGTCCAGAATATGGGTCATAGTCGAATGAACTCAGGAACTCCAAAGTCAGGTTCCTATATGTGTTACTCAAGTCATCAGCAAACTCATCCCAGTGAAGCTGGTGGCTAAGGAATCAGATACTCGGCCCGATACCCAGTGCCTCCATACAATGCTGATCAGGATAACGTGTGGGTGCCATAGGGCGCTGATACAAAGCGATGTAGCGCTCCCTCTGAGCATTATCTCTATAGGCCACATGCATGTCATCGAAATCCTACATCCTGTAAAAGTTAAGAAAGTGATCCTTAAAATACAAACCATTCAAATCTTAGTCTCAATGCAAAATATGATAAAATAAAATAAAAATAAATAAATGCGAAAAAGTAAAATGAAAGAAAAACCATGGGTTGCCTCCCACGCAACGCTTGTTTAACGTCAATAGCTTGACGATTAGAATTTATACACCTGTAGTAGTAGGGATCAGTGGATCAATCAGGGTGTGGCTCGAGTAGTATGCTGGAATGTCTCCTCCTTCGTAGAGCTTCAGTATTTGTCCATTTACGATGAATGGACTACAGGTATCGTTCTGGATTTCTACGGCTCCGGATCTCAAAATCTTGGATACTTCGAAAGGACCAGTCCATCTTGGACGTAGCTTTCCAGGGAAGAGTCGTAACCTAGAGTTAAAAAGGAGAACAGGATCGCCTATATTGAAGTTTTTCTTTACTATTCTTTTGTCGTGATAGGCTTTTGTCCTCTCTTTATATATCTTTGCATTCTCATAGGCAGATTGCCTAAGTTCTTCTAATTTATGAATGTCTAGGGTACGCTTTTCTCCAGCGGCTAGGTAGTCTAAATTCAAAGTTTTAATGGCCCAGTAGGCCTTATGCTCTAATTCGAATGGTAAGTGACATGATTTTCCATAAACTAGTTGATAAGGAGTAGTTCCTATAGGGGTTTTGAAAGCGGTTCTATAGGCCCATAATGCTTCTTGAAGCTTCTGAGACCAGTCTCTCCTAGAAATAGAAACAGTTTTCTCTAGGATTTGTTTTATCTCCCTATTAGATACTTCTACTTGGCCACTAGTTTGTGGATGGTATGGTGTTGCTACTCTATGCCTAACTCCATATTTTCTTAAAAGTTTGTCAAATATTCTCGATATAAAGTGTGATCCTCCATCGCTTATGACTAAACGTGGTGTTCCAAATCTAGGGAATATATAGTTTTTAAATAGTTTGATTACTACCCTAGTGTCGTTTGTGGGTGCAGCTATAACTTCAATCCACTTAGACACATAGTCTACAGCTACTAAGATATACCTATTTCCTAAGGATGGTGGGAAAGGTCCCATGAAATCTATACCCCATACGTCAAAGAGTTCTACTTCCTGAATGTTTCTTAGAGGCATTTCATCACGCCTTGAAATGTTTCCAGTGCGTTGGCATCTATCACACTTGACAATGCAAGCATAGACATCACGCCACATGGTAGGCCAGAATAGGCCATCTTGAAGAATCTTGGTGTATGTCTTAGAGGTGCTCGCATGTCCACCATAAGGTGCAGAATGACAATGCTCGATAATACTATTTACCTCTTCTTCTGGAATGCAATGGCGAAAAATGCCATTTTTACCCCTTTTGAAAAGGAGCGGTTCGTCCCAATAGAAGTTTCTCACATCGTGGAAGAATTTCTTCTTGCGGTGGTAGTCAAGATCAGGGGTACTATATCAGCAACTAGGTAATTAGCGAAGTCTGCATACCAGGGTACGTTACTTATTGTTAAGGAATTTTGGGAATGCTCATAAGGATCTAGGTTATTATCTTCAATGGTTTCTACTTTAGCTATCAGTCTATCATAGGCGAAATCATCATTTATGGGTACTAGTTCTGGTTTTAGATGTTCTAGCCTAGAAAGGTGATCAGCTACTACATTTTCAGTGCCTTTTTTTATCTCTTATGTCTAAACCAAACTCTTGTAGTAATAGAATCCATCGGAGTAACCTGGGCTTGGCATCTTTTTTACTTAATAGGTAACGAATGGCAGCATGATCGGTGTAAATTATAATTTTTGCTCCTACTAGATAAGATCTAAATTTGTCTATAGCGAAAACTACAGCGAGTAATTCTTTTTCAGTTGTTGCGTAATTAAGTTGGGCAACATCTAGGGTTCTACTGGCATAATAAATGGCATGTAATTTTTTTATCTTTCCTTTGTCCTAGAACGGCTCCAACTGCGTAATCACTAGCATCGCACATTATCTCAAACGGTTCTGACCAATCAGGTGGTTTCATAATGGGTGCAGATACTAATGCTTGCTTTAAAAGATTAAATGCGTCATTACATTTTTCATCGAAAATGAATTCAACATCTTTCATTAAAAGTCTGGTTAAAGGTTTAGTTATTTTGGAGAAGTCTTTAATGAAACGCCGGTAGAATCCAGCGTGTCCAAGAAAGCTTCGAACTTCTCTGATGGTTCTAGGGGGTTTTAGGTTTTCTATAACTTCTATTTTAGCTTTATCTACCTCTATACCTTTTTCAGAAACTATATCTCCTAAAACTATTCCTTCGGTTACCATGAAATGACATTTTTCCCAGTTTAGCACGAGGTTCACCTCCACGCATCTCTCCAGGATTTTCTCAAGGTTAGCAAGACAATGGTGGAAATCAAATCCGCAAACCGAGAGATCATCCATAAACACTTCCATGATACCGTCTAGGTAATCTACAAAGATTGACATCATGCAGTATTGGAAAGTAGTTGGGGCATTACAGAGGCCGAACGGCATTCGTCGGTAGGCAAAAGTTCCATAAGGGAATGTAAAGGTAGTTTTTCTTGATCTTCGGGGTGAATAGGTATTTGGACGAATCCAGAGTATCCATCTAGATAGCAGAAGTAAGAGTGTCTGGCTAGACGCTCCAACATCTGGTCTATAAATGGTAAAGGGAAATGATCCTTCCTAGTTGCTTTATTTAATTTTCTATAATCTATACACATCCGCCATCCTCCTTCTAAACATTTTTCTACATGTTTGCCTTTATCGTTTTGCACGACTGTGATGCCTCCCTTTTTAGGTAGTACATGCACAGGGCTCACCCACTTACTATCCGAGATCTGATAGATTATACCTGCCTCAAGTAACTTAAGAACTTCCTTTTTAACAACATCACTCATTATAGGGTTTATTCTTCTCTGATGTTCCCTAGAGGGTTTTGAATCTTTTTCTAGTGAAATCCGATCCATGCATACGGATGGGCTTATACCTTTCAGGTCAGAGATATTATATCCTAAGGTTGAGGGATATCTTCGTAAAACGTCTAAAAGTTGGTTCGTCTCCTCTTGGCTCAAGGTAACACTAACTATAACTGGACGGTTCATCTTTTCATCGAGGAACTCGTATCTCAGGTTCTTAGGCAGTTGCTTAAGTTCTAAGGTTGGTTTCTTAGGGCATGGCATAGGATCTGGGGTAAGGGATAAACATTCGTAAAGGTTATCATCGATGTAGGGTTTCTTATGGTCATCATTTTCCCTTATGAGAGTTGATGGTAACTTAATTGTTTTTATAATTTCTTTTTGTTCTAATTCTCTAACACATTCATAAATGATATCTAAGGAATAACACGAGTCTCCCATCACAGGTGCCATAAGAAATTTCGAAAGTATAAATTTTATTTTCTCGTCACCTACCTCAAATGTCAACTTTCCTTTCTTGACATCTATTATGGATCCTGCAGTCGATAAGAATGGTCTACCTAGAAGGATTGGTATATCATTGTCCTCTTTGATGTCCATGACAACAAAATCAGTAGGGATAAATAACTGACCTATCCTAACAGGAACATCTTCTAAAATGCCTATCGGATATTTAACAGATCTATCGGCTAACTGAAGTGACATCTTAGTGGGCTGTAATTCTCCTAAGTTTAACCTCTCACAAACTGCTAAAGGCATTAGGCTCACACTAGCTCCTAAGTCTAGAAAAGCTTTTTCGATGACATGATTACCCAAAAGGCAAGGAATGGAGAAATTTCCAGGATCTTTATCTTTCTTTGCTAATTTGTCCTCGGAAATAGCATTACATTCCAAAGGCTTCGGATCGTCAAGTCTACGTTTGTTGGTAAGGATGTCTTTGAGAAACTTTGCATAAGAAGGTATTTGGGTATTGGCTTCTGTGAAAGGGATTTCTACAGGAAGTTTTTCTATAACTTTAAAAAAAATTTGATACTGTTTATTGATCTGGGTTTGTTTGAGTCTTTACGGATATGGTATAGGTGGTTTATATGGTGGGGGTGGTACGTAAGTTTTATCTTTAGGTTCTTCTCCTTTATCTCGACCTTCCTGGTTTTCAGGTTCCTCTGGTGTACATACCATATTTGCACCTACCTTTTGTACATACATTCTCATATTAGGTCATTAACATAACATAGTCCATAGCATATCATTGCATTGTCCTTTGCCCAAGTGCAAGTCCTCTGACAAAATTAGGTCAAACTGGTCAGGAGATCAGTCAATCAAGCAAGCAAGTGCATTTCTCAAGGAGGCAAGGCCCTAGGGTTGGTCCCAACATGTTCACATGACCTAGGGGTCCTTTTGAAGTGTTTTGGTCAAGGATTGGGTGCTCAGAAGTCATCAGTCATTGTTCAATCCACCAGAAACCCTAGACAGTCAACTATGGTCAACTGTGGTCAACTGTGCCTGATTTTTTGGATTTGAAGGTGTGAGATGGTTTGAAAGGCTTCATTCATGTCCATACAAGTCTCATTTGACATTTCAAAGATCAAGATTGAAGGAAATAAAGTCAGACAAAAAGTTTCCTAAAATAGCAGGTGACTTGTATTTAGAAACTGTCAAAAATGGAAAGTTTTCCTCCTCAAATTTACATCATCATACAAGCTTCAAATGAATTTTTGTCCAACATGAAAGTTGAAGATTTTGCTCTCACCTTTCCAAAAAGTCTAAGAACACTCATTTCTCATTTGTGGTTGGCAAGTTATGATCAAATCATTTTCAGAAATTTTTGAGCTTCAAAGTGAGATAACTTCCAAACCATTTGGCCAAATTGAGTGAGGTTTTTTGTTACAAGTCACATTTGATGTTCTCTATCCAAATTCTTCATCACATTTCACCAAAAATCATCCAATCAAAATGGCCTTTTTCAAGTGCATTGAATTAAAAAGGGAAAGGTGAAAAATTGACTTTCAAATTAATCATTGTCTACACTTTCTACCAATTGGATTTGACTGAAAACCACATTTGGAGTGTGCCTAAGCCCATTTTCGTGCACTGTAGCATGCACCCCCATGCATAATGATTGGTTTTAGCAATTTGTCAAAATATCCATTTTCACTAATTAGCAAGGTTTGGCTTAAGGATGATTAGTGGAATTCATTAACAGAGAGTACATATAGATAATCAAAATAGAAAATACACTTAGCACTGCATTTCAACTCAGATCTAGATCTAGAAACAAACTCTCTCATTTTCTTCATCTGAATTTTTCTGAAAAATCTTCAAAAGACTCGTGCCCTGGTTCATTGGTTCATCACTCACCATCATTCTTGAGGCCTTTGCAAGCTAAATCTCACCACTGTAGAGCCATTTTCAGCACTGTTCCATTAAAACCCCTTCCATGGCAGTCGAGCTTTGGAGCTAGAATCAAGGCAACTGAGCTTGCAATACTTGTCCATTCATCATCTGGAACATCTTTGTGCTTCTGTTTCTACTTAGCAAGGCTGAATAACCACAAATCATCACTGTTCTTCAAATCAGGTAAAAATGCAAACCATGCCTTTGTTAAAATCATGATATGCTTGTTAAAGATCTTTCCATGCTGGTTGTAATGAACTTTGAATCGTGGAAAATGGTTGAGTATTAAGGGAGATACGTTGATTTAAAGTTTGTTGGTCAAACATTATCTTGCTCGATTCTTCCATGATAGTTTGAATTAGGCTAAATGATTATTGTTTTGTGAATGTACATGCTAAGATGAACACAATGGTATATAGATTGTTGATTTTGGTCACAAGTTGTTCTTGCTGGAAAAAATGATGATGAACATGGCATAAACCCTATTTTTTCTGCGCCCAGATTCACGTTTGATCCTTTAAACCCGCACCTTGCATGTTTCCCGTGTTCTTGGCCATGAAGCCAATCAGAGCAAGACACGCCCTTAAGTGAAACGCGGCGTTTCACTTAAGTGGCCGTGTAATTACCATTTTGCCATTGCCGTGTTTAATATTTAATTAAATCATTTCATTTTTCATTTTTATTTCATTTGGCATGGCAATTTTAGAAAGTTCATAAGTCACTCAATTTTAATCCAAATTTGGTGGGATTTTTTGTGAAATGCTCCTCTTGATCTCTAATTTATTATGGTGATTTTTCCAGATTTTTTGCACGTGTGGATTTTAAAATGTGATAGGGTTTGTTCATGTGTGTCCATTTTGTGTATGCCTTGCCAATTTGCTTGTGAAATGATGATACATGATCCAATGCCTCTCAAATTTTTTGTGCTTAAACTAGACATGTTCATGGTGATTTTGGTATAGAGTTTGTAATTTTATCATTGCTGGTTGTGGAGATATGATTTTTTGAATAAGGGTGTGACAATTTGTGTCACACCATTCATGTCCAACTTCATGATTTTAATTACCATGCTTATTGAACTCAAAATGGTCTGAATTTTTGCATGAAGACACTTGTGCATGTTGAGAATGCTTGTGAATTTTTCTGGAATTTTTGAATTCATTTCCTATTTGTTTGATAATTTCTCCCCTGTTTGACCAAATTGTTGACCTCTTATGACACATGATGTTATTTGATTTGTGAAATTCTAATTCTTAATTGGATGGACTTGAAATTTGATATGTGAATTGTAGACATCTTAAAGTTTGTCATGGTTTTAGTCCCATTCATTTATCATATGTTGTTTCTGTTTTATGATTAATTGAAGTTGGTGCATGTTTTGATGCTTTGTATGAGTTTGCTTAAGCTTGCCTTGACTTTCTGATTTTCATTGACCTACTTCCCTTGATCCAAATGAGATGAAATTTGATATTCCTATCATGTTATGGATGATGATTGATCATGAATTATTTGAAGATTTTTTGAAATGTTTGTGATTGGATTTGAGTTGAATCATTCTGTTGACTTCTATGAGCTCTTATATGACATGCTTTGACCTATTTTGATCCTGAAATGATATTGATGAATGATATAAACATGGGACCAATTGGGTTTGATTTTTAATTATTTGATCTTGATTTTGGATAAGTTTCATGTTCTGTTTTGATGATTTGATCTCATTTTGACCCTAGTCTTGGACTAGCGGTTTGTGCTCTCACTTTTGAGTTGTGTTTCAGGTTAATAGCACAAATGCTTATGCTTGATGGTGTGCCTCATTTGGAGTTGCTTTCTTGATTGTTTATGACTAATCATTGGCTTGTTTTGTAGGTTTTAAAACTTGGTCTTGTGCCTTAAAGCTTGCACCTTTGTGCATTGACTTGTGTTTGACTGTGTTTAATTGACTGTTAACCATTTGCTGTTTAATGTTGGTTTGTCTGAGTACTGATTGTATTTGATTGATTTCAGGTACATTAGTTGCTTTAGTTCTGTTGAGAACTTGCTTTGCTTTGCTTAAGAGCATTTGCATTGAGGTATAACTTCCTTACTCCATGTAGTCTGGAAGACCTGGCCTGTTACTTGGCCAGGCGCCTGTCTGAAGTCCTCCTTAAGAGGCAATGTTTGTGTTTGTTTACATTTGTCCTTGTACATACGCAAAGACCTCCTAAGTGAAGAGGCATTGGCAGATACCAGGGATGTGCAATCCATCCCCTGCTATTCTGTGTGTCATCTGCTTTGCTCACACCACTGTGTTGATGCATTGCAGATATTAACCCAAGATCATTGTACATTGAGTCAGTGTCATATGTGTAGAAGGGTTCCCACCTTCTGAACCCACACATTCTTGTCTTAAGCTCTCCCAGGCCAGGGATAAGAGCTGTGAAGTCTCATCTTCACTCACCTTTCATCAGCTTCACCCTAACTCTCAATGTTAGGGTTAAGAGCTAACATTACCCTGTTACAGTGGTTTGTTTGTTGAGGTTGATATGACCCCTCGACTAAAACCTAACCTTGATTGAGCCCATTGATTGCATATAATGTGTGCTATTTATGCTTGTGTGTTTGTTTTTTAGCTTGCTTCCTGTGCAAGTTAGGTTTAGTTTGGCTTGCTTCCTGTGCAAGTCATGTTTAGGATAGGCTTGCTGCTTGTGCAAGTTAGCTAGAAACCTTAACTTAGGGATGAATTTGCATGATAACATCTAGGCTCGAGTCGTAGTCTCCCTAGTTGTGTCTCCCTCTGTTATCTGGTTAGGCTAGTCCTGTGTCCCTTCGTAGGGGAACTACGTCGCCCTGATCCTCATACCAGATGAGGTACGTAGGCAGGAGATGAGCAGATCTCAACGGGCGCCTGTGTCTTTGTTTTGTCTTGTTGTGTGCTTGGAAGCTGATGTAAGTCCATCGAGTGGCATTCGGGTTCCAGTGTGGGTGTGTTTGGTTCGGAAGCTGATGTAAGTCCAGCGATTGGCATTCAGGTTCCATGTTTGCCCGTGTTTATGTTGTTTTGTTTGGTGTGCGTGAGCCGAGCTACGAATGCTCTGATTCTCCTTCGTCCAAAGGAGATACGTATGCATAGGATGCGACATCCTAGCGAGCATGTGTCGTTCCCCCAGTCCAAACTACTTCGACTCTGTTGTCTATGCCTGATAGACTAAGTAGGCCCAGGATGCGATATCCTACCGAGTCAGTTTCAGTTTGTTTTCGTGTGTCTCTTTCAGCCAGTTTGTTTATGAGCAGTGTTTTAGCAACCATTTTCTTTCCTATTGTGCGTGGATCCCGTCGAGTACGACGGATGCGTAGGGGTGCTAATACCTTCCCTTCGCATAACCGACTCCCGATCCCATTCTCTTTGGTCGCGAGACCATGTCTTTTCCAGGTTTACTCTGAGCGTTTCCTTTCCCTCTCTTGGGATAAATAACGCGCGGTGGCGGCTCTGTTGTCTTGTTTTCCCGCCGGTTTTTCGCGTAATGCGACAGCTGGCGACTCTGCTGGGGACATAGAGAAGTTGACCTTCTGCTGGTCCATCTTCCCTGAGCGAGTCTCTCCTAGCGCTCTCTAGGTTAGGGTTTTGGTTGCTGTTTGCTGTTATTTATTGCATTCATTATTTATTGTTTGCATTCATTTATTGTTTGCATTTATGTTTGCATTTATGTTTGCATTCATTCATATTCATTGTTTATCTGGCTGGCTGGTTGTCTATTTCTCTCTGTTGGGGTGGGAGTTACTTGAGGTAAAAGGCCCAATACCCAGGCCATGAGTGAAATCTAGGATGCTTAGGAATAGAGTGATTCATGGGAAGCGGGTGGTATTGCGCCACTTAGCGGAACATTGATATCACGAGCAGTTCAGACCCTGGTGGGATATCATCGTTGCATACTTCGGGTGTGTATATGATGATGTTCTGTGAAAGGTTATTTATGTTGCGTTTCTCTCGACCTTACCCTGGCCTAGACGACACCCGTGAGTGGGGAGGGGTTGATCATTATTACAGCTACCGTTGGTGACTTGTGGTTCTGTTGGTGACTTTGGGTTCAGACGACAGTTCTCAGTTGACTTTGGGTTTCAATTGGATTTGGGTTCTGAGTTTAAACCGAAGCTTCGACCTTGTGTTCAGAGATGCACGGCCAGCCAGTTGTGTCTGCATCATTTGCATCATAGCATGTTTATTTTCAAAAAAATACGCAATATATATATAAAAAAAAAAAAAGAAGAGAAAAGTAGAAAAAAAAAACTAATCTCTGCATGCATATCATTTCTCAGGTACATTCCAGAGCTTGTTCACTGATAGAGATGGCAACAGTCCCAGAGCCGAAGCGGAAGACTTGTTCCTACAGCTTTCATCGTGAGCCGTTGACTTCATTGATCGAGTTGAGTAGCCTGATAACCAGTGGTAACCAGAAGGGGTTCGTTGACCAGTATGGAGATATTCTGACGCTGTTGAAGATGGTAGTCGATCCGGTGCCGTTGCAGACTCTTCTTCAGTTCTACGACCCAGAGCTTCATTGTTTCACCTTTCAAGATTATCAGTTGGCGCCCACTATTGAGGAGTATTCCATTCTGTTGAGTGTTCCGATTCAGCATCAGGTTCCTTTCTTGGACGTACCGAAGGAAGTTGATTTCAGAGTTGTTGCCAGAGCTCTCCAGTTGAGTGTCAAAGAAGTCTGTGATAACTGGAAGCCCAGTGGGGATGTTGTGGGTCTGCCGTTGAAGTTTCTGCTGAGAGTTGCCAGAGGAGAAGCAGAGAAGGGGAATTGGGAAGCATTTCATGCCCAATTTTGTGGACTATGCTGCGGTCTATATCTTCATTGGAGGGAATCCAGTTCCTACTCTGTTAGCTGACACTTACTATGCTATTCACAGTAGGCATGGTACGGGTGGAGCTATCAGATGCTGTCTACCTCTCTTGCTCAGATGGTTCTTGTCCCTCCTGCCAGTTAGTGGACCCTTTGTGGATGCTCAGAGCACTCATAAGTGGACTCAGAGGGTCATGTCGCTTACCTCCTATGACATCAGATGGCAGTCATACCGGATGGATGTGCGGGATGTTGTTATGAGTTGTGGAGAATTCCGGAACGTGCCACTCGTGGGGACCAAGGGTTGCATAAATTATAATCCAGTTCTTTCTCTTCCTCAGTTAGGGTTTGTAATGAAGGGAAAACCACTTGAAGCTGAGGTAGCTGAAAGTGTGTATTTTGAGAAGCAGAGTGACCCGGCTAGATTGGAGCAGATAGGAAGAGCTTGGAGGTCTGTTGGAGTTAAAGATGGAGCCGTCTTAGGGAAGAAGTTTGCCATTGTGATGCCTGATTACACTGATTGGGTAAAGAAGAGAGTGGAAACTTTGTTGCTACCTTACGATAGGATGGAGCCGTTGCAGGAGCAACCACCTTTGGTCCTTGCTGAGAGTGTGCCCGCTGAGCACTACAAGCAAGCCCTGATGGAGAATCGCCGGTTGAGAGAGAAGGAGCAAGATACCCAGATGGAGCTTTACAAAGCCAAGGCTGATAGGTTAAACTTGGCTCATCAACTCAGAGGAGTGCAGGGAGAAGATGCTAGTAGGCTGAGAAGCAAGAAGAGATCTTACGAGGAGATGGAATCCATGTTGGATGCAGAACACCGGGAGTGCTTGAAGCTGCAGAGAGCTGAAGCCAGTTATCAAAAGAAGATCAGAGACCTGGAGAAGCAACTCAGAGACAAAGACATCCAGTTGAAGAAGGAGGTTGACTCGAGACAGGCATTAGAGACCCATCTTGGAGGAGAAGTGGTAGAGCTTAGACGATAATTGAAGGAGAAGATCACCCCTTTACCAGAATGTTCAGAATGCACCCTGTTGATAGACCAATGCCAGTACCTGAAGACTCTCATTCCAGAAGACCGTTTGTCTTAGATTATATCTTTGATGTGTATGTTGAGAATCACCTCCAGGCTTGTTGGATGGGATTCATTGTTGTATTCCGATTGTTTGGATCTTTGTTGACTCTGTTGTATGAGCCTGCTGCTCTTATCTATAGATAAGGTTGTTGGTGTTTCATTCTGTTCTTAGTTACCTTGTATGTTGTTCTCTTGTTGCTGCAGGTTGCCATCTTTTGAGGATGAGTCAGGCTCTTTGAATGCTTGAGAAATGAGCATATCATGTGCATCATACGCATCATTAACATCATACTCATATCATTTTGCATAGCAGGTGTTCTTGTTCGTGACTTCTCACTATGGTTCCTGTGTTTAGGCAGGATAGCTGATCAGAGACCACACCGCTACTCAACGAGACTCAACCATCAAAGGAACATGGATCAGGTGCAAGCTGAGTTAGCAGAGATGAGGGCTAACATGGCCCAGTTCATGCACATGATGCAAGGGGTTGCGCAAGGACAAGAAGAACTTCGAGCTCTAGTTCAGAGGCAAGAAGCTGTAATTCCACCGCCCAACCAAGCTCTGCCAGAGGGAGGCCCGATCAATGACAACCCTACTGCGGCTGTGCCCATCAACAACTATGCTGTAGGGGATGAATTAAGAGGTATTCGAGTCAACAGTCAACCGATTGCTCCAGAGACCGCCAATGCCAGAGTAGTCCGTGCTCCGGCCCGTAATCAGGCTCCGATGGTGGACAGACAAGAGGATATCTTCACTATGCTCAGTGAAGATGAAGACGTCCTGGGAAGGGTTGATGAGAGAGATCGTAAAGTTGATGCCCTCGCTGAGAAGATCCGGGCTATGGAATGTCAGAACTCTCTCGGTTTTGATGTTACTAATATGGGGTTAGTGGAAGGCTTGAGAATCCCGTATAAGTTCAAAGCACCATCCTTCGACAAATACAACGACACTTCTTGCCCTCGCACTCATGTGCAAGCATACTATCGAAAGATCTCGGCGTATACTGACGACGAGAAGATGTGGATGTACTTTTTCCAAGATAGCCTATCTGGGGCGTCTTTGGACTGGTACATGGAGTTAAAAAGAGATTCGATCAGATGCTGGAGGGATTTGGGAGAAGCGTTCCTCAGACAGTACAAACATAACATGGATATGGCACCTAGCCGGACTCAGCTGCAGAGTCTGTGCCAGAAAAACAACGAGAGCTTCAAAGAGTACGCCCAGAGATGGCGTGAGCTTGCTGCGAGAGTTCAACCCCCTATGCTGGAAAGGGAGTTGACAGACATGTTCATCGGCACTCTTCAGGGTGTGTTTATGGACCGGATGGGAAGCTGCCCATTCGGTAGTTTTTCTGATGTCGTCATCTGTGGCGAGAGAACTGAAAGTCTGATTAAGGCCGGCAAAATTCAAGATGTGGGTTCTTCCTCGTCATCCAAGAAACCTTTCTCTGGGGCACCTCGCCGTAGAGAAGGTGAAACTAATGATGTACAACACCGAGGGAATGTGTACAGAGGAAATGTGAATAGAGATCAGTATCGCCCAGTTGCTGCAGTGACCATTCCTGCACCTCAACCTCGTCAACAACAACAAAGATTTCAACAACCGCAACAACCACAACGACAACAACAACGTCCGTATCAGCCCAGACAAAGAATGCCTGATCGACGTTTTGATCCGTTACCAATGTCGTACGCCGAACTGTTACCTGAACTACTCAGGTTGGGGTTTGTAGAATTGCGTACAATGGCTCTGCCTACAGTATTGCCTCCTGGATACGATGCCAACGTCCGTTGTGACTTTCACTCCGGGGCACCAGGACACCATACTGAGAAATGTCGGGCTTTCCAGCACAAAGTCCAAGATTTGATCGATTCCAAGGCAATCAATTTCTCTCCTGTGCCTAACGTTGTGAACAATCCTATGCCTCAGCATGGTGGGCATAGGGTGAACTGTGTCGAAGGGGAAGAAGCTGAAAATCTTGTTGTCAGTGTTGAGGAGATTCAGACTTCTCTGCTTGTGGTAAAGGGCCGTCTGTTGAAGAGTGGTGTTCACCCGGGCTGTGATGAGGGTTGTATAGCTTGTGCAGAATCGGATAATGGTTGCTCACAGTTGAGGGCTGGTATTCAAAAGTTGATAAACGAGGGTTGTGTTCAAATTGCTAGGGCTGATAATGGAGGTCGTGGGGCAGTGTCAACTGTCACGATATACTTTAAACCGTCTGAGGGACGAGGCCAGAGAGTTGTTAGTGCACCTGCAGCGAGTGGTACTCCGGTTACCATCTCTGCACCCGTTTCCGCCAGTTCTCCTACTACAATAGTTGCCCCAGTCAGAAGGGTTGATAGTCGAGCTGTTCCTTGGAGTTATAATAATGCCTACCGCAGCAACAGAAGGGCTGATAATCAGACGAGGCCAGCAAGTCAAGCGCCTGTGACGATCAGTGTACCGGTTAAAACTCTTGTGGTTGTGAGTCCCGTTGTGGACAACGTTGGTGGACCAGGAGGTTTTACCCGTAGTGGCCGGCTGTTTGCGCCTCAGCCGCTGAGAGATGCCAATGCTGAGGCATCTGCTAGGGCGAAGGGCAAACAGGTTGTCGTTGATGAGGAACCGGCTCAGAAGGAGGCTGAGGGTTCATTTGAAAAGGACGTGGAGGAATTTATGAAGATTATAAAGAAGAGTGACTACAAGATCGTAGATCAGCTCAATCAGACTCCGTCCAAAATTTCAATTCTCTCTTTGCTGCTGTGCTCTGAGGCACATCGTGATGCCTTGTTGAAGATGCTGAACATGGCTTACGTACCTCAAGAGATTTCCGTCAACCAGCTAGAGGGTGTGTTGGCCAACGTGAGCACCAGGCATGGTGTAGGATTCACTGACCTAGACTTAACGCCTGAGGGTCGCAATCATAACAAGGCCTTGCATATCACTATGGAATGTAAGGGGGAAGTTCTGTCTCACGTGTTGGTAGACACCGGGTCGTCGCTGAATGTCTTACCGAAGCAGATTCTGAAGAAGATTGATGTTGAAGGAGTTGTGCTCACTCCTAGTGACCTTATTGTGCGCGCATTTGATGGATCCAAACCTTCTGTGTTTGGTGAAGTTACATTGCCGGTGAAGATAGGTCCCGAGGTTTTCGACATCATTTTTTATGTTATGGACATTCAACCCGCCTACAGTTGTCTGTTGGGGCGTCTGTGGATTCACGCAGCAGGAGCCGTCTCGTCAACTCTCCACCAAAAACTCAAGTATGTCTGGAACGGCCAAATTGTGACCGTGTGTGGCGAAGAAGAGATTCTGGTGAGTCACCTATCCTCGTTCAAGTATGTCGAGGTGGATGGCGAGATCCACGAAACATTATGCCAGGCGTTTGAAACTGTGGCTCTTGAGAAGGTGGCATACGCTGATCAGAGGAAGCCGGGTGCTTCGATTGCTTCATACAAGCAAGCCAAGGAGGTCGTTGATTCCGGCAAAACTGAGGGCTGGGGCAAGATGGTAGACTTGCCGGTCAAGGAAGACAAATTTGGCATTGGTTATGAGCCTCTCCAAGCAGAGCAGAGTGGTCAAGCATGTCCAAGTACCTTCACCAGCGTCGGGCTGATGAATCATGGCGACGTCTTTGCAACCGGTGGTGAAGACTGTGATAGCGACTGTGATTTAGACAACTGGGTTCGCCCGTGTGCCCCCGGGGAGTCTATCAACAACTGGACGGCTGAAGAAGTGGTCCAAGTTACTCTTCAGACAGAGTAATTTTCCTTTGTTTTTTTCATTTTGCATGAAAACCTTACGTTCTGCCCAAGGCGTAGTGGTTCATTGTAGGGCCTCATCATGTTTTAATGATTATCATAAATAAAGGACGTTTTGCAATCAAATTTTGTGATCCCTGTCTTTCTATTTTTTGTTTTCACTTTTTCTAAAAAAAAACAATAAAAATGGCAATGTTTTTGTTTTTTGTGACTTTATTGAACTCTTTTTCTAAAACAAAACATTAAAACATGCAGAAGTGACCTTATGGCATCCACTATGAACAATCCTGTTATGGCTCAGTATGATTTTGATAATCCCATCTACCAAGCCGAAGAGGAGAGTGAGGAAGACTGTGAACTCCCCGCAGAATTGGTCAGATTACTGAAGCAGGAAGAAAGGGTCATCCAACCTCATCAGGAGGAGGAGTTGGAGATTGTTAATCTGGGTACTGAGGACGCCAGAAGAGAGATCAAGATTGGGGCTGCTTTAGAGGACTCTGTCAAGAGGAGGCTGATTGAAATGCTGAGAGAATATATGGAGATATTCGCCTGGTCATATCAAGATATGCCTGGTTTGGATACAGACATTGTGGTACATCGACTACCCCTCAGAGAAGAGTGTTCGTCAGTTAAGCAGAAGCTTCGCAGAACTAGTCCTGATATGGCTGTCAAGATCAAGGAAGAGGTTCAAAAGCAGTGGGATGCAGGTTTTCTGGCTGTTACCAGTTATCCACCGTGGGTAGCCAACATTGTTCCTGTGCCGAAGAAGGATGGCAAAGTCAGAATGTGTGTCGATTACCGGGATTTGAACAGGGCGAGTCTGAAAGATGATTTCCCATTACCTCACATTGATGTATTGGTTGATAATACGGCTCAATCCTCGGTATTCTCTTTCATGGATGGTTTCTCGGGATATAATCAGATTAAGATGGCGCCGGAGGACATGGAAAAGACGACATTCATTACACCTTGGGGCACATTCTGCTATAAAGTGATGCCATTTGGGCTGAAGAATGTCGGTGCTACCTATCAGAGGGTAATGACGACTCTTTTTCATGACATGATGCATAAAGAAATTGAAGTGTACGTGGATGATATGATTGCGAAGTCGCAGACAGAAGAGGAGCACCTGTTTAATTTGCAGAAGTTGTTTGACAGACTGGTAAAGTTCAAACTGAGGCTAAATCCGAACAAGTGTACGTTTGGGGTGAGATCTGGGAAGCTGCTAGGCTTCATTGTCAGTGAGAAAGGGATTGAGGTTGATCCAGCAAAAGTCAAAGCTATTCAAGAGATGCCTGAGCCGAAAACGGAAAAGCAAGTCCGTGGATTTTTAGGGAGGTTGAACTACATTGCAAGGTTCATATCTCACCTAACTGCCACGTGTGAACCAATTTTCAAACTGCTTAGAAAGAATCAAGCAATCAGGTGGAATGATGACTGTCAGAAAGCTTTTGACAAGATAAAAGAGTATTTACAGAAACCTCCAATCCTGATCCCTCCAGTTCCAGGGAGACCATTGATAATGTACCTGTCAGTGACCGAGAATTCGATGGGGTGCGTACTGGGACAGCATGACGAGTCTGGTCGAAAAGAGCATGCCATATACTACCTTAGCAAAAAGTTTACCGACTGTGAAACAAGATATTCACTGCTCGAGAAAACTTGCTGTGCTTTGGCCTGGGCTGCTCGCCGACTGAGGCAATATATGTTGAACCATACTACCTTGTTGATTTCTAAGATGGATCCAGTAAAGTACATCTTTGAGAAGCCGGCTCTCACCGGGCGCGTTGCTCGATGGCAGATGATTTTAACAGAATATGACATCCAGTATACGTCACAGAAGGCCATCAAAGGTAGTATTCTGTCAGACTACCTTGCCGAGCAACCAATTGATGATTATCAGCCGATGATGTTTGAATTCCCTGATGAGGACATCATGTATCTTAAGATGAAAGATTGCGAAGAGCCGCGTGTCGAGGAAGGACCGGATCCTGATGACAAGTGGACACTGATGTTTGATGGGGCTGTAAATATGAACGGTAACGGTGTTGGGGCAGTGCTCATTAATCCTAAAGGTGCACATATACCCTTTTCAGCCAGATTGACTTTTGACGTCACCAACAACGAAGCTGAGTATGAGGCTTGTATCATGGGGATAGAAGAAGCCATTGATCTGAGGATCAAAACTCTTGACATATTTGGAGATTCCGCTCTAGTGATCAATCAGGTCAATGGGGATTGGAATACGAACCAGCTGCATTTGATTCCGTATAGAGATTACACCAGAAGAATACTGACGTTCTTCAAGAAGGTTAAGCTGTATCATGTCCCACGGGATGAGAATCAGATGGCTGATGCTTTGGCTACTTTATCGTCCATGATCAAAGTTCATTGGTGGAATCATGTACCACACGTTGCAGTGAATCGACTCGAGAGGCCTTCATATGTGTTTGCAGCCGAGTCTGTTGCGATTGATGAGAAGCCGTGGTACTATGATATCAAGAACTTCCTCAAGACTCAAGAGTATCCTGAAGGTGCGTCAAAGAATGATAAGAAAACCCTGAGAAGGCTAGCTGGAAGCTTTTATCTGAATCAGGACGATGTGCTCTACAAGAGGAACTTTGACATGGTCTTGCTCAGATGCGTGGATAGACACGAAGCAGACATGTTAATGCAAGAAGTGCATGAAGGTTCGTTTGGTACACATGCTGGTGGTCATGCAATGTCGAAGAAACTGTTGAGAGCCGGTTATTACTGGATGACTATGGAATCCGATTGCTTCAAGTATGCTCGGAGGTGCCATAAATGCCAGATCTATGCTGATAAGGTGCATGTACCACCAAGCCCGTTGAATGTCATGAACTCGCCTTGGCCGTTTGCCATGTGGGGCATTGACATGATTGGGAAGATTGAACCTACTGCTTCCAATGGACATCGCTTCATCTTGGTTGCGATTGATTACTTCACCAAATGGGTGGAAGCAGCTTCCTATGCTAATGTTACCAAACAAGTGGTTGCCCGGTTCATCAAGAAAGAAATCATCTGTCGTTATGGGGTTCCTGAGAGAATCATCACTGATAATGGTTCGAATCTCAACAACAAGATGATGAAAGAGCTGTGTAAAGATTTCAAGATTGAACATCACAATTCTTCTCCTTACAGACCAAAGATGAATGGTGCTGTAGAGGCGGCAAACAAGAATATCAAGAAGATTGTGCAAAAGATGGTCGTTACGTACAAGGATTGGCATGAAATGTTGCCTTTCGCTTTGCATGGGTATCGTACCTCTGTACGTACGTCGACCGGGGCAACCCCGTACTCCCTTGTGTATGGTATGGAAGCGGTCCTACCAGTTGAAGTGGAGATCCCTTCTCTGAGAGTATTATTGGACGTCAAGCTGGACGAAGCCGAGTGGATTCGGACAAGGTTTAATGAGTTGAGCCTTATCGAAGAGAGACGGCTAGCAGCTGTGTGCCATGGGCAGTTATATCAGAGAAGGATGAAGCGAGCCTTTGATCAGAAAGTGCGTCCTCGGAGCTATCAAACTGGTGATCTAGTTTTGAAGAGGATCCTTCCTCCTGGTACAGATAACAGGGGCAAGTGGACTCCCAATTATGAAGGTCCATATGTTGTGAAGAAGGTCTTCTCCGGTGGAGCCTTGATGCTTACAACTATGGATGGTGAAGATTTTTCGTCCCCTGTTAACTCAGACGTAGTCAAAAAATACTTCGCATAAATTGACCCGCTGGACAAAAAGAATAAAAGAGTCCAGGCAAAAAAGGGCATCCCGGCGAACCAAAAAAACAGAAAGAAAAGGTTCAGGCAAAAATTAGGGATAAAATGAAAAGAATTTGTACACCCGGTAAGTCGAAAACCCGCAAGGGCGGCTTAGGCAAAAATGGGTATCCCGTTGGATTGAAAACCCGAAAGGGCGATCCAGCCAAAAGAGGGATTAAAGCGAAGGCTACAGTCTGAGTTATCTGTACTTCATCGCGCTTCGTCGTCTGCCATCTCGAAAGATGTGATCGGTCCAGTCATTCTTCTCAGAAGGCAAGGAGTTGGGAGGAAAACTGATGATCTGTGGGTTATAACAGAATTGGGAACTGGTGGATGCCGTGTTCACATTGCCATTAGGATAGTTTATTTTCCTTTTGTGCGCAATTACCTCTTTCTAGGAATTGCTTCCCAATGTATTCGCCTTTTCAGGCACATTTTCAATCAATAAAAGTCGTTATTCAGATAAATAGCTCCTCTGTTTTTTATTTTTACTGTTTTGTTTGCAAAAACGTCCGAATTTTTGATAAACATTGCATATAAAAACGTGAAGGCTTAACAATAACTTGCGGAAAGATAGAACATTTGAAAATCATTTTGAATGTTGAGGACACTTGAGCGTATCTTGTCCATGTATCCCCTGGGGGCATTTGTTGTGCTGTTTTGCAGGTCGTCATCTGTGAGCATTCCCCAGCAGTTATCTCCCCAAGCCAGTATGGAAGCTATCAGAGCTATGTTCCCATGCGGAAGTGTCTGTGGATAGTGCCTTCTATTCCCCAACCGATCAAAGGGTTGCCTATCCCCAGCAGGCCTGTATTTGCCGTTTTCCTCCCCGAGTGGAGCGGGTTCAATGAAGTTTATCCCCAGCTATTATCCTAGCTGTGGATTGTTTGGGTCGTCCCCAGCGGAGTGTTTTATTTCCCAGAGCAGAGTTTATCCTAATTGTGGATTGGTTGACTCTCCCCAGTGAAGTCGCCGGTTTGTCCTTAGCAAGTCACTTCATTATTCCCCGGCGGAGTGTTCATTTTGCATGTTGCATATAGTAATCATTGCATCCTCAAACTGCGTAGCATTCCCATTCAATATGGAGCATTACGCCATAGAAAAATTCAAACATATGCATTCATGTGTTAACCCAACCAGACCGTATCCCCGGCAGAGGCGGATCATTTTTGTTCAACATCGGTATAGCACGTCTGCTACAGTCACTCCTGACAGCATTCAGGATTGATATTCCCTCAGAGAGGTTTATTTCCTCACCCGTCCGTGAACGGAAAGCTTGTTTCTCCCCAGTGAGACCCCAGCAAGTGTTTAGCCTTGCCTTGACGTACCTAAGATGTCATTCTTGTGATACCAGTAAGTGTCATGTCAGCACCCGCGTGTGTTCTTTCTTCGGATGTCGGTAAACATCATCTTTCGATGTCGGTAAACATCGAGTCCCACCCCAGTCATCGGTAAATGTCTGGTCGTTTTTGGATGTCGGTAAACATCATCTTTCGATGTCGGTAAACATCAAGTCTCATCCCAGTCATCGGTAAATGTCCGGTCGCCTTTGTTTGATGTCGGTAAACATCATCTTTCGATGTCGGTAAACGTCGAGTTTTTTCCAGTCATCAGTAAATGTCTGGTAATTCCCCAGCTAGAGATTCCCAGTAGAGTCGTCGGTAAACGTCCTGTCTGGTTTCCTGTTACAAGTATTTGTTTTTCCTTCCCCGGTAAAGTGTTCACCTCTCTGTTGGTGTCGATAAACATAGTCTCACCCCTCAGTCATCGGTAAATGTCTGGTCGTTTTTGGATGTCGGTAAACATCATCTTTCGATGTCGGTAAACATCAAGTCTCATCCCAGTCATCGGTAAATGTCTGGTCGTGCGTTATTTTCTTGTTGATAAAATCGAGATCCCCAGGAGTCGTCGGTAAACGTCTTGTCTGATTCCAAATACAAATATATCCTTTTCCTCCCCTAGTGGAGACGCCATCGGTAAATGGCCCTACTTTCTTCGATATCGGTAAATATCGAGTCCCCAGTTGGAGCAGCCATCGGTAAATGGTCTTGCTGAAGTTGATATCGGTAAATATCAAGTTTCTTTGAAGCCACCATCGGTAAATGGTCTTGCCTCCTTTTAACATCAAGTTGTTTCCCAGCAGCCATCGGTAAATGGTCTTGCTGAAGTTGATATCGGTAAATATCAAGTTTCTAGTATTTAGCCATCGGTAAATGGTTTCGCTTTTCTGAAGTTGTCGTGCAGCCGTCATCAGTAAATGACCTGGCTTTTCTTGTATCACATCCCGCGGAGTGCAAATTTCTACGGTTCTTTGGTATTCAATCCCTGTGTACCTTGAAAAGTCTGACAGCCGTTGCTCTCAGCCGTTCAGGTTCCCAGCTGATTGAATAGGGGCAGCTGTAGCACCTCAAATTTGCACCTACCTTTTGTACATACATTCTCATATTAGGTCATTAACATAACATAGTCCATAGCATAGCATTGCATTGTCCTTTGCCCAAGTGCAAGTCCTCTGACAAAATTAGGTCAAACTGGTCAGGAGATCAGTCAATCAAGCAAGCAAGTGCATTTCTCAAGGAGGCAAGGCCCTAGGGTTGGTACCAACATGTTCACATGACCTAGGGGTCCTTTTGAAGTGTTTTGGTCAAGGATTGGGTGCTCAGAAGTCATCAGTCATTGTTCAATCCACCAGAAACCCTAGACAGTCAACTATGGTCAACTGTGGTCAACTGTGCCTGATTTTTTGGATTTGAAGGTGTGAGATGGTTTGAAAGGCTTAATTCATGTCCATACAAGTCTCATTTGACATTTCAAAGATCAAGATTGAAGGAAATAAAGTCAGACAAAAAGTTTCCTAAAATAGCAGGTGACTTGTATTTAGAAACTGCCAAAAATGGAAAGTTTTCCTCCTCAAATTTACATCATCATACAAGCTTCAAATGAATTTTTGTCCAACATGAAAGTTGAAGATTTTGCTCTCACCTTTCCAAAAAGTCTAAGAACACTCATTTCTCATTTGTGGTTGGCAAGTTATGATCAAATCATTTTCAGAAATTTTTGAGCTTCAAAGTGAGATAACTTCCAAACCATTTGGCCAAATTGAGTGAGGTTTTTTGTTACAAGTCACATTTGATGTTCTCTATCCAAATTCTTCATCACATTTCACCAAAAATCATCCAATCAAAATGGCCTTTTTCAAGTGCATTGAATTAAAAAGGGAAAGGTGAAAAATTGACTTTCAAATTAATCATTGTCTACACTTTCTACCAATTGGATTTGACTGAAAACCACATTTGGAGTGTGCCTAAGCCCATTTTCGTGCACTGTAGCATGCACCCCCATGCATAATGATTGGTTTTAGCAATTTGTCAAAATATCCATTTTCACTAATTAGCAAGGTTTGGCTTAAGGATGATTAGTGGAATTCATTAACAGAGAGTACATATAGATAATCAAAATAGAAAATACACTTAGCACTGCATTTCAACTCAGATCTAGATCTAGAAACAAACTCTCTCATTTTCTTCATCTGAATTTTTCTGAAAAATCTTCAAAAGACTCGTGCCCTGGTTCATTGGTTCATCACTCACCATCATTCTTGAGGCCTTTGCAAGCTAAATCTCACCACTGTAGAGCCATTTTCAGCACTGTTCCATTAAAACCCCTTCCATGGCAGTCGAGCTTTGGAGCTAGAATCAAGGCAACTGAGCTTGCAATACTTGTCCATTCATCATCTGGAACATCTTTGTGCTTCTGTTTCTACTTAGCAAGGCTGAATAACCACAAATCATCACTGTTCTTCAAATCAGGTAAAAATGCAAACCATGCCTTTGTTAAAATCATGATATGCTTGTTAAAGATCTTTCCATGCTGGTTGTAATGAACTTTGAATCGTGGAAAATGGTTGAGTATTAAGGGAGATACGTTGATTTAAAGTTTGTTGGTCAAACATTATCTTGCTCGATTCTTCCATGATAGTTTGAATTAGGCTAAATGATTGTTGTTTTGTGAATGTACATGCTAAGATGAACACAATGGTATATAGATTGTTGATTTTGGTCACAAGTTGTTCTTGCTGGAAAAAATGATGATGAACATGGCATAAACCCTATTTTTTCTGGGCCCAGATTCACGTTTGATCCTTTAAACCCGCGCCTTGCATGTTTCCCGTGTTCTTGGCCATGAAGCCAATCAGAGCAAGACACGCCCTTAAGTGAAACGCGGCGTTTCACTTAAGTGCCCGTGTAATTACCATTTTGCCATTGCCGTGTTTAATATTTAATTAAATCATTTCATTTTTCATTTTTATTTCATTTGGCATGGCAATTTTAGAAAGTTCATAAGTCACTCAATTTTAATCCAAATTTGGTGGGATTTTTTGTGAAATGCTCCTCTTGATCTCTAGTTTATTATGGTGATTTTTCCAGATTTTTTGCACGTGTGGATTTTTAAATGTGATAGGGTTTGTTCATGTGTGTCCATTTTGTGTATGCCTTGCCAATTTGCTTGTGAAATGATGATACATAATCCAATGCCTCTCAAAAATTTTGTGCTTAAACTAGACATGTTCATGGTGATTTTGGTATAGAGTTTGTAATTTTATCATTGCTGGTTGTGGAGATATGATTTTTTGAATAGGGGTGTGACAATTTGTGTCACACCATTCATGTCCAACTTCATGATTTTAATTACCATGCTTATTGAATTCAAAATGGTCTGAATTTTTGCATGAAGACACTTGTGCATGTTGAGAATGCTTGTGAATTTTTCTGGAATTTTTGAATTCATTTCCTATTTGTTTGATAATTTCTCCCCTGTTTGACCAAATTGTTGACCTCTTGTGACACATGATGTTATTTGATTTGTGAAATTCTAATGCTTAATTGGATGGACTTGAAATTTGATATGTGAATTGTAGGCATCTTAAAGTTTGTCATGGTTTTAGTCCCATTCATTTATCATATGTTGTTTATGTTTTATGATTAATTGAAGTTGGTGCATGTTTTGATGCTTTGTATGAGTTTGCTTAAGCTTGCCTTGACTTTCTGATTTTCATTGACCTACTTCCCTTGATCCAAATGAGATGAAATTTGATATGCCTATCATGTTATGGATGATGATTGATCATGAATTATTTGAAGATTTTTTAAAATGTTTGTGATTGGATTTGAGTTGAATCATTCTGTTGACTTCTATGAGCTCTTATATGACATGCTTTGACCTATTTTGATCCTGAAATGATATTGATGAATGATATAAACATGGGACCAATTGGGTTTGATTTCTAATTGTTTGATCTTGATTTTGGATAAGTTTCATGTTCTGTTTTGATGATTTGATCTCATTTTGACCCTAGTCTTGGACTAGCGGTTTGTGCTCTCACTTTTGAGTTGTGTTTCAGGTTAATAGCACAAATGCTTATGCTTGATGGTGTGCCTCATTTGGAGTTGCTTTCTTGATTGTTTATGACTAATCATTGGCTTGTTTTGTAGGTTTTAAAACTTGGTCTTGTGCCTTAAAGCTTGCACCTTTGTGCATTGACTTGTGTTTGACTGTGTTTAATTGACTGTTAACCATTTGCTGTTTAATGTTGGTTTGTCTGAGTACTGATTGTATTTGATTGATTTCAGGTACATTAGTTGCTTTAGTTCTATTGAGAACTTGCTTTGCTTTGCTTAAGAGCATTTGCATTGAGGTATAACTTCCTTACTCCATGTAGTCTGGAAGACCTGGCCTGTTACTTGGCCAGGCGCCTGTCTGAAGTCCTCCTTAAGAGGCAATGTTTGTGTTTGTTTACATTTGTCCTTGTACATACGCAAAGACCTCCTAAGTGAAGAGGCATTGGCAGATACCAGGGATGTGCAATCCATCCCCTGCTATTCTGTGTGTCATCTGCTTTGCTCACACCACTGTGTTGATGCATTGCAGATATTAACCCAAGATCATTGTACATTGAGTCAGTGTCATATGTGTAGAAGGGTTCCCACCTTCTGAACCCACACATTCTTGTCTTAAGCTCTCCCAGGCCAGGGATAAGAGCTGTGAAGTCTCATCTTCACTCACCTTTCATCAGCTTCACCCTAACTCTCAATGTTAGGGTTAAGAGCTAACATTACCCTGTTACAGTGGTTTGTTTGTTGAGGTTGATATGACCCCTCGACTAAAACCTAACCTTGATTGAGCCCATTGATTGCATATAGTGTGTGCTATTTATGCTTGTGTGTTTGTTTTTTAGCTTGCTTCCTGTGCAAGTTAGGTTTAGTTTGGCTTGCTTCCTGTGCAAGTCATGTTTAGGATAGGCTTGCTGCTTGTGCAAGTTAGCTAGAAACCTTAACTTAGGGATGAATTTGCATGATAACATCTAGGCTCGAGTCGTAGTCTCCCTAGTTGTGTCTCCCTCTGTTATCTGGTTAGGCTAGTCCTGTGTCCCTTCGTAGGGGAACTACGTCGCCCTGATCCTCATACCAGATGAGGTACGTAGGCAGGAGATGAGCAGATCTCTCCGGGCGCCTGTGTCTTTGTTTTGTCTTGTTGTGTGCTTGGAAGCTGATGTAAGTCCATCGAGTGGCATTCGGGTTCCAGTGTGGGTGTGTTTGGTTCGGAAGCTGATGTAATTCCAGCGATTGGCATTCAGGTTCCATGTTTGCCCGTGTTTATGTTGTTTTCTTTGGTGTGCGTGAGCCGAGCTACGAATGCTCTGATTCTCCTTCGTCCAAAGGAGATACGTATGCATAGGATGCGACATCCTAGCGAGCATGTGTCGTTCCCCCAGTCCGAACTACTTCGACTCTGATGTCTATGCCTGATAGACTAAGTAGGCCCAGGATGCGATATCCTGCCGAGTCAGTTTCAGTTTGTTTTCGTGTGTCTCTTTCAGCCAGTTTGTTTATGAGCAGTGTTTTAGCAACCATTTTCTTTCCTATTATGCGTGGATCCCGTCGAGTACGACGGATGCGTAGGGGTGCTAATACCTTCCCTTCGCATAACCGACTCCCGATCCCATTCTCTTTGGTCGCGAGACCATGTCTTTCCAGGTTTACTCTGAGCGTTTCCTTTCCCTCTCTTGGGATAAATAACGCGCGGTGGCGGCTCTGTTGTCTTGTTTTCCCGCCGGTTTTTCGCGTAATGCGACATCTGGTTCCTTTACTTCGTCCGGGGGCTTGGTACATTCCTTAGAAGTTTCGGGTTCACTCAATCTAGGGTTTGGTGGCTCATCATTAGCGTTCCCACTTCGTAGGGTAATGGCATTGGCTTGTCCTCTCGGATTTTGTTGAGGTTGTCCAGGGAATTGTCCTCCAGGTGTGGTCTGAGGGGCTTGGTTTAAAGCTACCTGAGAGATCTGGGTTTCAAGCATCTTAGTATGAGTAACTATTTGGTCAACCTTGGTTCCTAACTGAGTAATCAATTCGTTAACATGAATGTTTTGGTTCATGAACTCCTTGTTTTGTTGGGTTTGAGCGGTGATAAAATTTTCCATAATTTTCTCAAGGCTCGGCTTTGGTGGTATAGGTTGCATAGGTTGATTTGATCTCGGGGGTGCATTATTTTGAATAGGGTTATTGTTTTTATAGGAGAAGTTCGGGTGATTCCTCCATCCAGGGTTATAGGTATTCGAGTATGGGTTCCCTTGGGTGTAGTTCACTTGCTCAGAGTGGGTTTCGTTTAATAGACTGCATTCTGCAGATTAGTGTCCTTTGGTTCCACATATCTCACAATCCGACGAAACTGCGGCTACAGTATTCGGGTTTATGCACATATGCTCGACCTTAAGGGCTAATGCGTCCATTTTAGCTTGCATCATGTCTATAGAGCTTAGTTCATGCACTCCTCCTTGGGCTTCCTTCTTCTCAACTGTCGCTCGTTCGACTCCCCATGATTGGTGGTTTTGAGTCATATCTTCAATGAGAGCACTAGCTTCAGGATAAGGTTTGTTCATCAGAGCACCGCCTGCGACAGTGTCGATGGTCATCTTTGTGTTGTAATGAAGTCCATTATAGAAGGTTTTAATGATTAACCAATTTTCTAAACCATGATGTGGGCATGCTCGTAACAACTCTTTATATCTCTCCCAAGCTTCGAACAACGATTCTCCTTGGTTTTGGGTAAATCTAGTTATATGGTTTCGAAGAACGGCGGTTTTACTCAGGGGAAAATATCTAGCAAGAAAAACTCTTCTAAGGTTATCCCAAGTCATAATGGAATTGGGTGGAAGGGAATCTAACCATGATAGGGCTTTATCTCTAAGGGAAAAAGGAAATAATCTTAAACGTATTGCCTCAGGAGAAGATCCATTTGTTTTAAAAGTGTCTGCTAATTGAAGAAATATTTTTAAATGTTGGTTTGGGTTCTCAGTAGCGAGACCTGCGAATTGTCTCTGTTGCACTAGTTGCAACAGGGATGGTTTAAGTTCAAAATTATTAGCTGGGATGGTTGGGTTTACTATACTAGAACTAGGTTTTTCATTAGATGGTTGAGCGAAATCTTTAAGAGGTCTTTGGTTTTGATCTTCGGCCATAGCTCTCTT
Source organism: Lathyrus oleraceus (assembly GCF_024323335.1). Lineage (NCBI taxonomy): Eukaryota > Viridiplantae > Streptophyta > Magnoliopsida > Fabales > Fabaceae > Lathyrus > Lathyrus oleraceus. Next base: position 165,715,697 of record NC_066582.1, read on the forward strand.
AATTCTATGAAAGAATAAACGTGCGCGAGCGTAACGTTCAGGTTCCGCCAGAGGGTATACTAAGCTTAAACTTTCGGTGCTGCAAGTTCTTCGCATTGACCAGCGGGAAATAGCCTAAGTCTAAACGATATAACAACAGGAAAATGAAATTTGACGAAATTGGTCCCCGGCAATGGCGCCAAAAACTTGATGCGGTGTTTCGCAAGTATACGAACGCGTCAGAGTAATATAAAAGATTGTCGAATCCACAGAGACCAAGTGTCAATCTATCGTTATCTATTGTTATGGTGTTTATCAAAGGCAATCGAAATAGGTGTTTTTTGGAGTGTGCAATGAAAAGTAAAGTATTGAAATAAAGATATAATTAATAAAGACAGGGTCGAATGTAATTCACGTAATTAATTAATAATCTAAGTACTTGCTAATAGAGCTACTTATGGGCAGTGTTTCCTACTTTGAAAAGAACTAATTTAACAGGAACTGTCGCTTTCGCGTATTCAGAACCGAGTTGTACTCCCTAATCAAACCCTCTTATTGTCACTTATAAAAAGGCGCGCATTGTGTTAGAGTAGTAAACCTATTTTTAAGAAATATAGTATCTTAACTAAGTTGAAAAGTATTATAACCTGGATTTCTTAACCAAAAGAGGTTCTTACGAACCAGACTCTAAACTTATAAACGCGTCCGAAAATAGTTTTAAATCTCTTTTCTTCTTAATGTTAAAATCTCCTAATGAACTAAACAAAGCGCTTTCGTTGTTTTTGAAATAGTTAAAAACAATTAAGTTTAAAAATACATTGGACGGCTTTCGATCTTACCCAACGGAATTGAAGTGCGGGAAAACTTAATTTGAAAGTTAAAATAGCCCTTAAGTGTCTCTGTAGCGGTGTATTCGTCACTTTATGATTTATTGATTAAATCAAAAGCAAAGCATACAAAGAATCGAGTCGCCACCGCACTTTTATTTATCCAAAGGAATGGTTAAAAAGCGAACAAAAGCCTAAGAAGTTTTACACATAGAAAACTAATGAAAAGATCAGAGATCTGGGTAAGGGGTTAATTACGCAATGGGAAGGTGTTAGGCACCCAAAACGTCCTAGGTACTCCTAGGGATCCCTTTTCACAACTTGTTGTACGAAATGTTATTTGTTTATGAAATATTTATTGTGCAAACATGGATTGAAGGGATGAGAAAAGAATGTACAAGTTATTATTTTTGTGTTTGAACGGATGAACCCGTTGCCTACGTACCTTTCCATGGAAGGTAAGGATCAAAACGCCGTAGTTCGGCTAAAAGATTTCCCAAAGTATGAGTGGATTCATTTTAAACAAAAGCACTAAGGTCTTTCGCTATCCACGGGAGAAAACTCAACCTATACAACCACAAGTCCACCATGTGAGAAAAGCTTCAACTTGCTAGTGAGGGGTTAACCCTATAATAAGCAAGGAAGTCTTACAATTCAATCACTAAGGACAAAAGGTGAGATTAACATCAACCAACTAGGATAAATCAAACCTATGGCTAATGTATGAAAACTTATCAAGAAAGTGGACTTGAACCACAAAACAATTGAATGAGTGGAATTAATCAATTAGAATTTTTTCACAAAAGATGGTCAAAGTGTGATTAGAATTCAATTCAAGAGAAGTATTGTGAAAATGAAGTTTGAAAAATCAGAGGCTTAAGGCCTAGGTTTCTAATTTGAAAACAAATGAAAATGTTTGCACAATAGTTTTCAAGTTTTGGGTTAACATGCAAATGGAGGTTTAAAGCAACAAAAGGTGGGAGGGTAAGGAAGTAAAACTTCTTAGATGTTCACCTCTTGAGATCATATGTAGATTATTCAAGTGATTCCTTTGGAAAAGGCGACAAGCAAATAACAGGTGAATAAAGTAAATGGATACTGGATGCCAATCAATGGACTTATTCCAATCTCACAAAACAAAATGGATACCAGATGCCAATCAATGGACTTACACCAATCTCCTAAGCAAAGAAAACATGGATACCGGATGCCAATCAATGGACTTATTCCAATCTCACAAAACAAAATGGATACCAGATGACAATCAATGGACTTATACCAATCTCCTAAAACAAAATGAAACATGGATACCAGATGCCAATCAATGGACTTATACTAGTCTCACAAAGCAAAGAAACAAGGATACCAGATGCCAATCAATGGACTTATACTAGTCTCCAAGGAATGATCATAGGAAACAACTGCCAATAGATGGACTTACAATTGACTCCTCACAAGAAGCAAACAACAAATGCAATAAGCAAGAGAAAACAAGTTGCCAATAAATGGTCTTACACTCGACTCCAAGGAAAGGAATGCCAATGAATGGTCTTAGTTCCAAATCCCACCAGATCATAGGAAACAACTGCCAATCAATGGACTTATGCTTGTCTCCTCCATGGACAAAACAAAATGTCACAAAGATATGAACAATGATTATGAAATGATATACAAGTAATGATGATACATGCACCAAGGCACACATAAGCAAATATGCACAGATGAATCAAGTAAGCAAACAAACAAGTCAATTAGCACACACTATACACAATCAATTAGGCTCAAGCAAGGTTAGGCTTTACAGCCAACTGGAATGGGGTATTTTGTGCTCTTAACCCTAACATTGAGAGTTAGGGTGAAGCAGATGAAAAGGAGATGAGGGGTGTGCCTCATAGCTCTTATCCCTGGTCAGGGAGAGCTTTGATCAATGGAAAGTGTGGGAGTTCAGAAAGTTGGAACTCTTCTCCACAAATGATTGACTCTATAAGATCTTGGGTTATTATTCACAATGCATCAACACATGGTGTGAGCAAAGTGAATGACACACTGAGTAGCAGGAGATGGATTGCACATCTCTTTTATCTTCCAATTGCCTCTTAAGAGGACTTTACCTGCTTGGCACAAAATTAAACAAAACAAAAACATTTCCTCTTAAGGAGGGCTTCAGACAGGTGCCTGCCAATAACAGTAGGTCTTCCAGACTACATGAAGATTAGGGATTATACCTAAGTGGTTAAGCAACCAAGCAAAGCAAAGTTCAAATAAACTTAAAGCAACTTAGGTACCTGTGGAAACAACTAAACAAATCAGTACAATACTCAGACAGACAGACAACAGTCAATAAGCAACAGACAATCCCAATGTACAAAATGTGTAAGCCATAAGGCAAACTCAAGTGAGTTAGCATCAACCTACAAAACACACAAGTGTTATCAATCAAAAGCAAATATCCATATTCACATGATGTAACATCATCAACTATGGAACTTGGATGCTCAACCTGAAATCAAAGCTCACATGTAAGCAACAAACCACTAGGTCAAAGCCTAGGGTCAAAGATGGAGAAAAAATTCAAAACAGGAGCTGAAATTCAACACAAAGTAACTTCAAACACATATTGACATATCCTAAAAAGGCTCACATCAAAATCAATCATCAAATGCATTTCATGATCAAGTGAAGTCCAAGGCAATTTCAAAGCTCATATGTGATCAACATGAATGAAAAATTCAAATCAAAACAGAAATGATTCAAATAAATCTGGAAAAATTCATGCACATTCAAGACATCCACAACATCCATCACACAAAAAAATCAGAAGCATTAGAGATCATTTGGCATGGAAGTCACATTGTACAAGTTGAACATCAAAAGGTGTGACACAAATTGTCACCCCAAGTTAACACAAGCATAAAACAGAAATGGTAATTGAGAAAAATGTCAAACCAAAACCAAAATGTCCAGCAATGTGTCTAGATTCAGCATGCAAAATTTCACATTCATTGGATTAAAGACAAGCATTTCACAATGGGATAAGCAAGGCAAGGTCACAATTAGACATATGATCAATCATCCTAGCACAAAATAAAATCCAGCCACGCACAATTTTGGAAATTATGATGAAAAAATTATAGACAAACAGAGGAATAAGTGGCAAAAAAATTGGAGATCAAATGATGCATTTTTCTATTTTATATGATTTTTCTAAGTTGAGGAAAAAATTGAAATCAAAACATGGCCAAGGCATGAAATAATGGAGGGAAACATGAAAATAGCAAGGCAATTTGAATATTTCGCTCGGCCAGGATCGAACCTGGCACGAATTTGAAAACACGCGCCTAACCAAAACGACAGCGTTTTGGTCTAACCCTAAGCCTGGCAACGCGTTTTCCAGAATTTCGTAGCAAATGATGAACTCGTAGCAAACTCATAGCCAGTTCGTAGCTAATCTGGAAAACGTATGATCTTCATCTTCTTCCTCAGGAAGATGATGAACTTCATGAGTGAATTTCTAGAAAATTTCAGAAAACTCCAGAAATCAAAAACAAGCACAGCATTCGAATCCTCATTTCATGCACATGCAAGATCCATAACCAAATCATGCAAAAACATCAAAACAAGTTCGGATCGAAGAAAATAAAATTTGACATCAAACTTTCAATTAAGCATAACTTCATGAATATTGCGCCATTTCACTCAAATTTTATACCAGCATGATCACCAATGAAAGATCTACACAATTATCATGATGAATTGCAAAATAATTGGACTCGAAACCTGACCTCTTTGAAGAACAGAAACTGGAATCGTGCTCTACAAAGCTCAGCAATGCCTCAAATCTTCTCTACAATGCTTATTGAAGTGATTGATGATGAATTGAATGCTCCAGCACGCCTGAATCCAGCTCAATTTCCAAACTCCATTGAACCTTCAAGCTTTGAGTATGGTCCAAACTGGCACGATTTGATCCAATTCCACGTCCAATTCCACTCAAAAATGCTTCATGATCATGAATCAATCAATAGAAAATGCTCTTGTGTGAAGAATTTGGAAAATATTTTGAGAGAAAAAATTTGGTTGATTTTGAATCTAGATCTGAAAATGGATGTTAATGATGAAAGCAGTTGAGATTATCCTTATATATCCCATGCTAATCACACTGAAATCATGTTTAAGCCAAATGCAATTAAGATTAGCAAGTTATGAAGGTGTATGCATCAATTGGTATTTTCACCTCATGCACTTCATGCATGCGTGAACAGTACCAACACAAGGCCCCAAACCACTTAAAAATAGTCCATGTAAGCTTTGGAAGTGATTTTTCATGCATATAATCATCCAAAATGTTTTTATGAAATTTCCTTCAAAAATCTTCATGAATGAGCACATGATCATGCAAGGGAAATTCAAGCCATGTAATGGATGTTTTGGAAAGTGCATGTCATGATGAACAAAATGCAAAAAGAACCACCAAAATTGGAGCTTTGGTTCAATAGTTATGCCCATTTGAATTTTCAAACACACTTTGCCATGATTGGATCATATCTCCTCAACCACACATCAGAAATTCATGATTTTGGACTTTTTGGAAATGAGAGAGAAAGATATACAACTTTCATGTTCAACAAAATTTCATTTGAAGCTTTCTTGATGATGTAATATTGAATTGAAGTTGGTCTAAAACCTTTCCATTTTTGGAAAGTTCAAATTATGGGTCACTTGCTATTTTGGGAAAGTCTTGACTGGACCTCAAATTCTTCAATGTGAGTGTTTGAAATGTCAAATGAGACTTGTTTGAACATGAATGAAGTATTTCTAATCACTTCCCACCTCCAAATCCACAGTTGACTTTGCAGTTGACTTTCTAGGTCTTCAGATGACTTGAAAATGTTCTGATGAGATTCAAGCCCCTACCACTTGGGATTTTGCCTCAAAATGACATCATAGCTCATATGAACTCTTGATAATGATCATGGGGCCCAAATCTCAAGAATGACCACCATCTATTGCTCAATGAATGCCTTTAATTTGCCTTGACCTGTTATTGCTTCATCTGCAAGACAAAGGGTTAATGACATATTTTTGTACTTTTTGGTTAATGATAAAAAGAAAAACAATGATATACAAATGCAAACATGCTTGGTGATCAAGAACCATTCTCAAGAAAGATCCCACCCATAGGGAAGGAAGCAAGGTGTCCAATGATCCTTGAGGCAATGTAATGATATGATATGATGCCATGAGGGATCTTAGGGACAAAAATTGGGGTCTTACAGATGCCCCTATTTAAGGTCATTCTAGCCGGAGAAATGAAGGTTAAAATCTTCATCTCGACGCGTTAGAATGGGCTTAAATAACAGTAATGAGACAAATTTTGGTCCCTAAGAGACCTCATGATGCAAATGTATGCATGCAATAGAAACAACCTCTGTGGGGAATACTGGTCCACAAAGAAAAGACGATCCATCGGAGTAATACACTCACCAGGAACAGAGACTCTAACAGGACTCTCATGGAGATAAGAAAAAGAATGCGTGAGCAGGACACGACTCTGAATTAGGGGAAACTGACGTTGCGTGAACAGGACACGACTGGACTAGAGACCTCACTGGGGAGTAAAGGACTCAAACTGGGGGAAAGAAAAAGGAATTTCCAAAGGGAATAAACCCATTGGAAAGACTCAAGCTGACTCAAACTATCCACGAAGGATACTTCGGATGAAAATTCGGACTCGGACTAGGGAAAGATCCACACAGAATCTCCCTGCCGGGGAAAACTGCATATATTGGGGAAAACGCCAATACAGCAAAAGGGAAAAATCACAACGGAAACTCCACTGGGGATGTCTAACAAGGAGACTCTCCTGGAGAAAAAAATCTGCAAGATGAGGTGTTACCGGTTACTGGGTAACAAACTCAAAGAAACATGTGATCTAAACACCGGTTACTGGGTGAAAGAACAACAAGCTCAGGAAGAATGAATATCTAAGACCGGTATAAGGGTGAGAGATATCAATCAACCAAACATCTGAGGGAGACCTGAAAAAGGTACATCAACTCAGGAAAATCTGACTCCACAGGGGACCAAGGTCATAATACGGAGCAGAAAGGAAGGAACACCAGGGATACCGGTTACTGGGTATATAATAGGTGGCCGACCAAAGCGTGAATTGGTATATATGCCAAAACACTCATCATCTGAAAGGAGGGCTTGAAAAAGCAAATCGACTTACCGGATGGACATTCGACTCCGCAACGGGAAAACGAATTTTACTCAGCTGGGGAAAAAACCCAAAGAGCGCATGAGATATAATATCCATTACCGTCAGAACGTGGATAGTATACTCGCATGAGATATATTATCTATTACCATCAGAACGTAGATAGTATACTCGCATGGAAGGAACACCAGGGATACCGGTTACTGGGTATATAATAGGTGACCGACCGAAAAGAGAGACAATCGTTACCAACACCAACAGGGCAAACGAAAGATAACTCACAGGGGATAAATTGCAAGCATCCGGCAATCATCCAGGAGACATATCACCAGCTACTGGGAGATACGCTCAAAAAAGGAGAACAAAGAATATTCGATTCCACAGAGGAATACGGATCTTACTCGATTGAGGAAACACAATAGGCTTCGACCGAAGAGTGCATGAGATATATTATCCATTACCGTCAGAACATGGATAACATACTCGCATGGAAGATTATCCACAACCGGCTACTGGGTTAATAAAGGATAAATTAACCGAAAAGAAAGGCATCGGGATACCAAAACTAAGTATATAAAGATGACCGATCAAAGGGAGCAACGATCATTACCGACAAAAGGGTAAATGAAAGAGAACTCACTGGGGATGCATTGATAAACATCAATGATCCGGGAAACAAATCACTGGCATATGGTGAAAGGACCCGCTGAGGATAAAATTGCTAGCATCCGGCAATTATCCACAAGGGAAGATCTACTGGGGATAAAAATTGCTAGCATACGGCAATTACCCAGAAGAGAGAGGGAATATCAACATCGAATACTGGATGAAGATAACCACAAAGAGTAACCATCATCGATTAGGATGAACAATCAAGGTTAACTCTGCAAAGGGGAGAAATTAGGATTTACAACTATCGAATACGGGGTAGAAGACCGGAAACTCTGGCTGAGGATAGGGTGAAATAATTGCCGAATACTGAGCCGTTATCCGACTATTCCACAAGAAAGCACAAACTCCACTAGGGAGACAACAACAACATAGGATTTACAACTACCGAAAACTGGGTAGAAGACCACAAAATCCGCCATCAACCAAAATGAACCACAAAGGTTACCTCTGTTAGGGGATAAAAGTAGGATTTATAACTACCGAAATACTGGGTAGAAAACCAACAACTCTACTGAGGAATAAAAGGTATATAACCACAAATTCCGCCAAGAGGGAAAAGGGACATAGGACTTACAACTACCGGTTACTGGGTAGAGGCCCAAACTCCGCTGGGGATAAAAAGAACTATTGCCGGTTACTGGGCAATTCATTCATTTATTCCACAGGGAAGCACAAGAGACAGTTGAAAAAATGCCAATTCAGGATCAAACCAAAAAGGCAAACTGAATCAAGACTCGTCCTAATGAGGATATAACTCAATAGGAAGATCCATCCCAATATATGTGTTGGGAGGAAACGGAAAAAACCGTCATCCACGAGGATATATCCCAGTGGGGAATTGCAAAAGGAAAGAAAGACACTTTCTGCTTATGGCGCTGACTCTATATTGAGAGATTAGACACCCGACATCTGCTTGGGAAGATCTACTGGAGAGATCCACATCACCATTAGCAGGAGACAACAAACAAAAGATATATGGCAAAAGATGCAACATGAATATCTGAATGCTGAAAGTATGCATGAATATGCGTAATTTATGTTTGATGAATGCTTCCAAAACAGACATATCTAACACAAACAGGCCCAGGAATCAAAAACGCCCGGTACTACACTTCCAGAGGAAAATCCAAAGAAATCCAACTGGAAAGCCAATCTGCTGGAGATCTACATGCTAAAAAGCAAAGATCTGCTGGAAAGCAAAAGATCAGAGATATCAAAGAAATCACAAAATCTCTGAGTGATGGATCATCAATCAACCCAACTGGGGAACAGGAATTCACAACAAGCAGAAATTGCCACAAAGACAAATCTGTTGGGGAAATGGAGAAATCCCGAGATTTCTGCAGGGGGATCCTCAGTATCAACTGGGAAACAAGAGTTCACTGCACAAGCAAGAACTGCTGAAGAGAACAGAACACACAAGTAGAATCTAGCCGCACAAGCAACTCTACTGGGGATACTGTCAGCCACTCCATTGGGGATAAACCCACTGAGGGGAAATAGATCACACAAGTAGATTTTGCATACAATTCACTCTATTGGGGATCAAAAGCAACAGGAAATCAACCAAATCTATGAATGATAGATCACCAACCAACCCAACTAGGGAACATAAGTTCACGACAGGCAGAAACTGCCGCAAAAGCAACTCTGTTGAGGATACTGCAGGGAAATCACGAAACTTCTGCAGGGAAACATCACAAACACAATCCACCGTACCACAAATCTACTGGGGAATTTATCTGAGGACGAGAAGGAGAACTGGGGATCAACCACCAAATACTGAACCTTTTAAGAGGAAACCAACAACTGCTGAGGAGGAAATAATCACTGCGCTGCTGAAGGGATAAGAGGTGAAAAACCTCAACAAGCACTTTGATGGGGAGATATAGCATAGATAAAGTATTTCATACCAACAACTCCGCTGGCGACTTTACTGAGGAAACAGACGAAGTACCGGGATGTCAACCCACCAACTACCGAATCTTCCAAAAAGAAAGCACCCATGCTGAGGAGAGAATATTGTTGGAGAGGACTGTGAAGTCCTCAACAAACACTCTGCTTAGGGAACAAAATCTCAACAGAAGCTCTGCTTAGGGAACAACCCCACCAACAATCTGGATAAAGAGGATACAACCATGCCAGGAATATGAACAAATGTCTTAACCTGTTGGAAATCATGCCACCCTTGGGAGAGCACTGAGAAATTCTTAAGTATCCTTTCATCTTTGCGAATGTTCACTTTGTTTAAAACAACAATTTGAAAAATTTATTTGTTTAAAACAATGACATTTTATCAATTAAAACATGCAAAACATTTGTTGAATTGAAACAAATAAGAGTGCAAATAATTGGATAAAAGCTCAAATCTATTTGATGGAATGGTAGTCTGCAAATGGCAAGACTCCATAGATCTGTACAAATTTGAAACCGGTGATATAGATTGGAAGAGGGCTACATTGAACATAATGATCCTTTCTCTACCAATTTGAATTTCGATGTATTCGAAGCTTCGGTCGACGACGAATCGAGAATCTCTGACGAAAAGACAGTTGTGGAACGGATAGTCTTGTCAGGATGCAGTTACTTGCCAAATCCCTAATTTTTGCCTAGATTGCCCCAGGGTGAGGTACTCAATCTAGCGGGATGCAAATATTTTTTTCATGTCTCTAACTTTTGCCTGGATCGCCCTTTCGGGTTTTCCACCGAGATGCTCATTTTTGCCTAAGTCGCCCTTTCGGGTTTTCAACTTAGCGAGCTATTCTGTTTTTCTTTTTAGGCGAAGTATTTCTTGACTGCATCTGAATTCACAGGACGAGTGAAATCCTCCCCATCCATTGTTGTAAGCATCAAAGCACCGCCTGAAAAGGCTCTCTTAACAACATATGGACCTTCATAGTTTGGAGTCCACTTGCCCCTGGAATCGGGCGCGAAAGACAAGACTTTCTTGAGCACGAGGTCACCTTCTCGAAACACACGAGGCTTGACTTTCTTATCGAATGCTTTCTTCATCCTCTGCTGATATAACTGACCATGGCACATGGCAGTCAATCGCTTCTCATCAATCAAATTCAACTGGTCATAACGACTCTGAATCCATTCAGCATCAGTCAACTTGGCTTCCATCATGACTCTCATTGATGGGATCTCCACCTCTACTGGGAGAACAGCCTCCATGCCGTAAACAAGAGAGAAAGGGGTTGCCCCTGTTGAAGTGCGGACAGATGTACGATAACCATGCAAAGCGAATGGCAGCATCTCATGCCAATCTCTGTACGTGACTGTCATCTTCTGGATAATCTTCTTGATATTCTTATTAGCAGCTTCAACAACCCCATTCATCTTGGGTCTGTAAGGAGAAGAATTATGGTGTGCAATCTTGAACTCAGCGCACAACTCTTCCATCATCTTATTATTCAGATTAGATCCATTATCAGTAATGATCTTATCTGGCACACCATAACGGCAAATAAGTTGATTCTTGATAAACTTCACGACCACCTGCCTGGTCACATTCGCATACGAAGCGGCTTCAACCCATTTGGTGAAGTAATCAATTGCTACGAGAATAAACCTGTGTCCGTTGGACGCTTTCGGTTCAATCATGCCGATCATGTTGATTCCCCACATAGAGAAAGGCCATGGTGATGAAATCACATTCAGAAGTGTCGGAGGAATATGAATCTTATCCACGTAAATTTGACACTTGTGGCATTTCTTCACGTATTTGCAGCAGTCAGACTCCATTGTCAGTCAATAGTAGCCTGCTCTCAGCATCTTTCTAGCCATGGCATGTCCATTGGAATGAGTACCAAATGAACCCTCATGGACCTCAGTCATCAACAGGTTTGCTTCGTGTCTATCCACGCATCTGAGCAAAACCATGTCAAAATTTCTCTTGTACAGCACTTCACCACTTAGGTAGAAACTGCCTGACAACCTTCTCAAAGTTTACCTATCCTTCATAGATGCCCCAGGCGGGTAGACCTGGTTCTGAAGGAAATTCTTGATATCAAAATACCAAGGCTTATCATCATGTACTTCTTCAACTGCAAATACGTGAGCTGGTCTATCCAAGCGCATCACAGTGATATTGGGAACTTCATTCCAATATCTGACTACAATCATTGAAGCAAGCGTAGCAAGCGCATCTGCCATTCGATTATCCTCTCGAGGAATATGATGGAAGTCAACTTCAGTAAAGAACGTCGAAATCCTTCTCGCATAATCTCTGTACGGGATGAGACCTGGCTGATTCGTCTCCCATTCTCCCTTTATCTGATTGACAACTAGGGCCGAATCACCATACACATCAAGATGCTTGATTCTCAAATCAATACATTCTTCTAATCCCATAATGCAGGCTTCATACTCAGCCATATTATTCGTGCATTTGAAAGTTAGCCTTGCTGTAAACGGAATATGCGTGCCATGAGGAGTAATGATTACTGCCCCAATTCCATTTCCATACTGATTTACAGCGCCATCAAACACCATCGTCCATCTGGAACCAGGTTCTGGACCTTCATCAAGTGTAGGCTCATCACAATCTTTCACTTTCAAATACAGAATCTCCTCATCTGGGAAGTCGTACTAAACAGACTGATGATCTTCATACTCAGACAATAACATCTGCCAACGGGAAATCCTCCCGGTTAAAGCAGGCTTCTCGAAGATGTACTTGATTGGATCTATTCGGGATATCAACCAAGTTGTATGATTTATCATGTACTGGCGTAAACGCTTAGCAGCCCAAGCCAAAGCACAGCACGTCTTCTCAAGCATCGAGTATCGAGACTCACAATCAGTAAACTTCTTACTGAGGTAGTAGATAGCAGATTCTTTCTTCCCTGATTCGTCTTGTTGACCGAGTACACAACCCATCGAGTCTTCAAGAATAGTCAGATACATGATCAGAGGTCTTCCTTCTACAGGCGGAGACAAGATCGGAGGTTCAGACAGATACTCTTTGATACTGTCGAAAGCTTTCTGGAAATCCTCGATCCAATCAAGAGACTGATCTTTCCGGAGGAGTTTGAATATCGGCGCACATGTGGCAGTCATGTGGGATATAAATCTGGAAATATAGTTCAAGCGACCAAGAAAACCTCGGACTTGCTTCTCAGTTTTGGGCGCAGGTATCTCTTGTATTGCTTTGACCTTTGCAGGATCAACCTCAATACCTCTTTCGCTGACAACGAAACCCAATAACTTGCCGGAACGGACTCCAAATGTACATTTGTTAGGATTCAGACGAAGCCTAAACTTCCTCAAACACTGAAAAAGCTTCAACAAATGTTCAACATGTTCAACTTCCGTTCTAGACTTAGCAATCATGTCATCGACATAGACCTCTATCTCCTTGTGCATCATATCATGAAACAAGGTAGTCATAGCACGTTGATACGTGCTCCGGCGTTCTTCAAACCGAAGGGCATCACTCGATAACAGAATGTTCCCCAAGGTGTGATGAATGTTATCTTCTCCATATCCTCGGGTGCCATCTTGATTTGATTATATCCGGAAAATCCGTCCATAAACGAAAAGACTTTGAATTTAACTGTATTGTCTACCAACATATCAATGTGTGGTAGAGGGAAATCATCTTTCGGACTAGCTTTATTCAAATCTCTGTAATCAACACACATACGGACTTTTCCGTCTTTCTTAGGCACAGGCACAATATTGGCCACCCATAGAGGATATGTAGAAGTCACCAGAAACCCTGCATCAATTTGCTTCTGAACTTCCTCTTTGATCTTCACTGCCATATCTGGATGAGTTCTTCTGAGCTTCTGCTTCACAGGCACGCACTCAGGCTTCAAAGGCAGGAAATGTTGCACAATATCTGTATCTAGACCTGGCATGTCTTCATACGACCAAGCGAAGATATCGGAATATTCTCGTAGCAAACTGATCAACCCCTTCTTGACAGACTCTTCAAGAAGTGCCCCAATCTTCACCATACGAACACAATCTTCAGACCCCAAGTTGACTGTTTCCAGATCTTCGAGATGCGGCTGAATGATCTTCTTCTCGTGCTCAAGGAGACGGGTAATCTCGTCAGGAATCCCTTCAACATCATCTTCCTCTGCCTAGAATACAGGGAATTCAAAATTGGGAGATGGCGTTGGATCATTATGTTCAATGGGTTTTAGAATCAACCTGCATAATGATTTTAGATAATAAAAAACTTTAGAATTTAAACAAGCAAACCATTATGCAGATGAAAAAGATTGCTTTTATTCTTGTTTTTAGGGTTTTTTGTGATCACCGATTTCATGCAAAAGCAAAAAGTGAAAACAAATGGAAAAACAAATGTTTAACATGCATTAATTGAATGAAATATCATTGTATATATGACGCCAACAATGTCATCACTCCTCCTTTTGGCATGGGAGAAGGGTTTTTGAACAAAGTGAACATATTACGCTGACTTATGAATGACCGCAGGAACATCCACAGCGACCCAATTATGGCAGATCCCGCCAGGGATAACAAAGTTGCTTAAATCCTCTGCATCCTCTTCCAGAATAGCAGCAGTTTCTTCGGCTTGATCAACATGGATGAAACCTCCACTCTTGAACAACCCTTTCTCATTGAAGACCCCAGAAGAATAGGCAATGCCAGCCCAGGATTTGTTGTCTTCAAGCTCAATCATCTTCCCTAAACCAGCAACTGCACCACATTCAATGGCCAGTTTCGCATCACGATAGGAAGCAAATGAAGGAGACTTCTTCTCAATTGGCTCAGCTATAGACAAATCTTGGAAAGGCGTTCCAACTTCATCCTCAGCATCAATATATGAGAAAGAAGACAGATGGCTAACCAGGAGAGCCTTTTCTCCCCCTACCACGACCAGTTTCTTATTCTTGACGAATTTCAGCTTTTGGTGTAGGGTGGATGTCACGGCGCCAGCCTCGTGAATCCATGGTCTACCAAGGAGACAGCTATAAGATGGGTGGATATCTATAACCTGGAAGGTAACTTGGAAATCACTTGGTCCAATCTTGAATGGGAGATCAACTTCCCCAATCACGGTCTTACGCGACCCATCGAAAGCTTTCACAACAACACCACTCTGCCTCATGGGAGGCCCCTGATATGACAATCTCGAGAGAGTGGTCTTTGGAAACACATTTAGAGATGACCCAGTGTCCACCAGTATGTTGGACATGGCGTCGTTCTTGTAGTTCATAGAAATATGTAAAGCCATGTTGTGGTCTCTTCCCTCCTCAGGGAGATCAGCGTCACAGAAACTCAAAGTGTTGCAAGCAGTAATATTTGCAACTATACTATCAAACTGTTCAATAGTGACGTCGTGATCGACATAAGCCACGTCCAATACTTTCTACAGAGCCTCCCTATGGGGTTATGAATTCAGAAGCAACGATAGCACGGAAATCTTGGACGGCGTTTGTAGAAGCTGGTCTACAACGTTGTACTCACTCTTCTTGATGAGCCTCAGCATCTCATCACAGTCTTCATTCACAATGCCACTAGGGCCAACAGAAGAAGTAGGAGTCTTTTGTACAGAGGAGGGTTTGGCAACAGGTGCCGGATTCGGAACATTCACTGCAGTCCCAACCGGACGCTCAGCAGAATCAGAAACAACATGAGGCTTCGGGGGTGCATAAAACACACGACCACTACGGGTCAACCCGCTCACATCAGCAATATTTACCACAGAGGTTGAAGGCAACGACACTTCTTTCCCATCTTCAACAGCAACTGGATTATAGCGAAAGGGAATTGCTCTATCTGAAGCATAAGACACAGGGCCTGCAGGTTTGATCACCAAAGAAGGAGAAACCTTCTGCTTGCTACCATCATAACGGATGACAACAGGCTCTGGGATCTTGAACACAGGAGAAATCACATTTACTTCTGGTTCATCTTCATCAACATTTCTGTTTTGAAGAATCTCAATAGTCCCCTCATCCAATAGCTCTTGAAGCTCTCTGCGCACTTGGCGGCAACCCAATCTATTGACGGAGCAGATACAGCATTTGTCATGGTCGTGCTCCATATGACTGTAATCACACAGCAGACGATGCAACTCAACCAATGACTGTCGAATATGGCTTACATATTTGACCTTATATTTGCCAGGGCAACCCTGGACCATGTTAACCGACTTCCCATGCTCGGGCAATGGGTTCTTCGTAACATTGGGGCCTGAGTCCTCAAAGCTCAGAATGCCGCATCTCATAAGGTCTTGAACCTTAGTCTTCAACGGATAGCAGTTTTCTATATTGTGACCCGGAGCACCAGAATGATAAACACAATGTTGGTCGGGCTTGTACCACCACTGCGGGTTAGCAGGTACAACCGGAGGATCCCTCGGGGTAATCAGTTTCCGCTCTATTAAAGAGGGATATAGCTCAGCGTATGACATAGGAATAGGATCGAAAGTGATCTTCTTCCTCTCATAATTCAAATTAGCCTGATTACTGTTGCCACGAGGCTGGTAAGCCTGTTGCTGTGGGCGATGTTGCTGTTGATACTGAGGTTGTTGCTGATTATGCCGATTGTTGTCTCTGAAGACAGGTGCTATGTGAGCCACCTGATGCTGACTGCTGGCATGACGCACAAGCTTCCTCTTGGCAGAGGGTCTTCTGGGTTTAGCATGGGATTGCACAGCATGTGCCTCCCCATCTTTCTTCTTAAATGCCCCATATCGTTTAGAAGAGCCTTCATCCTTAGTCAAACGTCCTTCCCGGACTCCTTCCTCCAATCGCATCCCCATGTTCACCATCTCGGTGAAATCAGAGGGAGCACTGGCGACCATCCGCTCATAATAAAATGAACTAAGAGTTTTCAAAAAGATCTTAGTCATCTCCTTTTCTTCCAGCGGAGGAGTAATCTGAGCTGCCAGCTCTCGCCACCTCTGGGCGTATTCTTTGAATGTCTCTTTGTCCTTCTGGGACATAGCTCTGAGTTGATCACGGTCAGGAGCCATATCAACATTATATTTGTACTGCTTGACGAAGGCTTCGCCAAGATCGTTGAAGGAACGGATGTTTGTACTATCTAGGCTCATATACCAACGAAGAGCTGCACCAGACAAACTATCCTGAAAATAATGAATCAATAGTTGATCATTATCAGTCTGAGTAGACATTTTCCTGGCATACATAACCAGGTGGCTGAGAGGGCAGGTGTTCCCCTTATACTTCTCAAAGTCCGGGACTTTGAATTTGACAGGAATCTTAACATCGGGAACCAAGCATAATTCAGCAGCAGACTTGCCGAACAAATCTTTCCCTCAGAGGGTCTTCAATTCCTTGCGGAGTTCAAGGAATTGGTCGTTCATCGCATCCATCTTTTCATTAACATTTGGGCCCTCAGACGACTCAGAATGATAGATGGTGTCGTCTACCCTAGGAATGGTATGCACGACAGGAGGAGGCATTGCAAGGACCGGGCTAGATGCCGGCATGGAAGCAAAGGTAGGAGCTGGAATATCAAGCATAAAACCAGGAGGCATACCCCACGGAAACCCGGCTGGCATGGCTGGCATGAAATGGGCACTGACGACTGGCACTGTTGGCGCAACTACTTCAGATATAACAGTCCTCTGGGGAGGAGTTGCAGGAGGTGGAGATGGTTGATTATGGGCAGCTAGAAACTGCTCCATCAGAGCACTCAGTCTGGCAACTTCTTCCTTCAGCTCACGGTTCTCTTGTTCAAGTTGATCCATCACTCTTGCAGAATTAGCTCGGGTGTAGTACCGATGAGTCAGCTTGTCTTCAAAATAAATGAAGAGCACAGAGTTAGGCCACAGACAAGAAGACCAGAACAACACCTGCTTATGCAAAATGATGCATGCACTGCTTGTGCATATGCTTTGTTTTTATTTCAAGGAACTTTTAGGGTTCTATTTGCAAAAAAAATTGAAATATTAAACATTTAATCGCATATGGAAAAATATCTCATCAAATATATTCGAGACAAAGAAGTACAACATTGTTGATTATTACAAGGGAAAAGGAAAATAAACATCCTATGGATCCCTATAAGCTCGAGATGCCGGAAGACGAGATGCACAAAGCCTCTTGATCTCTCTCTCGTATGCTGCTTCCATATCCGCTTTCTCCTTAGCAAGTCGATCATACTTCCTCTTCCAGAATTTGGAAGACTGAGGAAGCAGAGAAGTCCAGGTATCATTCGGATCATCTATCACCTGATGTTCGAGAAATTCGATCAAAGCATCCTTCTCTTTGATTTGCTGAAACAACTCTTCCCTTTCACGGATCCAGGCACGTGAAAGGTCTTCTTCTCTCAACTCCTCTACGCCTTGGTTAGGGAGGGTTGAAGGCCCAGCCACATCCAAAGGTGTAGGTCTCGGATAATCATAAGGCATAAGATACTCTGATGCTCTCTGCCTAACCCAAGAAGTATACGGCTCCAAAGCAATGCAGTTCTTCGGACCCAACTCACTTCTACCCTTCTTGTGAATCTTGCGCCAAGCGCGGACCATCCTGGCATTCAGGCCTTGGGGATCTTTACCCTCCTGAAAGAACACACCTTCTAACAGAATGTTATGAGGTTTATCCTTTAGGGGGAACCCAAGCTGACGACGTGCTAAGATAGGGTTGTAGCTGATCCCACCACATGTACCAAGAAGAGGCACATTAGGGAATTTACCACAATAATCAATGATCTGAACTGTATCGTACACGCGATCATACCAAGAGATATCGTCATTAGTGAGAGACATAAGTCTCGTAGACCACCGTAGACATCCCTTGTTCTCCTTGAAAGCGACCGTCTGCGGTAAGTGAGAAATAAACCACTTATACAACAGAGGCAAACAGCACACAATAGCTCCTCCACCCTTTGCATTCCTCAGATGCAAAGAGAAATAGGTATCACCCAACAGAGTAGGAATGGGATTAAGAACAGAAAAGATCCTAATGGCGTTCACATCCACAAATTTGTCGATGTTGGGGAACAATACCAAACCATAGATGAGCAGCACAAATATGGCCTCAAAGGCATCCTCACTCATGGCCTTCCCATAAACGGTAGCTTGAGCGATGAGGAAATCAGAAGGAAGACCCTGAATTCCACCTTTGGTGGTCATATGAGCTTTAATCAGGGATTCATCTATGTGCAACAAGTCTGCGATCTCTCGAGAAGTCGGAATACTCTCTAAGCCACTGAACGGCACCTGATCCAGAATAGGAATACCCACAAGATGAGCATACTCCTCAAGCGTAGGCAACAGCTGAAAGTCTGGAAAAGAGAAGCAGTGATACAGAGGATCATAGAACTGCGCCAAAGTACTCATCAACCCTTCATCAACCTGAGTAGTCAACAGAGGCAGAAGCTTCCCATAACGAGCTTTGAAACCCAAGGGATCTAATACATAAGATGTCAGATTCCTTAACTCTTTCACATCGGGCTTTCGAAAGCTGTACTTCTTTGTATGCCTTTTTGGTCTTTCCATGTCTGAAAATTTTGCAAATAAACCCTTTAAGTTCCTTGAAATTTTTTTCATTTTTCTGATGACATGAATGCAGATGAATGCATGAATGTATGAATGCAGCAATCACACTCAAGGATCAAGCAAATCACACCAGAAAAAGGTCATGGGAAAGCTCATAGTATCCTTAGTATCAATCATCCATCTTGGTGGATTATGGTTTTCACCTTATCAACACCCAAGTTCCATTGATATTAACGATACATGAACCGACTCAATCATCTATTTTGGTGGATTATGGCTTTCACCTTATCAACACCCAAGTTCCATTGATATTAAGGATGTCTGAACGACTCAACCATGAATCACGGGTTTGTTGAGAGTCACGAGCATGGAGTCTTGGTTAAGAACCACCCAAAGGGAGTATACTAGGGTTTAAACCTGCCGAACATGTTCTACAAAAGGTTCCCATAGTCATCATCCCATCTTTCGAATATTATCGGAGGAACGAATACTCGTATTCCAGAAATATTCTCAAGAGAGACTCTTATGAGTGTAGTATCGCGTAACAATCGCATCAGGTCTTACATCTGGACGACCTCCGCACTACGTCCTAAAAATAGGCCAAGATGGGCTTGGTAAACTAAGGTCCTTGGCTTCTAAGGCACATGTTAAAAGAATAATGCCTAACCACAAATGACTTGTGTGACATTATTAATCCAACATGACCTCCACCAAGTGAATGGACTCGCAAGTCAACTTGCTAAGGAATACTCCACACAAATCGACAAGACTATGCCATTCTCCTATCCTAAGGTGCACTCGAGTTCGGGTATAGAACTCATCTCACAGAGATCACCAAGCAAATAAGCAATTGTATATCAAGCAATTCAATCATTACAATCAATACAGTAATCCCAAATTGTACAAAAATATGTCATATAACAAATAAACAAATATCATACAACAAGGGTGAAAAGTAGGCAAAACCACCAAGGATGGTGAATCCCCAGCAGAGTCGCCACTTTTCTGTAGCGGTGTATTCGTCACTTTATGATTTATTGATTAAATCAAAAGCAAAGCATACAAAGAATCGAGTCGCCACCGCACTTTTATTTATCCAAAGGAATGGCTAAAAAGCGAACAAAAGCCTAAGAAGTTTTACACATAGAAAACTAATGAAAAGATCAGAGATTTGGGTAAGGGGTTAATTACGCAATGGGAAGGTGTTAGGCACCCAAAACATCCTAGGTACTCCTAGGGAGCCCTTTTCACAACTTGTTGTACGAAATTTTATTTGTTTATGAAATATTTATTGTGCAAACATGGATTGAAGGGATGAGAAAAGAATGTACAAGTTATTATTTTTGTGTTTGAACGGATGAACCCGTTGCCTACGTACCTTTCCATGGAAGGTAAGGATCAAAACGCCGTAGTTCGGCTAAAAGATTTCCAAAAGTATGAGTGGATTCATTTTAAACAAAAGCACTAAGGTCTTTCGCTATCCACGGGAGAAAACTCAACCTATACAACCACAAGTCCACCATGTGAGAAAAGCTTCAACTTGCTAGTGAGGGGTTAACCCTATAATAAGCAAGGAAGTCTTACAATTCAATCACTAAGGACAAAAGGTGAGATTAACATCAACCAACTAGGATAAATCAAACCTATGGCTAATGTATGAAAACTTATCAAGAAAGTGGACTTGAACCACAAAACAATTGAATGAGTGGAATTAATCAATTAGAATTTTTTCACAAAAGATGGTCAAAATGTGATTAGAATTCAATTCAAGAGAAGTATTGTGAAAATGAAGTTTGAAAAATCAGAGGCTTAAGGCCTAGGTTTCTAATTTGAAAACAAATGAAAATGTTTGCACAATAGTTTTCAAGTTTTGGGTTAACATGCAAATGGAGGTTTAAAGCAACAAAAGGTGGGAGGGTAAAGAAGTAAAACTTCTTAGATGTTCACCTCTTGAGATCATATGTAGATTATTCAAGTGATTCCTTTGGAAAAGGCGACAAGCAAATAACAGGTGAACAAAGTAAATGGATACTGGATGCCAATCAATGGACTTATTCCAATCTCACAAAACAAAATGGATACCAGATGCCAATCAATGGACTTACACCAATCTCCTAAGCAAAGAAAACATGGATACCGGATGCCAATCAATGGACTTATTCCAATCTCACAAAACAAAATGGATACCAGATGACAATCAATGGACTTATACCAATCTCCTAAAACAAAATGAAACATGGATACCAGATGCCAATCAATGGACTTATACTAGTCTCACAAAGCAAAGAAACAAGGATACCAGATGCCAATCAATGGACTTATACTAGTCTCCAAGGAATGATCATAGGAAACAACTGCCAATAGATGGACTTACAATTGACTCCTCACAAGAAGCAAACAACAAATGCAATAAGCAAGAGAAAACAAGTTGCCAATAAATGGTCTTACACTCGACTCCAAGGAAAGGAATGCCAATGAATGGTCTTAGTTCCAAATCCCACCAGATCATAGGAAACAACTGCCAATCAATGGACTTATGCTTGTCTCCTCCATAGACAAAACAAAATGTCACAAAGATATGAACAATGATTATGAAATGATATACAAGTAATGATGATACATGCACCAAGGCACACATAAGCAAATATGCACAGATGAATCAAGTAAGCAAACAAACAAGTCAATTAGCACACACTATACACAATCAATTAGGCTCAAGCAAGGTTAGGCTTTACAGCCAACTGGAATGGGGTATTTTGTGCTCTTAACCCTAACATTGAGAGTTAGGGTGAAGCAGATGAAAAGGAGATGAGGGGTGTGCCTCATAGCTCTTATCCCTGGTCAGGGAGAGCTTTGATCAATGGAAAGTGTGGGAGTTCAGAAAGTTGGAACTCTTCTCCACAAATGATTGACTCTATAAGATCTTGGGTTATTATTCACAATGCATCAACACATGGTGTGAGCAAAGTGAATGACACACTGAGTAGCAGGAGATGGATTGCACATCTCTTTTATCTTCCAATTGCCTCTTAAGAGGACTTTACCTGCTTGGCACAAAATTAAACAAAACAAAAACATTTCCTCTTAAGGAGGGCTTCAGACAGGTGCCTGCCAATAACAGTAGGTCTTCCAGACTACATGAAGATTAGGGATTATACCTAAGTGGTTAAGCAACCAAGCAAAGCAAAGTTCAAATAAACTTAAAGCAACTTAGGTACCTGTGGAAACAACTAAACAAATCAGTACAATACTCAGACAGACAGACAACAGTCAATAAGCAACAGACAATCCCAATGTACAAAATGTGTAAGCCATAAGGCAAACTCAAGTGAGTTAGCATCAACCTACAAAACACACAAGTGTTAGCAATCAAAAGCAAATATCAATATTCACATGATGTAGCATCATCAACTATGGAACTTGGATGCTCAACCTGAAATCAAAGCTCACATGTAAGCAACAAACCACTAGGTCAAAGCCTAGGGTCAAAGATGGAGAAAAAATTCAAAACAGGAGCTGAAATTCAACACAAAGTAACTTCAAACACATATTGACATATCCTAAAAAGGCTCACATCAAAATCAATCATCAAATGCATTTCATGATCAAGTGAAGTCCAAGGCAATTTCAAAGCTCATATGTGATCAACATGAATGAAAAATTCAAATCAAAACAGAAATGATTCAAATAAATCTGGAAAAATTCATGCACATTCAAGACATCCACAACATCCATCACACAAAAAAATCAGAAGCATTGGAGATCATTTGGCATGGAAATCACATTGTACAAGTTGAACATCAAACGGTGTGACACAAATTGTCACCCCAAGTTAACACAAGCATAAAACAGAAATGGTAATTGAGAAAAATGTCAAACTAAAACCAAAATGTCCAGCAATGTGTCTAGATTCAGCATGCAAAATTTCACATTCATTGGATTAAAGACAAGCATTTCACAATGGGATAAGCAAGGCAAGGTCACAATTAGACATATGATCAATCATCCTAGCACAAAATAAAATCCAGCCATGCACAATTTTGGAAATTATGATGAAAAAATAATAGACAAACAGAGGAACAAGTGGCAAAAAATTGGAGATCAAATGATGCATTTTTCTATTTTATATGATTTTTCTAAGTTGAGGAAAAAATTGAAATCAAAACATGGCCAAGGCATGAAATAATGGAGGGAAACATGAAAATAGCAAGGGAATTTGAATATTTCGCTCGGCCAGGATCGAACCTGGCACGAATTTGAAAACACGCGCCTAACCAAAACGACAGCGTTTTGGTCTAACCCTAAGCCTGGCAACGCGTTTTCCAGAATTTCGTAGCAAATGATGAACTCGTAGCAAACTCATAGCCAGTTTGTAGCTAATCTGGAAAACGTATGATCTTCATCTTCTTCCTCATGAAGATGATGAACTTCATGAGTGAATTTCCAGAAAATTTTAGAAAACTCCAGAAATCAAAAACAAGCACAGCATTCGAATCCTCATTTCATGCACATGCAAGATCCATAACCAAATCATGCAAAAACATCAAAACAAGTTCGGATCGAAGAAAATAAAATTTGACATCAAACTTTCAATTAAGCATAACTTCATGAATATTGCGCCATTTCACTCAAATTTTATACCAGCATGATCACCAATGAAAGATCTACACAATTATCATGATGAATTGCAAAATAATTGGACTCGAAACCTGACCTCTTTGAAGAATAGAAACTGGAATCGTGCTCTACAAAGCTCAGCAATGCCTCAAATCTTCTCTATAATGCTTATTGAAGTGATTAATGATGAATTGAATGCTCCAGCACGCCTGAATCCAGCTCAATTTCCAAACTCCATTGAACCTTCAAGCTTTGAGTATGGTCCAAACTGGCACGATTTGATCCAATTCCACTCAAAAATGCTTCATGATCATGAATCAAT
This sequence comes from Lathyrus oleraceus, assembly GCF_024323335.1. Classification (NCBI taxonomy): domain Eukaryota; kingdom Viridiplantae; phylum Streptophyta; class Magnoliopsida; order Fabales; family Fabaceae; genus Lathyrus; species Lathyrus oleraceus. Next base: position 165,739,789 of record NC_066582.1, read on the forward strand.
CAATAGAAAATGCTCTTGTGTGAAGAATTTGGAAAATATTTTGAGAGAAAAAATTTGGTTGATTTTGAATCTAGATCTGAAAATGGATGTTAATGATGAAAGCAATTGAGATTATCCTTATATATCCCATGCTAATCACACTGAAATCATGTTTAAGCCAAATGCAATTAAGATTAGCAAGTTATGAAGGTGTATGCATCAATTGGTATTTTCACCTCATGCACTTCATGCATGCGTGAACAGTACCAACACAAGGCCCCAAACCACTTAAAAATAGTCCATGTAAGCTTTGGAAGTGATTTTTCATGCATATAATCATCCAAAATGTTTTTATGAAATTTCCTTCAAAAATCTTCATGAATGAGCACATGATCATGCAAGGGAAATTAAAGCCATGTAATGGATGTTTTGGAAAGTGCATGTCATGATGAACAAAATGCAAAAAGAACCACCAAAATTGGAGCTTTGGTTCAATAGTTATGCCCATTTGAATTTTCAAACACACTTTGCCATGATTGGATCATATCTCCTCAACCACACATCAGAAATTCATGATTTTGGACTTTTTGGAAATGAGAGAGAAAGATCTACAACTTTCATGTTCAACAAAATTTCATTTGAAGCTTTCTTGATGATGTAATATTGAATTGAAGTTGGTCTAAAACCTTTCCATTTTTGGAAAGTTCAAATTATGGGTCACTTGCTATTTTGGGAAAGTCTTGACTGGACCTCAAATTCTTCAATGTGAGTGTTTGAAATGTCAAATGAGACTTGTTTAAACATGAATGAAGTATTTCTAATCACTTCCCACCTCCAAATCCACAGTTGACTTTGCAGTTGACTTTCTAGGTCTTCAGATGACTTGAAAATGTTCTGATGAGATTCAAGCCCCTACCACTTGGGATTTTGCCTCAAAATGACATCATAGCTCATATGAACTCTTGATAATGATCATGGGGCCCAAATCTCAAGAATGACCACCATCTATTGCTCAATGAATGCCTTTAATTTGCCTTGACCTGTTATTGCTTCATCTGCAAGACAAAGGGTTAATGACATATTTTTGTACTTTTTGGTTAGTGATAAAAAGAAAAACAATGATATACAAATTCAAACATGCTTGGTGATCAAGAACCATTCTCAATAAAGATCCCACCCATAGGGAAGGAAGCAAGGTGTCCAATGATCCTTGAGGCAATGTAATGATATGATATGATGCCATGAGGGATCTTAGGGACAAAATTGGGGTCTTACAGTCTCTACGAACAATTGTACGGATTACTGGTTCAATTACGATCCTTACATTCTAACCTTATAAATTTAGTTAGACATGGTAAAGTAAAAGTGCATTAATTTAAATAAAAGTAGTGCGAGTGCAGAAAGTAAATAAAAGTAGTGCGAGTGCGGAAAGTAAATAAAAGTAGTGCGAGTGCGGAAAGTAAATAAAGTAAAGCGAGTGCGAGAAAATAAATAATTTAAAGCGAGTGCGAGGAAATAAATAAAGTAAAGCGAGTGCGAAGAAATAAATAAAGTAAAGCGAGTGCGAGGAAATAAATAAAAGTAAAGCGAGTGCGAGGAAATAAATAAAAGTAAAGCGAGTGCGAGGAAATAAATAAAGTAAAGCGAGTGCGAGGAAATAAATAAAGTAAAGCGAGTGCGAAGAAATAAATAAAGTAAAGCGAGTGCGAGGAAATAAATAAAAGTAAAGCGAGTGCAAGGAAATAAATAAAGTAAAGCGAGTGCGAGAAAATAAATAAGATAAAGACAAGTAATAAAAACCTGCTCCAATCAGAGGGTTGAATAAATTGCAAAGCGGAAATGAAAATGGCGGCAGGATTAACTTCCTTCCAAAGTGCTCCAAACTCGATTACAGACTCTATCACAGACTCGATTACACAATTGTGGTAACACTCCAATGCGAAGCGATTACCACTTTATAATACTAAATATATGCCTAAGTGAAACAAAGTTGCTCTGACTTTGCCTCTGCTCTAAGTTTGGATGATTGTAAAAGTGAATTCGAGTTTCTATTTATAAGCAAGTAAAAAGATGGAAATGACAAGGATGCCCTTCAACTTGAAAATGGGAGGGAAAAACTTTCCTCTTGTGGCGCCCGCCACAAGGTCATGGCGCCCGTCACAAGCACAAAATGAGGCGCCTTAGTGGAAGTAGTGGGGAACGTGGGAGTTGAGGGAAGTTGAGCTTGGACACGTCATGGCAGGGTCTATGGTGCCAGCCATGGGGTAGGCCACAAGTACAAAATGCTGAATTTTAGGGTTTTTAACTCTTTTTCACTCCTTTTCTCGATCGGGACTCCGATTAAAGTGAAAACCTGAAAACAAAGGAAAACATACCAATAACACAACAAAATGATAATAAAACAACTAGAATGCATGTGAAATCGGAGTCGAAAATACGGTAAATTTCAGTGTTATCAACTTGCAACAAACCCTTGATTCTTGGTTGATCCAATCAAGTCTTGTCAATATCAATGGAACTTGGGTGTTGATAGGGTGTAAACCCTAACCCACCAAAATGGATGATTAATCTTGACAATGACTTGATTCATCCCTTGACCATTGTTTGCCTTGTGTGTGATCCCTTATTTGTGATTGTTGCATTCATGCATTCATGCGCATCATAACATTCATCACACAAAGATTTCAAGAAACTGAGGTATTATTTGCAAATATTTTCAGACCATGGATTATGGACGAAGGAACACTAAGAAGTACAGTTTCAGATGTCCCGACTTGAAAGAGTTAAGGAAGCTAGCATCTTTTGTATTAGATCCCTTGGACTTCAAACAACGTTATGGAAAGCTTCAATCCATCTTGTCTGCTGATGTGGTTGAAGGACTTTTGAGTGTGCTAGAGCAGTTCTATGATCCTCTCTACCGTTTTTTCACTTTCCCAGATTTTCAGCTTGTGTCTACCTTGGAGGACTATTCTCATCTTTTGGGGATACATGTTTCTAGTAGAGTGCCTTTTAGTGGATTGGAGGAGATTCCCCGATCTAATCTTATTGCTGAAGCTCTTCACTTGAAGAAGTCTGAGATGGAGACTCATTGGGTGAAGAAAGGAGGATTGTTTGGGTTGCCATCTGATTTCCTCATCAAGGAAGCTATTGCTTTTACTCAAGCTGGTAGTGTGGATGCTTTTGAAGCTATCTTTGTGTTGCTCATTCATGGATTAGCTTTGTTCCTTAACATTGATGGTTTTGTTGATGTTAACGCCATTAGACTTTTCTTGATTGGGAATCCTGTGCCTACTTTGTTGGGTGATATCTATTTCTCTTTACATCTAAGGAATTCTAAGGGTGGTAGAAATATTTTCTGTTTCATTCCTCTTCTATACAAGTGGTTTATTTCGCACTTGCCTCAGACACCTGCTTTTATGGAGAACAAACAATGTCTAAGGTGGTCTCAGAGACTTATGTCTCTCACTAATGATGATATAGTTTGGTATGATCCGTCTTTGAGCAGTTTGGATATTATTGATAGTTTTGGTGAATTCTCTAATGTGCCTCTCATTGGCACGCAAGGAGGAATTAACTACAACCCTGCTTTGGCTCGTCGTCAACTTGGGTTCCCCTTGAGAGATAAACCTAATAACACTTTGTTAGAAGGTCTTTTCTATCAAGAGGGTAAAGATCCCCAACGTTTGAAGCAGAAGATTGTGCATGCTTGGTATAATGTGCATAGGAAGGGAAGATCTGAGCTTGGTTCGCGCAATTGTGTAGCTCTAGAAGCTTACACTCTTTGGGTGAAGAAGAGAGATTTGGAGTTGAAGATGCCTTATCCTTGTGAAAGACCTATGTCTATGGTTGTGGTTGAGCCATTAACTCTCCCTAACCAAGATATAGAGAAGTTGGAAGACGCGCTCGTCAAGATGAAGCAAGAGAAGGATATGCGGGAAGAGCGTTTTCATGCTTTGAGCAAGAAGCATGAAGAGTTGCAGTTGGAGTCTAAGGATAAGGATGCGCTTATTGAGCTACTTGAAGACCGAGTGACGAAGAGATAAAGAGAGCCAGAGGTTCCATCTTCTAGCATGACTCAGCCTTCCATTGCTTGGAAGAAGATTGTTGATCAGCTTGTCCTCGAGAAGACTCAGATGAAGGCTTCTTTTGAGATCGAGATCCATCGCATTCGAAGGAAGTACACGCCTACAGCCAGATCTTCTGACATTGTTGTTAGGGATCCTTAGGATGACTAGTCTCCTTTTCTCTTGTATTTTTATTTTGGTTTATGAAATTATACTCAGTGTAATCCTTCCCGTTTATATAAATAAAAAGAGATTTTTGGTCATATCAAATTATTGCAATTGTCATTTATATATATATATATATATATATATATATATATATATATATATATATATATATATATATATATATATATATATATATATATATATATATATATATATATATATATATATATATATATATATATATTTGCAAACGATATAGTAAGTTCCTTGAAAGTAAAATAATAATAATCAAGCATTGCATTTCATGCATCATTTGCATAAGCAGGTTTTCGCCAGATGTCTAATTGGTGTTTCTTCCTTGCTTTAGCCAAGCTGACTCACCAGTACAATACACGAGCCAATCATCTGAGAATCATGGAACACCTAGAGCAAGAGACTAGAGAGCTGAAGGACGAGATCGCCCACTTGACAGCCATGATGGAGTCAGTTCTTGCCGCTCAAAGTCAATCTTCTCTAACGCCTGCAACTCCTCCTGCGAGGACTGTTATTTCAGAGGTGGTTACCTCTACTGTGCCTGCTGCTTCCGCCCATGATGGTTGTGCTATTTGTAGTGTTAACCCGAGGGGTTGTGAAGTTGTGAAAAGGGACATCCAACGTCTGATGGATGAAGGCATGATCCATATTGTTCAATCCCGTCATGTAGATGACGATGTTAATGTCATAGTTCATGTCTTCAAGCAGCTTGAGAAGTTGGTGATTCAGTATGACTCCAGTAACAACAATAGTCAAAGATCAGTATCGCCGTTGGTAATACGGTTAGTGGGCCCAGTCTCGTATTCATCTAATAAAGTTGTGTCATATCAGTATAATGCTACAATGATGAAGGGTGGTCAAGAGGTCCCGTTACCTACGACTAGTTCAGTAGTGAGCATTACTGATGTAACGAAGGTGACCCGCAGTGGTCGAGTGTTTGGGCCGGTGTTCCCAAAGGATAAAGAGGAAACAATTGTTGGTAAGAAAGTGGAGGTGCCTAGTGTAGACCTAGTTGGCTGTTCAAAAGATAAGTCTGGTGAATCCAGTAACTTGAAAGTCAATGATGATGATGAGGTACTCCGATTAATCAAAAGGAGCGAGTTTAATGTGGTAGAGCAGTTGCATAAGTCATGAAAGATGGTTATTTCAGTAATTATTTTGAAAAATATGTTATTTTAGAATTTAAATTAAAAAATATGGTTATTTTAAAAAAAAATTATGTGGTTATACGGGAAAATTTTCTCTAATTATTTTGATTACTACTCCTTGCGTCTCAAAATGAGTGACTCATTTGGAATAAAAGAGTGCCCCAAAATGAATAACTCATTTCAATTTCCAATACATTTTTTTCAATTCTACTCTCTAATTAATATCATTTTCATCATTCGCAATACTTGACAATGACACTTTAGTAAAAATATCATTTTCTCTTTTTCATTTATTAATTTTTCTTAATCTATGTGAAATGATCAACTGGATTATTCATTGTGGGACGGAGTGAGTATTAATCTACAAGCATTAAATGTTATTTTTTCAACAACAACTCCCCCTTTATCTATAATATATTTAATTATTTATCACAATCATTTTACTTTTTCTATATATATAATACTATCTTGAATTTTATAAATAACACTTAAAAATAAATAATTTTTTTTCAAAAAAGAGACACAAAGGATTGGATGGAGTATTATATTAATTTAAATATTATTATAATAATTTCAAATTTTTATGTGAGATCATTTTGAAATAAATTTTGCCATGATGCATAATCCGATTATCCCAATCCAAACGGACTAGACAAGACCGACTTGATGTAACGGGTTATATCATATTTTTAGACAGAGAAAAATGAAAAAAGATTTCGTACATGAGTTGCATTATAAACTACTCCCGTTGAGTCATGTCTGCAGATAACAAAAAATAATGATTTTTTTATTCTGTGTTGGGTATGATGTAAGAACTAGGAACATGGGACGATGTTGTATCCCATCCACTTTCTTTTCCAATCTTTGTTTTCACTTTCAACTCTAAATTATTCTAGTCCATTCTTTTCAATCGTTTCAAGTTTCAACCAACATAATGTGAGATAGAAATCTATGATTTTTTTAACCTTACACTAAAAATGTAGGATATTATCATATGCTTTCTCACAAATGATGTACAAATCAACAGCATGCAAGATGGAAAGTATGTTACTGTTAGATACTCTCCGTTCTTTTTTAATTGATATTTTTTACTGTTTATATATTTAAAAAAAAGTTTATTATTGTTCTTACTTTCCAAATTATATTTTTTCTTTATATCTAATGCTCTTATTAATTATTGTTCTATATATTTATTATTGTTAACATCGTATAAAAAGTTTGATTTGATTTTGAAAACTACAGTAAAATAATTCATATATTTTTGCGGCTTGGAGCGAAAAAATATTTTTTGTTCTCAAAAGTTCATTGAATTTATGGGTGCATTTTGATTGGGTAGAGGATTGACTTGCATAATTTTATTTATTTTCCAATGACATTATGTATTTGCAATTGCTCATGGTGACACTTTTTTCTTTCATCCTTCACCGTAGGTATTATCATCACTTTGAAACAAATTCTTGTACGCACAATTATTAGTTTCAGTATTACTACTTACGTATTGGCGATTGTTTCAATATTACTACATATATTAAATTGTGGTGTTGTGAATCATGCAAAAAGTAGATTTGATTTTTAAAATAACCATATAAAAAAATTCGAAAATAATCAATAATTCCAAAAATCAAAATAATTAGGTTTTGAAGATGATGCATCAGATGAATTGCCGCAACCCCAAAGCATTAAGAGGAGACGCCAATAGCATTGACGCATGCATTGGACTCCTCATGAGGAGGCGCCAATGCTATTGACGCATGCATTAACCCTCATGAGGAGACGTCAATGCTCCTGGCGCCTAGGTGCAATGGATGGTGTATGCGCTTATTCATCTGACGCATACACCCCCCCCCCCTTGTAATTTTTTTTTTAACTTTTTTAAATTTTTTTAAATTTTAATTTTATTTATTTAATAAATAAAAATAGTAATGAAAAAATAAATTTATTGATGATGTAATAATTAGTTACATTGAACTGACAATAAACTAATGACCGACCCAATTATAACGTCCCCCTGTTCCACATCCAGGTGCGTTAGTTTGTCTTCGAGATCTCCCACGATTTTCTTGAGGTGTTCGAGGTCTTTGTGTGCTGACCTGATCGAGAAATTGCTAGTGGGAAGGTCCGACGGAAGTTCCAGCGATTTTTGATAGATGTGTCATCATTTGTTCTCAATATCCGGAGGGGCTCTGGCCAACGGCGTTTCCGTAATGGAGTTCAGTGCCCATGTCATCGTAGTTAGGTCGTTGGGGTTGGGTGGATTGGGGACGGTATAGTTGCCCAAATTGGGCCATTGAGTCATTTTGGAAACGAAGCAATGGTTCCTGGAGCGTACTATAGTTAAACAATGGTTGAGTGTTATGTTGATGGGATGTTTGGGTGGTCATTGGTGGGGGGCTACGATGAAGTGGCCCATATGAATCATCTGGGCTATAGATGGTTGTGGTTGCGGGGTTTGGTTCTTGGTATTGTGTTTGGGTGGGTGGTATGAATGGATGGCGACGTTAGATGGTTGGTTGTTGGATGGATGACATGAACGGGTTGTGAGGTTGGGTGTTTGGTTGTTGTGTGTATGTGGTAGGTTGATGTTGTGTGGTTGGTTGTTGGGTTTGGGTGGGTTCACATTGGTGTTGGGTGAGGAATTATTGTGGGGCGTACAATGACGAAGCAAGTTGGTGTGGATCCATCAAATATCGCGGCTCATATGCAAATTGTTGAGTTCTTACCGACCTAAACCATGCCATATATTGTTGAGTCGATCTTGCACCATGGATGTCTGGTTCATTTAAGATGTGTTGTCGTTGATTTCTCCATTGACAACACATCTCTTTTGCAAAGTCTCTCTAGTCAGAATAATCCCATTGTGCATCAACCATTTTTTGATGCCAATTCCCCAAACACGTGGGAGATTTTGGAATCTGTTGTAGCATGATGAACTGCAGTTTGACCCGATCACTCTGGTGCATTTCCACTGTAGTGAATCGGATAATTGGTGTCTTCGTTGTCCAAACTGCAGCATCGTCATGGTTCACATCATGATCCAGGCTCAAATATGGTTTCCAAATAAACTATAAAACAATACGAAATAATTAGATGGAAAATAATTTGATAAGTATTTTTAAATTAAAATATAGTTGTGTATGAGTATTACATCGTCATGTCTAATATGGTCCAATAGATCGCGATAGACTACAATAGCGTGTTTCAAACACCTATTGTAGTTCATCCCCCTTACTGACCACCTTAGATAAAAAAAAGTGAAAAATATTATTTACTGTTAATTATAATATAAAATATAATTAACTAAATGGTAAAGTGTTAGACTTACTTGGTTGCAAACGGGAACACGAATGGACGCTCGTTAATCGGGGTGAGCGACGACATTCTTGACCAACCCCAAGCTTGAAGCAAATACGCACATGAAAAAAAGTACAGGTATTCTTTTTTGCAGTTTTACACATTGCACTATATAGATGGGTCAACACAGTTGAACCCCAACCATATGTGTTTATCTTATTAATGTTGCGTAATAAAGGTAAATACATTATATTTACAGAATTACCTGTACTTTCTGGAAACAAAAAATTACCAAATAAAATCATAATATAACATCGAGCTTTTATTATTTTCTCGTACTCGATTGAATCTTCGGACAATATTATACTGGCATAATATTGTTTAAGGTATTTTAAATTTATACCTTTCCCCCTTGCTTGACCGGATGTCTCTCCCTCAGTTTCGTCGTCTAACAAAGGGGCACCCAATAATTTATTGCAGATAGAGTTGTCTTGGTTAACTCTACCATTCATGGTCTTTCCATCTATACGGAGACCCAATAACATGTACACATTCTCAAGTGTGACGGTACACTCACCAATCGAAAGGTGAAATGCGTGGGTCTCGGGTCTCCACCTCTCCAACAAAGCAAGAATGAACTTGTAGTCCATCGGGTATGAAACAATGTTGAGTAGATTTCCAAATCCACATCCTCTAATATATGGTTCTATTAAAGAATCGTGGGGTACATATTCATGTACACAGCATCTAAAACGCTTCGGATCCTAATAACAAAAAAGTAAGAAATGCAATAAGAAGAAGAAATACATAATGAACAAAGACAACTCTATAAGAAGTAAGAAAAACATAGTCAAAAAGAGAGATAACATACAAATGTCGAGATATTCTCGAGTTTTCCTCTGTGTTCATCGCCCATAGTCAACAAAGACATGATTTGATGTTGCAGAGCTTGAGTGTGGTAGAGAAATAATGTGACAAAGAAGAATATAGATGAGTATTGATGAAGATGATTTGATATTGTTGATATGAAAGGCTATTTATAGATGAATGAGTTAGTAGGTTTGCAACCTAAGAAGAATGGGATTGGTTACATGGAATGGCAAAAGAAGACAGTGGAATGACAAAATGCAGTCTACCATTAGCTTTGTCTTTGTCCTAGGCGCATGTGAAGAATCCACATGAAAAGGAAGAGGCGCCCTTCCTCTTGGCGCCTGCATGTGATTCTTCATATGCAAGGAAGAGGCGCCCTTCCTCTTGGCGCCTTAGTGTAGGGCATGGGAAGGGGCACCCTTCCCAGTGGCGCCTTAGTTCATTTGAAGTGAAGGGGCACCCTTTCTCTTGGCGCCCAAGTTGCTTTATGGAGCCTAGGGAATGGGCGCCTGTTGGAAATATTAGGGCTCAGAGATTCCTTGCTTCAGAGATTCCTGGATTCCCTGGGCACATGTGTGTTCTTGTCACTCTTGTCACTGCATATGGGTTCTTTTTACTGCATGCATGGTCAAGTCTGTACAGACAAACCAAGTGATAAATGCAACGCTATTTATGTTGTGCAGATGAACAACTTAGCAATGCATTCAATTCCAGTAAAGAAACTTACATTTTTAATATTTGAACAAAATGTATTCCACACAACATTACATGACCAGTGCCCATGTCGAAGGTGAAATATTTGATCATCAGTTGTTCGGTTTTTGTTTTCGAAACACAGAGGTAACTCAGTTTACAATAAATCGACGATCAAATTTTTTACATCTGAAACAAAGAATAGAAAAGAAATTTCAGTGCATTAATGTGGGCCAAATCATCTATAAAAGAATATTCGAGATGATGACGATGTTTAGCATATGTTTGTCAGTCACGAACAATCCGGTTACAATGATATAGAGTTGTATATATTACTACATTAACAACAGGTGTCTCAGTTCATTGATCAGTCACAAGTGTTTTGTGAGACTGATGACGAACAAGTTGAGGTAAATGTTCCAGATGACGAAGAAGAAGAAGCCGAGATCATGGTTGATTCAATGGTGAATGCTGATGAGGAAGAGAAGTCAATACCAGCAAGTCATGTATACTGTCCATCCCAACACATGACAAGGTTGAATTTGGGTTCAGATGAACCTTCATCAGATGTATGGTACAATCCTTACGTGCAAATGCAAGGATTTTTGAAACAAGGAGACACCTTTCGCACAAAAGAGGAATGTGTAAAAGACATTAAGAAATTCCACATGCAACTATCAGCTGATTTCAGAGTTGACAAAACTGACGCATTGAGGTATAAAGTTTATTATCCGAATGAGCACCGTCTCTTTAGGCTGTCAGCTTCGCACCGGAAGAGGAGCGAGTCTTGGGAGATTGGATCAATGGGTCCATATCACACATGCATGCTGACAAACCCAATGCAGGATCATCGTAAATTAAGCTCTCAGCTAATATACGATGAAATATTATCTATCATTGGCGACAATCCGTCGTTAAAGGTGAGTATAATAATCTCGCATATTAGGGCAGAGTACGAGTACACTTCATCATATAGGAAGACATGGATAACTAGGACAAAGGCTGTTGAAAAAGTGTTTGGCAATTGGGAGGAGTCTTACAAACAACTTCCAAAATACTTGTTGGCTCTAAAAAAATATGCTCCCAGGACTTTTGTCAAGTTGGAAACATTGTCCGTGTATACACCAGACGGTAAGTGTGCTGTTGGAAATGGAATATTTCACCGTCTCTTCTGGGTATCAACCATGCATCATAGGTTTTTCTTCCTGTAAACCAATTATACAAATTGATGGTACATGGTTGTATGAGAAATACAAAGGAACGTTACTGATGGCAGTGGCACAAGATGGGAACAACAACATTTTTCCAATCGCCTTTGCTCTAGTTGAAGGGGAGACTGTTGAGGGATGGAGTTTTTTCCTAAGAAATCTTCGATTGCATGTTGCACCTTAGCCTAACTTATGTTTGATCTCCGACAGACACCCTTCAATCATCAATGCATATAATAACATTGATAACGGATGGCCAAATCCTTCCTCGACGCATGTGTTTTATATTAGAAATATTGCTCAGAATTTCATGCGGGAAATCAAAGATAAGACATTGCAGAAGAAGGTTGTCAATGCAGGTTATGCATTATCAGAACCTTCTTTCAAACACTACTACGAGGAAATAAGATTGTCAAACGAAGATGCAATATGGTGGATCGATAGTATTCCATTGGAGAAGTGGACTAGGGCATATGACAACGGTCAACGTTGGGGCCACATGACAACAAATCTTCTGGAATCTATGAACTCTGTCTTTAAAGGCATCTGTAACCTACCTATAACTACTTTGATGCAGGCGACATATTTCAAGCTAGGGGCGTTGTTTGAAATCAGACGCTCAAAATGGAGTTCAGTGTTGCAATCTGAACAGTTGTTCAGTGATGCTTCAATGAAATTCATTAGACATGAAGCTGCCAAAGCAAACACACATGTGGTTACGGTCTTTGACCGCACTAAAGGTTGGTATAGTGTTATCGAGTCCATCGATCACAATGAGGGCATGCCGATGGGACAATACAGAGTCGAACTAGATAGAGGTTGGTGCGACTGCGGAAAGTTCCAAGCCTTTCGTACCCCCTGCTCCCATGTAATTGCGGCATGCTCAAAGGTTCGAAGAGATCTATCCTACTTGCTATCTGAAGTTTACAAAGTCGTCTACCTTTCAAATGTTTATAAAATTAGTTTTTCCGGAGTGGCAAAAGAGGATTATTAGCTAGAATATCAAGGGGACATCGTCTGACACAACTAAGTTATGTGAAGGAATAAAAATGGTCGCCCAAACAGCACCCGGATTCGAACCGAAATGGATACGGCGAACAAAATGGTTAGACTATGTAGTTCATGTCGTCAGCTAGGTCACAATCGTGATAATTGTCCTAGTGTTGGAACGAGCACAACCAGATAAATTCACATGTACCTCTATTGCAATATATGAAAAACTAAATTTATTTGATATTAGACGTTTGTGAAGAAAGTACCATTACATAAACAATAACACAAATAATTATAACAAATACAATATAAGAACTATGCAATTACAACCATCAAAACAATTTTGAACATGTAATGCATCATCCTACAAGCGTCTTGGTCAGTCTTAATATCCACCCATTCGCGCACTTCTCCGTTTTGGTTGAACGTGGACACAAGTCATTGTATTCTTCTAATCCTTTCACCCTCTCCAATTTCTCCCTCTAATCAACTGTACAACGTCTGATTAAGACGTTCAAACATATATATGCTCCAAAGATGAATCTGTACCGGAGCCGTAACGGCGGAAATATTACATCAGCATTTTGTTTCTGAATGTATGCAGACATTGTTAAAACAGAGAAACTTGAAGGTGATGGTAGTTGAACTAGAGAAATTATGGTATTAGGAGATGATTTTGAGTGAAAAATATTGCATCCAAGGCGTGGTATTTATACATTAATTGTATGCAGACGCCTGAGGGATTGGCGCCCACAGGAAAAAACATGCAGGCGCCAGATGAGTTGGCGCCCACACTACAAGGCACACCTAGGCGTCAGGAGCATTGGCGTCTCCTCATGAGGGACAATGCATGTGCCAATAGCATTGGCGCCTCCTCATGAGGAGCCCAATACATGCACCAATGCTATTGGTGCCTCCTCTTAATGCTTTGAGGGTGCGCCAATTTGTCTGGCGCATCCTCTTCAAACCTGGTTATTTTGGTGTTTTTTTTGAATTATTGGTTATTTTTTATTTTATTTTTAAAAAAATGGTTATTTTAAAAAAAATCCAAAAAGTATCTCTGAAAGTGTCCACATGATTCAATATAAAATTGGATTTACATAATTGATTCCTGATTGAATATAGTGACATTATTTTTTTGGTCAATTTTATTTGATACTTTGCTCAATTATGGTATTGTGATTATCTCATAGTTGATTACAATGAGTAATGATAAAGATATCTATCTTCAGTCGATTAGTGTTCAACTCATTGGAGAAATGTTTTTTATTGGAGTTATGTAATGAAAAAAAATTGAAAGGAAAAAGGATGTGGAGTTATGTTGATGGAACCTCGGTTAAACCTATAGATAAAAAAGATGAAGTAAAATATACAAAAGAGTTGGAAACATGGAATGTTAGTAATTCAAATATCCTTACTTGGATCAATAATTATGGTTCTCAGTCAATAGGTGTGCAACTAGCAAAATATGATACTGCTAAGGAGGTTTGAGACTATTTGAAACGTTTGTACACTCAATCTAATTTTGTAAAATAGTATCAATTGGAGAGTGATAGTAGATCTCTCAAACATAATAATATGATCATTCAAGAATTCTATTCAGCGATGATAATTTGTGAGATTAGTTGGCTCTTATGGAATCAAGTGAATTGAAAGTTATCAAAGCGTACACTGATCAAAGAGAATAACAACATTTGGTTCAATTTCTGATGGTGCTTAGGGATGATTTTGAGGGCATCCGTGGGGGTATTCTGCATCAGAATCCTCTTTTCTAGTGTTGATTCAGTTTTTAATGAATTGTCCGTAGAAAAAATTAGACTCAAATCCCATTCAAATTTGATTCCAAATAAAGGAGTTTTATCCACTCCTCCATTTGTTTTGCTGCTCTATTTCACAAAGGAAAACCTCAAGGTAGGGTTGGGCTTGGTATTGATGAATGTGCTTTTTGTAAGGAGAAAGGTCATTGGAAAACACAATGTCCCAGGTTGAAAGCAAGTAAGAAAAATTTCAAAAGTCCATCATCCAATGTTGTTGTTGTTGCTTCTGCTACTATTGGCTTTGGTTTTGATCATGTATATCCATCTGAGACTACATCTCAAATATCTGATATTGCATAGTAGCTCCAAAAGATTCTTGTTTAAAGGTATATCTCCTTTCATGGATTATAGACTTAGGAGCATCACACCATATACCATGTGATGCCAAATCATTTGCTTCTTTGAATATTGCACCATCTATGTTAGTTATGACTGTTGATGGCACTCATATGCCATTATAAGGCATTGGTTTTGTCTCCACACCTAATTTGTCATTTAATGATGTTTATTATATTCCTAACCTCACTTTGAGTCTTGCTTCTATTAGTCAGTTGTGTGATTATGGTTACTCAATCATGTTTTCTTCCACTTCTTGCTATGTCCAGGATCCTCATTCCGGGAGGTTGATTGGGACATGCCGTAGACAATGGGGACTTTATGTTTTGGATGAGTTGAGAGTTCCAGATACTGCAGCCTCAACCTCTAGTTCCACAACTAATTTATTATCCTCTTTTCGTTTCAATTCTTCATCTTCTAGTTTTTATTTATGGCATTACCATCTTGGACATGTCTCTGCTTCTATATTAAAGTATTTGGCTTCTACTGGAGCTTTAGGAAAGTTACAAACCAGTGATATTTCAGATTGTTGTGGTTGTAAACTTGCTAAACTTTCAAATTTACCATTTAGTAAAAGTGTTTTCATTTCATATGCATCATTTGACTCAGTTCACTCTGATGTATGGGGTTCATCGCCGCTTCTTAATAAGGGTGAATCTAGATATTATATTTCATTTATTGATGACTATACTCGTTATTGTTGGGTTTATCTTATGAAAAATTGTTATGAATTTTTGTATATTTACTGTACGTTTCGTGCTATGGTTTAGACTCAACATAATGTTGTTATAAAGTGTTTCTATTGTGATTTAGGTGGTGAGCATACATCTAACAAATTCTTTGAATTGCTTGCTTTTGATGGTACAAATTATCAAACATATTGTACTGATACTCCTAAACATAATGGAGTTGCTGAAAGGAAACATCGTCATATTATTGAGACTAGGGATGTGCATGGATAACTATTTAATATGAACCAATCCATTTTTATGGTTATGATTTATAAAGCAAACCACTTCTCACAAAAACCAATTTAAAATTTTGAACCGGTTTAAAGCCGAATTTAAATGGGTTTTGATTTTAATCAAAATTATTTAATTTAATTTAAATTGTATTTTTCTAAAATTAATATTAATTTTTAAATTTAAAAACATAAACAAATTTTATGAGGTTTTAAAATTTAAAAAATATACAAAAAACAATTTTTTTAGAAAAAAAAAATATATTCAGAAAAAAGAAAAAAAATATATCAAAAAAAATTGAAAATAATAAAATTCTATTCTGAAAATGAAAAAAAAATCTTAAATTTTTTTTCCAAAAAATAAAAATAACTGAAAAAAAATTATTTTAAAAAATGGAAATAAAAAATAAAAAAATTCTGAAAATAAAAAATAATTTCTATTCTGAAATTATAATTTTTTTTAAAAAGTTCTGAAAATAAAAGTGTTTTTTATTCTCAAAATTTGAAAAAATAACCTTTTTGAAAATTAAAAAAATTATCAAAAAAAATTATTTAAAAAGAAATCTAAATTTTTTAAAAAAATAATTTTTTTTACTATAAAGAATGCAAAATATTTTTGATAAAAAATATTTTTTTATTTAGAAGAAAATAATAATTTTATTTGAAAAAAAAATCATATATAATTTTTTCAAAAAAAAAATTATGAATATAATACTTTTCGTGAAAAAAAATTCTGAATTTTATTTTTAAAATAATTTTTTGATGAAATTTAAAATATAAAATTAATTTATAATGTGATAAAACATAAAAATAGACAAATATAAAAATTTAACGTATAGTAAAATTTGGATACCCAATAACAAAACCAAATTTTTATAATGGGTAACGGTTTATATTTGGATAACAAAATGGATACCCAAATTGTTATTTTAGCATTTGATTTGATTTTTTAAAAGTGGAACAATTTGGATACCAATTCGGTTATGAATAACCGGTTTTTTTTGCACACCCCTAATTGAGACTGCTTGTTCCCTTTTGTTGTCTGCTTCGATGCCTAGTGAATTTTGGGGTGAAGCAGTTCTTACTGTTGTTCATGTTATTAATAGAATCCCATCTCCTGTCACATCAGGTTTGTCTTCCTTTGAAAAATTGTATAATTCTATCCCGAATTATTCCTCTTTGAAAGTGTTTGGTTTTACTTGTTTTGTTCTTCGCCCACAAGTAGAACGTAGTAAGTTATCTCCTTGTTCTACTATATGTGTTTTTCTTGATTATGGGGATGGTCAAAAGGGTTATCGTTGTTATGATCCTGGTGCAAAGAAATTGTGTGTTTCTCGTCATGTTGTTTTCCTTGAACACATTCCTTTTTACTCTATTTCTTCTGTTTCTCATATTACTAGCAATTCAAAACTCACTGATCGAAAAAATACCAAGTGTACTATTTTTACCGATGTGGTAATAAGGAGTTTTATTCCCAAGTATTGATCTCAGGGATTGCGTAGGAAATACTTATTTTACTTCTGATTCTATTTGAACAAGAACACAATGGTTTGGTTGGTTTTGGGAATTTATAACAACAAACACAAAAAGATAGTAAAGAATAATTAATTAAGATGAAACATGCTAGGGTGAGTGGTTGATTTAACTAGTTATGAATTCAAGTCAAGATTTTCTCAATACACAATAAACATTCAATTACCTAACCTCAGAATGTTCTTCCTTAAGTCCTTAATGAAGAAACTATTAAACTACCAATTCTTACTCAATATCAAGGTTTATGATGATTTACAAAAGTTTCTAGTCCTAGGTGATGCAATTATAAACCCAATTGTGTGAAAACCCTAACAATCACAATCCTGTTATTGATAGTCATAGATTTAATTGTATTTGCCTGATACAAAAGCATAATAACATCACACAATTGAATTGAAATACGTAACATAGTAATAAGAAAATCCATGGTTCAAATTCATAACATAAGATCAAATCAGGACCACCCCCTAGCATTGGGGGGTTTAGCCTCTCATAGTATTCAAAGAAATCATAGTGTGGAAATTAAACATTACAAAGAATTAGGAGATTTTGATCTTCAATGGTTGATGCCCTTGAATCTCGCCGTCTTCAAATCCTCCGTAGTAGCTATATTCTCCAGTGTAATGTTTTTCTCTCGTACGTCAAAAAGTCCCCTTCTCTTTCTCTCCAAAATCTTCTAATAGCCTCAGATGGTTTTTTCTCCCAGCAAGAAGTCCAAAATACCCTTAATGAACAGGGCAGATCCACACAACATAAAGTAAAATTTCTCAGTCGCGCCCATCAACACGGGCCGTGTGGATTCACACGGGTGCCCGTGTTGCTCTTCAAAAGTTGTGTTTTTTAAAGCAAGCTACATAGGCATCAACATGGGGCCGTGTTGATGTACACGGGTGCCCATGTTAACCCCCTGACTCCCCTCTTTGAGTGCTCCTTCCTGGAAAACAACACGGGCCGTGTTGATGTACACGGGAGCCTGTGTCGACCTTCTGCATCTTCATATTTTGGCCTTCCGGAGCATCTAACACTCAGCTATTAGTCCTTTTGAACCTATGCAACAACCTGCAACACTAACACTACCAAATCGAAGCATAAAAGAGACTTTTTGACACAAACATGTAATAAAATGCAATGCAATAATAAACTAACGAAACATGTTAAATGACTTTAAAACAACTAAAAACAACCACAAATCTTACCGAAGTGATGAAAATATGCTGGATAAAAGGTGGGAATTCAATGGAAATGGTGACCGATCACAACCCCAAACTTGTCTAATTGCTTGTCCTCAAGTGATGTATTGAGTCCAAACAAAGGTCACCCACGAATTCACTTTCCACAATGCAACCTTGTCCTTCATAACTTGTGTTCTTCCTTTCCAATCAAGTTTTCGGTTTTCCCGACTCAAACTGTCCACCACATTTCCACATCAGAGACCTCGTTACCTGCAAGCTTTTTCACATACTCACAACATCTCTCATTGTTAGGGTGTTTACACTCACAGCACAGCATGCAATACCAAACTCTTAAATTTGAATAAATTCTAATTTCACTACAACAACAGATTCCACACACTTTATGAGGTCTTTTCGGTTGTAACGGGGCTTGGGTACGGTAGGATAGACACAGAAATGGATAACAAATTGTTTTGAACTCGGCATTCATGTTGTTTGATTTTCTCTTTTTTTTTCGTGCTTAACTCATAACTCTGGGGGTTTATTCATTTTTGACTCTTTCTACCTCAATTCTCTGTGAGCATTTTACAGGTGTTAGAGTCTTAAGTCTCGGCAAGTGCATTTCTTTTTTTTTCTTTTTCTTTTCTTTCTCTTTTTTTTATTAGGACATACACACGTCTCTTCTTTTTGCATTACTTTTAGATCTCTTCTTATGCACTCGCCCTTTCTTTAAAGATTACCACCCCAAACTTAGCTTTTTGCACATTTTGTAACTTACAACAATCATGTCGATTAATGGAAGAAATGAATGATTAATGGTTAATATGGGGTTTATTACGAACAAAAAGGCTAAGGCTCAACGGGGTTCACGAAGGGTAAACATACAAATAGGGATGGCTAGAAAGGCTATGGGCTAAACAAACAATTTGCCTCAGTGTGTGTTGTCATGCTGTGAAGTGTCAAAAGAACATACGCAAAGTCAGAGTGATAGAGTCATACCTGGCTGAACTCTCATGATGATATTTAGTGTTTGGCCTTTGTATTCTCACCATGTTGGTTAAACTTACAAGCTTTGAAGCCTCCTAGTGTCATGTGGTTTCTTTTCCGATTCAGTTCTACCATACCGCTCTCTCGGTCCAGTGTCACCAAATTGTGTCCGACTTTTATTTTCTCATGGTTGCATCAACTTCCGGGATACCTTAACAGAACAAGTATGGGGAGTGTCTTTCCTCCATTACAATTGATCCCGGATTCGTCCAACAATTTCTCATCACTCTGTACACACAGGTAAACAATAAAACAAAATAAAAACGAAATAAAACATGAAAGGAAAAACCCCCCCACACCTGAACTAAACATTGACCTCAATGTTTAAATCCAGATACAAAGGGGACTCACAGCGACTACTATTGTGGAGGAGGTGGAGGCTAGGTTAACAATGGAGGAAGAGAGACTGAGAGTCTTGTAAGACCATAATAATGAAGGATAAGTGGTGGAGATGAGTTATAAGTCAAGTGGGTCTCACCACTTAAAACAAAGAAATTTCAAAAATTTCAAAAATCCATCCCGTACAAAACAACACGGCCCGTGTGCATCTACACGGGTGCCTGTGTTGGTGATCTAGTTTCCTCCTCTCTGCACACGCCCACTTCTTTGGTTCAGGGAAATCAACACGGGCCGTGTTGTTCAACACGGGCGCCCGTGTTGGTGATCTTGCTCCCTCAACATTTGAAAATTGTTTTATTGTTTTACTGCACTTGTGTGGTTTCCTTCCATTTTGAGGTGTTTGTGACTTTGCCCTTCTAATTCTCCTCCTCCCCTAAAACAAAATTTTAGCACACACAAAGAAAAAGAAAAACGAAATATATTAGAAATCAAACACATGGGTTGCCTCCCATGAAGCGCTTCGTTTAACGTCGCATGGCTCGACAGTTCATTTCTCTTATCATGGGGGGTATTTCAGGTTCAAAACCTTGTTGCACCTCTTGTCCACAACTCGGACGTTGTCTCTTTTATCAGTGTGGACTCCTTTGTGCCACGATTCCTTTTTAACCTTCCTTTCGGTGTTAGGAATCTTTCCTGTTTAGGGTGGCTACTAGCAGTGGTGAGACTTTGATAGTATTCAATGTCCTGATTAAGCCTACTTGATACTGAGATTCTATATCTTCCTCCATCTCCTGGTCTTCAATAGCATTCAATGTTATTTCCTTGTTGTGAAATTTCAAGGTTAACGTGCACTCATCTATGTCGAGCTTGCATTGACTCGTCTTCATGAAAGGTCGACCCAGAATGATGGGTGCCTCATTGTCTTCAGGTATGTCTAGGATTACAAAATCGACTGGAAAAGTCAAGTCCGTTATTGTTACCATCACATCTTCAGCTATACCATATGCATCTTTTCTTGAGTGATCCGCAAACTTCAGATTGGTCTTTATATCATTGATATTTTTAATACCCAGCCTGTGATAGATCGATAATGGCATCAGATTCACACTAGCTCCAGAATCTATTAGTACCTTTTTGAAGGTTCTTTCTTTGATTGCGCATGGTACTGTGACGGTTCCTGGATCCTTTTGTTTGTTAGGAATGTTCTGCTCCAGGGAGTTTGCATTATATTGTTCCTTACCGGATACATGTTCTTCAGTGGTTGGTTTCTTTTCAGCCATTGCCTCTTCCAAGAATTTCTTGTACATGGGCATCCTTTCAAGTGCTTCAAACAAGGCCATATGACCCTCAATCCTTTTAAACATTGTCATGAATTTCTCCAAGTCTGACTCACTAGGTTCCTTCTTTGTCATTCTCTGAGGGTAGGGCAACTTAATCACCGGTTTAGTTCCTTTTGTAGTTTCTTCTTTAGTCGGCTCGCTCGGTGATATAATTTTTTTCTTTTTAGCAGCCTTTTTCTCTATCGTCGTGACAGTATTAACATTCTCCTGTCCTCTCGGATTTTGAACTGTTTCACTTGGTAGGGAACCTGGTGTTCGAGAACTTGCTAGTTGTTGTGCTATCTGCCCCAGCTGAACTTCGAGATTCTTTAGGGAGACGGTGGTGTTTTTCTGATTGTTTCTAGTCTCTTCTTCAAATTGCCTATTTTGAGTTGCCAGGTTTTCAATGGCAATCTCCCAGTCTACCTTTTTAGGTGCCTGTTGTTGTTGCTGTTGTTGATACTGAGTCTGATATTGCCATGTACCCTGTTGCGGAACGTTCCCTCTCTGATCTTTCCAGGAGAAGTTTGGATGATTCTTCCAACCTGGGTTGTAAGTGTTAGAGTAGAGATTATTCTACTTTAAAAACTTGATATCTTCTATCTGCTGTGGTGTTGCAAAGCAATAAACAGTATTGTGTGGTCCATTACAAATGTCACACACATCGTTTGGTGCCTGTTGCACTTGAGCCACTTTCTGAGCACCTATGTTTAGTGCCTTCAACCTTTTCTCCACCTCTGCAGCAACTGCTTCTTTAATTTTTACCTGTTTGTTTGTTTCAAGCTTCAAATCAATTACTGCAGATTTGCTTGACACCCTATCATACAACTCTAGATGCTCATTTGAGGCAATTGCTTCAATTATCTTCTTCATACCGGTGGCTGTTGCAAAGTTAGCTGAGCCACCAGCTGCTGAGTCAAGGATTTGTCTCGTTTGAATTCGAAGACCATTAACAAACATTTGCATCTGCTCAGTTTCATCCATGCTGTGAGTAGGACAAGCCACTAGAATTCTCTTGAATCTTTTATAGGCATCGCCTAGTGACTCACCATCCTTCTGCTTGAAATTTAGGATCTCGTATCTTTTTCTCAGTGACACTAATGCAGGAAAATATTCGTTCAAGAATGTTGTTTCCATCTCCTCCCATGTAGTGATACTGCCAGCAGGTAAGGAATAGAACCACTCTTCGGCTTCATCTGCTAAAGTGAATGGGAACATACGAAGCCTTATTGCTTCTACGTTATGTCCAGGCATTTTAAGCGTTGTGCTCATAGTTAAAAACCTTTGGAGATGCTTGTTGGCATCTTCATTCACTCTTCCAGAAAAGGACCACCTTTCGAGTTGATTAATTATGCTGGGATGCAACTGAAATTGTTCTACATTTACCGATTGGTTTACAATTGTCATACGACCACCCGGAGTGTTGTTTCCACCATAGTCACCGAGAAGTCTCTCTGGTGGTGGTGGATCTGTAGCCATGACCTCAAGAATTGTTTCTGCGTCTGAATCTAAATTCTCTGAGTGCACTGAAACAACTTCCTCCTCCGCTTTTTCTGCTATTTCCACTTTTTCTCGCTTAGCTTGTCTCAGTCTAGCGTGAAGAGTTCTTTTTGGATCTGCGTCAAAAGAAAAATCCGCTGAGGCCTTACCTCGCATAAACAAGTTAGACAAATATTAGAATTGAATAACAAGATTGTCATAGATAAAATTTTGGTTGACGAGCAACAAAATTTCAATAGAATAAAAATTAAAATAGGTATTTCGGCAATCCCCGGCAACGGCGCCAAAAACTTGATCGGAAAAATAGCAAGTGTACTATTTTTACTGATGTAGTAATAAGGAGTTTTATTCCCAAGTATCGATCTCAGGGATTGCGTAGGAAATACTTATTTTACTTCTGATTCTATTTGAACAAGAACACAATGGTTTGGTTGGTTTTGGGAATTTATAACAACAAACACAAAAAGATAGTAAAGAATAATTTATTAAGATGAAACATGCTAGGGTGAGCGGTTGATTTAACTAGTTATGAATTCAAGTCAAGATTTTCTCAATACACATGAAACATTCAATTACCTAACCTCAGAATGTTCTTCCTTAAGTCCTTAATGAAGAAACTATTAAACTACCAATTCTTACTCAAATGTCCATTCAACTAATCATTGGTTTTAATCATAAACAATATCAAGGTTTATGGTGATTTACAAAAGTTCTTAGTCCTAGGTGATGCAATTATAAACCCAATTGTGTGAAAACCCTAACAATCACAATCCTGTTATTGATAGTCATAGATCTAATTGTATTTGTCCGATACAAAAGCATAATAACATCACACAATTGAATTGAAATACGTAACATAGTAATAAGAAAATCCATGGTTCGAATTCATAACATAAGATTCAAAGAAATCATAGTATGGAAATTAAACATTACAAAGAATTAGGAGATTTTGATCTTCAATGGTTGATGCCCTTGAATCTCGCCGTCTTCAAATCCTCCGTAGTAGTTATATTCTCCAGTGCAATGTTTTTCTCTCGTACGTCAAAAAGTCCCATTCTCTTTCTCTCCAAAGTCTTATAATAGCCTCAGATGGTTTTTTCTCCCAGCAAGAAGTCCAAAATACCCTTAATGAGCAGGGCAGATCCACACAACATAAAGTAAAATTTCTCAGTCGCGCCCATCAACACGGGCCGTGTGGATTCACATGGGTGCCCGTGTTGCTCTTCAAAAGTTGTGTTTTTTAAAGCAAGCTACAGAGGCATCAACACGGGCCGTGTTGATGTACACGGGTGCCCGTGTTAACCCCCTGACTCCCCTCTTTTGAGTGCTCCTTCCTGGAAAACAACACGGGCCGTGTTGATGTACACGGGAGCCCGTGTTGACCTTCTGCATCTTCATATTTTGGCCTTCCGGAGCATCCAACACTCAGCTATTAGTCCTTTTGAACCTATGCAACAACCTGCAACACTAACACTACCAAATCGAAGCATAAAAGAGACTTTTTGACACAAACATGTAACAAAATGCAATGCAATAATAAACCAACGAAACATGTTAAATGACTTTAAAACAACTAAAAACAACCACAAATCTTACCAAAGTGATGAAAATATGCCGGATAAAAGGTGGGAATTCAATGGAAATGGTGACCGATCACTCACCCATATTGATCCTTTTGATCATAATGATAATGTTTCTAGTGATTGTAATTTTGAGAATTGCAGGACTGATACTACTGCTACTCTAAATATTGACACCCCTCTTGTCCCCATGGCTACCCAAGAACCTCCTGCGATTGTTGATCCTATGCCTCCCTGTTATCCCTCCCGTGACCTTTAAGTTTACTCAATTGCCTAATTTTGTCTATTCCACTTACTCTGCTTTTTTTGCTTATTTTCTGACCTCTATCCATAATTTGTATGAGCCTTCTTCCTATAAAAAGGTTATTCTTGACCCTCTTTGGCAGTATGATATGACAAAAGAACTTTCTACTTTGTATAAAATTGATACTTGGGAATTAGTACCTCTTTCTCCTGAAAAACGTGCTATTGGGTCTCGTTGGATATACAAGATCAAAACTAAGTCTGATGGGTCAGTTGAGCGCTACAAAGCACGTCTTGTTGCTAAGGGATTCTCTCAGCAATATGGTATGGATTATGAAAAAAAAATTGCTCCTGTTGCTAAGATGACTATTATACACACTCTTATTGCAGTTGCATTTGTTCGTCAATGACATATTTCTCAAATGGATGTCAGAAATGAATTTCTAAATGGTGATCTTAAAGAGGAAGTTTATATGGTACCCCCACAAGGTGTTTCTCCTAATCAAGGGGAAGTGTGTAAGTTGAAGAAAGCTCTATATGGTTTGAAACAAGCTCCACGAGCTTGGTTTGAGAAGTTTACCAACATGATTACATCCATTGGCTTTCGCGCTAGTGATCATTATTTTGATTTGTTTGTCAAGACCATTTATCGTGGTTGTATTTTACTCTCATTATATATTGATGATATGATTATTACAGGTGATGATATGGATGGAATTAATGATTTGAAATTACAGTTAGCCAAACAGTTTGAGATGAAGGACCTAGGCATTCTTCGGTACTTCTTGGGCATTGAAGTTGCTTACTCTCAATCTGAGTATATTGCCAACATTCTTGAACATACTCGCCTTTCTGATACTAGAGTAACAGATAGTCCTCTTGAGTTGAATGTGAAATATGCCCCATCTGATGGTGCTCCTCTGCCAGATCCCATCTTATATCGTACTTTGGTTGGCAACCTCGTGTACCTTACAATTACTATACCAGATATTACTTATGTTGTTCATGCTGTTAGTTAGTTTGTTGTCTCTCCTACTACGGCGCATTGGGCAACCGTTCTTCGCATATGTTGTTATCTTTAGGGAACCCAGTTTCAAGGACTTCTCTTTCCCTCAACGTCCTTATTGGAACTACGTGCTTATTCTGATGTTGATTGAGTTAGCGACCCCATATATCATAAGTTTAGCACAAGGTTTTGTATCTTTCTTGGAGACTCTCTTATTTTTTTGGAAGAGTAAGAAACAAGATATTGTCTCTCGTTCTTCTATAAAAGTTGAGTATCGTGTTATGGCATCCACCACTACTGAAATATTTTGGTTGCGTTGGTTACTTTATGATATGTGTATCATTCTTTCTGAACTAACTTCCATGTATTATGATAACAAGAGTATCATTCAAATTGACCATAACTCG
This sequence comes from Lathyrus oleraceus, assembly GCF_024323335.1. Taxonomy (NCBI): domain Eukaryota; kingdom Viridiplantae; phylum Streptophyta; class Magnoliopsida; order Fabales; family Fabaceae; genus Lathyrus; species Lathyrus oleraceus. The sequence continues at coordinate 165,765,496 of NC_066582.1, forward strand.
GTCTTTCATGAACATACTAAACGCATTGAGATTGATTGTCACTGCACTCGCCATCATCTTCAGCATGAGACAATTACTCTATCGTTTGACTCCTCCGCTTTACAGGTTGATGATTTGTTTACGAAGATGCATTTCATTAAACATTTTTGTTTTTTGATTGACAAACTCCCGATGCTTCCTACTAATGCATTTAGCGTTTGAGGGGATATGTTAGATATTATTATTATTATTATTATTATTATTATTATTATTATTATTATTATTATTAATATTATATTGGTTTCTTGTATCTTTGTAAGGTTAGTTTGATACTTTCCTAACATATAGTATTTATACTTTGATGTAACCCTTATTCTCTAGTTTCTTGCTCATTCTATTGAAATCCTAATTCAGATGTCTTTCTTCTTCTCTATATTTCTATAAGTGCACTATTATTAACAATTACATCATAGGACTTGTTATTGTATTGTCTTTTACTATTTTAGCACAGTAGAAAGAAATCATCAACTTGAGTTGAGTTCCAATACCCAACATTTTAAGTTAAAAGTCCATTAGGGTTGCAAACGGACATGTGTGATCCGTTTAAATAAATTGTGCAAAACTCAAAAAAAAAAATAAGACAGGGTGAGATAGAGCGAGATGAAATAGACATTGTTGAGGACGCAAATCTAAATCTCTCATCTTCCCCGAAAAAATGAGGTTGGAATGAGACGGATATGCGTGCCTTACATTTCTAAGACTAAAAATCATTAAAAAGATCTTGTTAATGTTCAAGTCCACTAAATTTTTTGAAAAAACGAGACAAAAGTATTAAAAAATGTGAATTTAAAATCTTGAATAAAAAACTACATATAAAACGAGCATGTTCCGTCGGTCGGATTCAATTTGTCAACCCTAAAGCTCAAAGAGGTTTAATACTAACACTTTATTGTTAAAAAAAACTAGCAAATTTTTTATGTTATTTAATAAAATTAGCCAAAAATATTTTTTCTCATAAATATTTTGGATTAGTTGAACAGTCATCCAAATCTTGGTCATGTGATCAAGATTGGACGGGTAAGATTTAAAATTAAATTTTATTCTTTCTTCAAATATTAAGTATTAACAAAATTACTATATAACCTAATTTTGTTATATTCGTCACTTATAGTATATATATTATTAGTATTATCCTATTCCAGCTCCCCTAAGAAATCTAAATGAAAGCAACTGAATATATACTCGTCAGAACAAGTATTAATCAATCTCTTTCGTGTTTTGGAGGCAAGTATATAAAAGAAGAAAATATAGGACAATCAAAACTTAGCGTGCCCATTGTTTTTTGTTGCTTCCTCTGTTTGCATATTGCAGGCCAGAAAGTACTCACTTCAAATTATTTTAAAAATAAAAATAATAATAGCTGAAATTATTTTTATCATATAATAATAATAATAATAATAATAATAATAATAATAATAATAATAATAATAATAATAATAATAATAATATATTGCATCAATTTGGAGTGATGTAACGTAATAAAAGCTATGAAGGATAGCATATAAAGACAATGAATTGATTACATCATACAATTGATAAAGCAAAAAAGCCACCTCCTTAATTTTTTTTTAAAAAGATGTATATAATAAATTAATCATGTACAAAATAAATTGCTATACAATTAATTGGATTAATTAATTGTATTTAGGGGTTGAAAATGAGGCTCCCACATTTGCATTTCCAACTCATAGGCTTGTAATTGGAATTGTCCTTTCCTCTTGAATAAGCAATTGAATTGAACTTTGAAGAATCTATCTTTCCATTTTGCACTTGAGGATTTGTAGGCACCTGAATAGCCTCACAGTGTCCACATGTTCTACACCTTCTATCACATTTTGGTGGCCTAGACCCTATTTGTGCCCTTAGAAACATCTTCTCCTCACTTATTATCTAAAAAAAATTCATCATTCAACTTAAATTAGTCCTTTTATATTTCTAGTGAATTAGTCAGAATCAAGACATTATAGTGATTCCGACAAAATTTCAGCGTGAATTCAAACATACACTAGTATATGTATATATGTAAGACAAAATTTACCTGGTGAGAACCACTTTGTTTAGGAGTTTTTCTAGCTTCAATAACTAACCCTTGGAGGATGCAGCTTGAAATTACCAAAAAGAAAAGAGAAATGCAAATGACATGACGATCAAATCTCATTTTGTAGAGGAGAAAATTGTAATAATAGATAGAAACTGAAGAGAAAAAAAGTGAAAAAAATGGAAGGATGAGAAGAAGAAAATGAAAATATGAAAGAAGAAGAAGCAATATATTGTTGAGATGAGAAATGTGAAAGATGAAGTGATGGAACATAGAAAGACAAATGAGGTGAACTGAAAAGGAAAACACTTGTACTTCCTTTGGTTACTGAGCCACTAAACAAAGATTTTATTTATTTATAAAACAATAATAATAATATTTGGTAGTGAAGAAGAAAAAGAATAAGAACCCTGCGAAGATAAAATGAAAGACAAAGAGAACCAGAAACAGCAAAACGCCACAAATTTCAGAAGATGAGAGGGACAAGTTGTGTATTTACAGCTGGGGGGTTCAATTCTTCATTTCTTATATAGTTCTTATTTATATATGCACACATTATTATTTTTTTTGGTTCTTAGTAATTTATTTTTTAAATTTTTTTTTGGATTTTATAAGTACTATATTTTGACTTGGATGATTTTATGTTGTTTTATTTTATTTTATATTTATATACTTTTCAAAAGAAAATGTCATATAGTTGGAATGGGTTGTACACTTTTTGTGTTTCTTGTAGTACGTGACCGTTGCAGTCCCACCTTATCACGGCACCTCTTTCTTTTGTATGAATACCTCATACCTGTATTGTGAATTCAAAAGGTGTTTTTTTTATAAATAAAATATTAAAGTTTCAATTTTCAAAATCTTAAAAAAAAGAAAATTTCGTCAAACTAAATGATGAAATCATAAGAGGTGATATGTATATAAATTAATACAAAATTAAAAATTTATAAAAAAATATTAAAACAAAGAGTGATCTTTGGATTGGAGAAGGCCTTTTTAGAGATCTTGAAAATAAAATACCGAAGGATTTTTTAAAAAATATATATAAAGTTCTTAGTAAAAAAAATTATGAAAAAACATGAAAAAGAATTGTTTAAAATTTTTTGTATAATCTCTTAGGATTCAGTTTCATATTTGGCTTGAATAAAATAATAGTAATAATTAAGTGCATTTAGAATCGATCATAAGAAGGACAATAAAATCCTTAACGTAAAGCTTTTAAATTTTGAGACCTTATTTAACTTAAATTTTATAATATATATTTGAAATTTTTGTCTAAACACATATAAGAGTATTGTCTTGTGGAACTGTAGATATGTATTTCCTATTTTGGGAGGGTCAACACTCTCCCTTCTCTTGTTAGTCAGAGTTTGACCTATGGATCTAATAGGGCCAGATTTTAGACCCTATAAGGGTGACATTTAGTCTCGCATATTCTCTTCTACATGGTTTGGTGTTTTGGGTTTGTCCTATATATGTGGGATGCGACCTGACTATTGGTTTAAAATATTGTAAATCCCCCAAAATCTATGGAGAATTTCAATCAATCTTGACGAACAAGATTGTTATCACCCACACAATAGCAATGAAAAGAAAGAACAATGGAGAAAGAAAGAGTGTAAAGAACGATGAAGGAGAAGAATAATTAAATTATGCAGAGTTTCTCTCTGTCCACAAACTATGGAAAACTTCTTATTCACTTTGCAACTGAAAAATACTGCGAATACAATGTTATGAATGCTCTATTCACTTCATTACAAAAATAAGGGTTATTCCCTCTATTTATAGATTTAGGTTAACTTGGACCTCAAGCCAAAGCCCAAAACTATAAAAGCCCAAAATAGCTAACACTACTAAAATAGGCATAAGTCCAAATCTTATGCAAGGCAACACGCTTCGACACTTCGACACACTAACACAACTTAACATACTAGGTGGTTCAACACTTCCTTGTTCTGTCGAGCAACCTGCTTCGACACAAGGAATTACAATTTCAACACACCACCTAATTCATTGTGTTTAAGCTATCTATATTCATCATAGCTCTTAGTTTTCTGAACACTTTGACTTGCACTCCCTTTGTCATCCTGTCTGCAATCTGATTCTCAGTTCTGCAGTGTTCCACACTCATCTTCCCATTTGCTACCTGCTCTCGAAGACAATGGAACCTCATCTCGATGTGCTTGCTTCGACCATGTCCTATCGGATTCTTCGCTAGATTGATAGCTGACATGATGTCGATCTTCATGGTAATTACTCCATGACTCTTTATTGTTATCTCTTCGACCAGATTCACCATCCACGTCGCTTGACATGCACAAAGAGAAGCCACTATGTATTCTGCTTCGCACGACGATAATGCCACTACTGACTATTTTCTTGAACTCCAAGCAACGGGTGAACCACCTAACATAAACACATAGTCAGCTATGGATTTTCGATCCCCAATATCACTACACCAACTTGAGTCGGTGTATCCCACTAATTTGAATTATTTTCCTTCATCAGCTGCAGGAAACAAAATGTCATAGTCGAGAGTTCCTTTCAGATACCTTAGTATCCTCTTCGTCGCTGCTAGATGTGATACATTTGACTTCTGCATGAACCTACTCACCATACCTACATTCTATGCTAAGTCAGGCCTTGTGTGACAAAGGTATCTAAGTGACCCAATAAGTCTTATGTATTGGGTTGGGTCGACATCCTCTTCATATGAATCTTTCGACAACTGTAATCTGGGTTCAACTGGAGTCGAAGTTAGATTGCAATCTTGCATCTCAAATCTCTTGAGTATTTTGTCTGCATACCTTCTTTGGTGCATCATCAAACCTCTACCACTCTTGTAGAATTCGATGCCAAGAAAATATGAAATGTCACTCAGATCTGACACTTCGAATTCCTTGCTGAGATCACCTTTGAAGTCTTCTCTCTCCTTCTTGCAGCTACATGTTTTCAACAGGTCATCGACATAGAGGCATGGTATAAGAAAATCACTTTTGCTTCTTCTTACATATACTCCATGTTCAAATTTGCATTTCACAAATTCCTTCTCCCTTAGAAAGCCATTTATGTTCTTGTTCCAAGCTCTTGGAGCTTGTTTAAGTCCGTACAGGGCTTTATGCAGCCTGTACACCTTTCTTTCTTCGCCTTGTTTCACAAACTCACTTGGTTGTGCAACATAAACTTCTTCTTCTAAGGGGCCATTAAGGAATGCACATTTCACATCCATCTGACACATTTGCCAGTTGTTCATGTTTGCTAGACCAACAACCAACCTGATTGTTTCGATCCTAGCAATAGGTGCAAAAACTTCATCGAAGTCGATTCCTTCTTTCTGAAGAAATCCTTTCGCCACAAGTCTTGCCTTGTATCGAGTTACTTCTCCTCTGGGATTCAACTTCACCTTGTATACCCACTTCATATTGATTGCCTTCTTGTTTTAAGGCAATTCGACAAGTGACCAAGTGTTGTTGACTTCGATTGACTTCAGCTCTTCGTCCATTGCTTTCATCCACTTCGAATCTTTCAATGTCTCAGTTGCATTGACAGGTTCGACATCTGCGTAGAAAGCATAATGTACCAGCTCACCTTCTTCATTGGCCACATCATCTGATGTAATTACACATTCTTGCAACCTTGCAGGCATGTGTCTTGTTCTTTGAGATCTGCTTGGGCCTGCTTTACCTCTGACTTCTTCCTATCAAACTTCTCTTTCGACTTCACTAGTTGGTTCATCATAAAACATTCTCACTAAATCTTTCTTTACATTCTCAGTTCGATCCCACTCCTTAAGATCATCTATGATCACGTCCCTGCTGATCACCACTTGCTTATTCACTGGGTCGAATAACTTGTATCCTCTAGTCGAATGATGTCCTATCAGGATCATCTAACTTGACTTGTCATCAAGTTTTCTTCTCAACTGATCTGGCACATGTCTATGTGCTATAGATCCAAACACCCTCAGATGACTCAAGCTAGGCTTAACACCAGACCAACATTCTTCTGGTGTGGTTCCTTCTAGATTCTTCGTCAAACATCTGTTCAGGATATATGTCGTAGTCGACACAGCTTCTCCCCATAATTCTTTGGGTAGATGCTTGCCTTTCAACATACTCCTAACCATATTCATAATGGTTATATTCTTCCTTTCTGCGACTCCATTTTGTTGTGGAGTGTAGGGTGGCACCACCTTATGCATAATCCTTTCTTTCACACATAATGCGTCGAAGTCTTTCGACACATATTCTCCACCACCATCAGTTCTCAAAATCTTGATCTTTCGACCGCTCTGTCTTTCGACCATAAATTTAAACTTGGCAAATACCTCGATCACTTCACTTTTCTTCTGGATCAGGTAAGACCACAGTTTTCGACTGAAATCATCTATGAATGTAACAAAGTATTTGTTACCTCCAATCGAATCCACCTGGAGAGGGCCACACACATCAGAGTATATGACTTCAAGAATTGCCTTCGACCTGCTTCATGCATCCTTACTGAAGTTGTTTTTATGCTACTTCGCCTGCACGCATTCTTCACACACTTCGTTTGGAATGTCGATTTATGATAATCCTGAAACCATATTTCTTCTCTTCAAATCTTTGTTGTCTTCGAAATTGAGATGGCCAAGTCTATAATGCCATATCCATTCATATCTGTTGGCTGCTGTTACAAGGCACTTATGCTTCATCATATTAAGCTCAATCTTAAAGGTTCTATTATGAGATATTGAAGCCTTCAAGATCAACCTTCCATTTGAGTCGAGAACTCTCATCATCTTCTCTTTGATCGACACCTTGTAGTTCTTTTCGACTAACTTCCCTATGCTGAGCAAATTACTCTTCATGCCTGGTATGTACAACACATTTGAAATTATTGACCTCTTGCCATCTTTCCTCATAATTAGAACATCACCAACACCTTGAGCTGCTAGAGTGTTGTCATTTGAAGATTTCACCATGTTCTTCATTGAGGGCTTTATGTTGAAAAACCAATATTTCCTTCCAGACATGTGTGATGAGCATCCTGAGTCCAAGTACCACTGGTCCTTGAATCTCTCTTCATCTCTTGTTGTAACCATCAGTAATGTCTCTTCTTCTTCATGTTTTGCCAACTTTGCATAAGTTTCTTGATTCTTCTCTTTTTCTGGACAATCACTAGAATAATGACCATACCTTTGACAATTGTAACACTGAATGTGACTCTTGTCTGTCTTTTGACCACCACCTCTTCCTCTACCTGCAGCTGTAGCGGTATATTCATGATCATCAAGCTATGGATAAGCTAGATATCAAATAACAAGAGTCGCCACCGCGCTTTTATTGTTTCCAAGGGAAAAGGGAAAAGTACGAACAAAACCCAAAAGTAAGAAGTTTTCAAATCAAAACTAATAAAATGCCAGAGATTACAGGTAAGGGGGTTGGTTACACAGAGGAAAGGTGTTAGCACCTAAAGTGTCCTAGGTACTCCTAGGGAGCCCTTTCTTGTGTGCATATATCGTACAAAAATGATGTTTGCAAGCAAATAGAATGGGGAGATGATAAAAGAATTCATTAATTATATTTTTGCATTTGACAAGACCTTCAGACTTGTGCCTACGTACCAACATAAAAATGAGGGATCAAAATCTCGTAGTTCGTGATACAAATTTCAAAGTGGATGCTTTGCTTTTAACAAAAAATAGGTTTGACAGGCATAAAGACCTAAAAAAATGGTTTGAATGAGTTAGTTATTTTTGGCTTTTAAAGTCTTTAAGTCAAGTATAGTTAAGTTTATTTACATGTTTATTTAAGAAAAGAAGTTTAAAATGCAATGGCATAAGACCAAAGTTTCTAGTTTGCAAAATGGTCTAAGTTTAGAAAAACAAGTACAAACAAAGAAGTTTTTAAAAGGAGGGAGAGATTTTGAAATTAAAGAAGTGGGGAGGAGATGAAGAGACTAATCCTAAGCATAAATTTAAAAGTTAAGAGTTGAAAAGATCTGACCAATGGGCTGCAATCCAATAGACAAGAATGTCATATATAAACCCAAATTCCCTTAGACATTAGAATCAAGCAACAAACAATGCACACAATATTAACTTGAAGAGCAAGGCATCAAATAAAGATATCCACATCCAAGCTTAGCAACTCCATGATCTTCTTCAAAATTGCCCATGTAGCAGATGAATTCCACAATGCCATAAGTCACGGGTTCAAGATAACAACTTCACAATGATCATGTTATAGATGAACTCAAATGGATCTTCAATGATGTATCAGATGAAATTTCAGACTTACAAGCACTTGGTTACATGAAAGTTGGCATTGGCCAAGTCTTTTGCATAGGGAGTGTTGCCTAAATTCTAAGCCCAATTGTCTCAAATCAAACCAACAGTCCACACAAGATGTTTTTTATGATTTTGGTTTTTATTATGTACATTAATGGTCAAAGACCACACAAACAAACACAATATACACAAACAAAATATATCACAAAATATGATCCAAATGGACAAAGTGAAAATGGCATTAACATAAACAATTATAATGGTATGAATAATGGCAAATGAATAAGGCTTTAAAAATAAAGTGCATTAAAATAAATGACTTGAAATTAAATGTTAGTTGTTAATGAGTTAGAAGTTAGTATTGCTTTTGCTTTTTATTTCAAGTCATTCTTTGGAGAACACTCAACCCACTTATCACAAGCATGGATCCTTGAACCAAGACATCTTCCAAAGGAAGGAAAAAGGCCAAGTTTCCACACAATACCATGAAAGAGGGGAGACTTACAATCTCACTAACTAGAATGTTATGCCTTTTGTATAAAAAATGTAACGCTATGTTAAACAATCGTAATTGGACTTATGCAGAAGTCACAACTATTTGAGACCGGGCAATAGAATTTTGGTGTTAATGCATGTTGGAGACATAGTATAATGGAATATGCTCATGAAACATACCACACACAAAAAGAATATGCAAAAGAGGTGGCCTAATTTCATCCATACTTATGTTGATTTTGCAATCAACTAGCCTTAAGATGTAGAGATATCATAGGACCATGATATGAATGCATAAAGAAGGGGAATGAGATGAAGAGGGAGGGGAATGGATAAAAACTCAAATTGGACAAAGGAGGACTTTTACCAAATTAAGATTATTCATTCATTTTGGGAGATGGAATGTACATTCCATCAATCCCCTAAATCCAATGATCTTAACTTAACAAAGTCAAATAAACCTTGACCAAGGCCCAACAACACAAGTCAAACTTATACAAACAATCAAAATGGCTCAACGCAATTATTTGGCATTTATTAAATTTAAAAATACTAAAAATAATGCATTAAATTAAATATGGTCTGTCAAATTCCTAAAACCTCATCAAAACACCAAAGAAATGATCATGAGATTTATCATAGGCCAAACAAGGTCAAAGGACCTTGGAGAAAAATTTTCAGAATTTTTAGAGACTTAAAAATATTTTTAAACAATTAAAAATAATCACAAAATCAATTAAATCATGAAAAATATTAATAATGATCCAAAAAATAATTTTAATTTAAAATATGAAAGAGGAATTTATTTTAAAAGATTTGGTGAAACTCTCATATTTTTTGGATCAATATTAAAATTAATATGAATTAATGAAAATCAATGGAATAAAATGAAAATCAGAAAATAGAAAAAAACGTGGACCACTTGATCTCCCTCATTAATTGAGGTGGCAGATCAAGTGGTCACAAGCGCGCTTTCCACCATAATCACTAGTCAACGCGTAACACAAGTGGTATTTACAAGCAACGCACGAGATTAAAACAATTTGAAAAGGATCAATGGCTCTGAACCATGCCAACACATCATCGGTACAAAACCTCTGATCACCTTCTCAGGCGAACCTCGCCTGACTGGTTCAGTCATCATCATCACATAAATGAAAAAGGAGGACATGATCTGAAATAAAAAATGGCGTAGAGCATGAATCTGACCTCAATTTTAACTAAATCCAAATATATAGAAAGATATGAGGAGTTGAATTTTGAGGTGTGTCAACTGAGTTGCTTCGATTTGACCTCGAAGGAACTCAATCTTCTTGCCTACATTGGTAGGACTTCAGACAACCAAAGATCCAAGAGAATTGATGAGAATAGAGTGAGAATCGAAGAGAAGAAAATTTATGGAAAATACCTTCAATGTTGTGCAGAACTTGCTCTTCCTTGCTTCAATTCTTGTTTGATCTTGCTCCAATGACTTGCAGAAGTGGATTAGGAATGGAAAGAAGCTTTTGTGGTTCGATATCTATTTATTACTTTCCACAAGCGTGCACTTGTGGCTGCATCACATACCTTTGTAGTTTTCAAATAACTTTATTATAATCACTTGAGTTTTAACTCAATAATATTCTCTATTTTCTCTCTTCTTTTTATTCTTACCCCTAATTGTTCCATCAATTCCAACAAAAACCATTTTTTTTAAATAACCAAGTTTTTCAATTTAATTTTCAAAATAACCACTATTTCAAGTTATTTACCAAAATAACCATTTTTCATGCACCCATGTAAAGCATGTGTCAGTCCAACTGGCGCACGCATGTTGACGTTGAACTTATGCGCCAATAGCACTGGCGCATCCATGCACATGAAGCCAATGCAATTGGCGTATACTTTATGACATGAAGTGTATGCGCCATTGCATGTGTCGCATGCTTTGAATATAATTTTTTTTTATAAATTTTTATATATTATACTTATATAAAATTGAAATAAATAAAATAAACAGGTAAATGAAAAATAATTATTAATGTTATGATATAAAGCTAATGAAAAATACATAACAATTGACAAGAAAATCAATGACCCGCCCGATTGAAACGCCCATTTGTTCCACATCATGGTGCATTAGCTTGCCTTCGAGGTCTCCCACGATTTCCCTGAGGTGTTTGAGGTCTTTGAATGCTGACATGGTGTAATGGTGGCTGGTGTGAAAGTCCAGTGGTATTTGACAAATTTTTCATCATTTCTCCCCAATAGCTAGGGGATTGCCGCCAACGTCGCTGCCGTAATTGAGTTCAGTGAACATGTTGTCGTAGTTGGATTGTTATGGTTGGGTGTTTTGTGGACTGTATGGTTGCCCTAATTAGGACATTGAATCGTTTTGGAAACGAAGCAACGGTTCATGTGGTGTATTAAAGTCAAACAATGGTTGGGCGTTATGGCGATGGGATGTTTAGGTGTTCATAAGTGGGGGGGGGGGGGCTATGATGGCATAAGGTTAAATCATATGAATCATCCGGGCTATAGACAGATGTGGTGGCTGCGTATGGTTGTTGCTGGTTAGGGTTTGGTTCCTGGTTTTGAGTTTGGTTGTGTGGCATGAATTGGTTGCGAGGTTCGGTGTTTGGGCGTATATGGTAGGTTGATGGTGTGAGGTTGATCGTTGGGTTTGTGTGGGTTGACATTGTTCTTGGGAGGGGATTTGTTATTGGGAGTATGTTGACGAAGCTCGTTGGCATGGATCAATCAAATACCTTGGCTCAGACACAAACTGTAGTGTTGTAACTGACCTAAACCATGCTATATAATGTTGAGTTGGTATAGCACCATGTATGATTGGTTCGTTTAAGATGTGCTGACGTTGATTCCTTCAATGACGACACATATCTTTTGCGAAGTCTCTCCAATCAGAATAATCCCATTGGCCATAAACTCTTTGTTTATGTCAATCTCCAAAACACGTTGGAGGTTCTGAAATTTGTTGTTGCATGCCGAACTGCAGTTTCACACGGTCACTCTGGTGCATCTCCATGGTAGTGAACCAGATGATTAGTGCTTTTGTTGTTCAAACTACAATATCATCATGGTTAACCTGATGGTCACGACCCAAATACGACCTCCAGATAAACTGTATAAGAAGTTTACATGATTAAAGGATATGTAATTGGATAATTTTTTAAATCAAAAGTAGAGTTATTTAGTAGTAATACATCGTCTGGTCCAATGCGGTCTAAAAGATTGTGATAGACTACTATAACGTGTGTTGGGGGACCTGTTGTAATTCATCCCCTTAACAGACCACCTAGATTGAAAAGAGTGAAAATATATTAGTTACAGTCAGTTGTAGTATAAAGTCTAAAAATTATAAGATTTAAGATAAACTTAGTTTGTTGCGTAGGGGAATGTGAATGGCTTATCGTTAACATGAGCGAGTGGCGACATTCTTAACTAACCCCATGCTTGTAGAAAATAAGGGCAAGAATAAAATGTACAAGTATTTTTTTTGGCATTTTTACACAATGAACTATATAGATTGGACAAAACAGCTGAACCCCAACTATATGTGCCTGCTTTATTTATGTTTCGTAACAACGGCAAATACATAATATTTACCGTATTACCAGTACTTTCAAGAAATACAAAATTACCAAATAGAATCATAATATAATAACAAACTTTAATTATCTTTTCATGCTCAGTAGATTCTTCGACCACCAGAAAGAACCATCACCAGATAGTCATGTATATTGTCCACCTCAACACATGACAAGCTTGAATTTGGGTGCCGATGAACCTTTGTCATATATATTTCATAATCCTTATGTTTAAATTCAAGGATCATTGAAAGAAGGAGACAAATTTCGCACAAAAAAGACTATGTCAGATCCATTAAAAAATATCACATGGAATTATCAACTGATTATAGGGTTGATCGAACTAATACAATCAGGTATAAGATCTATTATCGTAATAAGCTCTGCCTGTTTCGATTGTCAACATCTTACTAGAAGAGGGGTGATTCTTGGGAGATATGTTTTATGGGTCCAATTCACACTTGATTAATCATGAACCCAATGCATGACCATTGGAAACTCAGCTCTGAGTTAATATGCGATGAAATTTTGTCTGTCATTAGCGACAATCCGTCGTTAAAGGTGAGTACAATAATCTCGCATATTGTTACACAATACAACTATACTCCATCATACAGGAAGACATGGATAGCTAGAACTAAGGCAATTGAAAAAGTGTTTGGCAATTGGGAGGACTCATACAAAGAACTTCCAAAATAGCTGGTGGCACTTGGACATTATGCTCTAGGGACTATTGCTAATTTGGAAACGTTGCTGGCGTATACCCCATACGAGACTTGTGTTAGTGGTAATGACATATTCCACCGACTCTTCTGAGTGTATTAACCATGCATCAAAGGTTTTGCTTTCTGTAAACCTATTATACAAATTGATGGTACATGGTTGTACGGGAAATATAAAGGAAGGCTACTGATGGCAGTGACACAAGATGTCAAAAACAACATTTTTCCAATCGCCTTTGCACTAGTTGAAGGGGAGACTGCTGAAGGATGGAGTTTTTTCCTAAAAAATCTCCGATTGCACGTTGCTCCTCAGCCTAACTTATGTTTGATCTTAGACAAACACCCATCAATTATGAGTGCCTATAAAAACATTGATAATGGATGGCAGGGTCCTCCTTTGACCCATATCTAATGCATTAGACATATCACTCAAAATTTTATGCGGAACAATAAAGACAAAACACTGCGGAAAAGGTTGTCAACGCATGGTATGCATTAATAGAACCTTCTTTTAAATACTACTGCAAAGACATCAGATTGTCAAATGCAGATGCAGTAAGGTGGATCGACAATATTCCATTGGAGAGGTGGACTAGGGCATACGACAACGGTCAACGATGGGGCCACATGACAATAAATCTTGTGGAATCAATTAACTCTGTCTTCAAAGGCATTTGAAACCTACCAATAAACACTTTAGTGCAAGCAACCTATTTTAGGCTAGGGGAGCTGTTTGAGATCAGACGTTCCAAATGGAGTCAAGTGTTACAATCTGGGCAGCTGTTCAGTGATGCTTCAATGAAATTCGTTAAGGAAGAAGCTGCCAAAACTAACACACACATGGTCACTGTGTTTGACCGTACTAAAGGTTGGTACAATGTTGCTGAGTAAATGGATCACAATGAAGGCATGTCGAGGGGACACTTTCGAGTGGAACTAGATAGAGGTTGGTGCGACTGCAGAAAGTTCCAAGCCTTTCGTATACCCTGCTCTCATGACATAGAGGCATGTTCAAAGGTTCGATAGGATCCTTCCAACTTACTATCTGCCGTTTACAAAGTTATAAACCTATGCAATGTTTACAAAATTAGCTTTTCGGTGGTAGCAAGAGAGGATTATTGGCCTGCATATCAAGGGGACATACTCTGGCACAATGAAATAATGCGAAGAAAGAAAAAGGACCGCCCAAACAACATCCGTATTTGAATCGAAATGGATACGGAGAACAAAATGGTTAGATTATGTAGTTCATGTCGTCGGTCCAATCATAATCGTACAAACTGTCCTAGTGTTAGACCAAGCACAACAACATAAGTTTAATTGTAACCCTTTTGCTTTATATTTAAAACAACATTCATTTAATAAATATCATAAGATTCAGTTACAAAAACTTGAAAACAACAACTAAATAATAATTAAACAACAACACAAACAACTACAATAAATAAAATAGCATCACAAACAAATACAACACATAAACAACATAACTACGCGATTACAACCATTAAAACAATTTTGTGAGAAGTATACATCATCATGTGAACGTCTCTGTGAGTTTTAACTTCCACCCAATAATAAACTTCTCGATTTTGATTGAACGTGGTATCAAACCATTGAATTCTTATGATCTTTTCACCATTTAGAATGTCTCCATCTAACCAACGATTCAAGGTCCTATTAAGATGTTCGAACGTATTTACATTCCAAAGTCAGATCTTCATCGGAGGCTGCATTGCTAAAAAAATTAAATCCACATTTCTCTTGTGAATATAAGGACACATATATGAATATGAAGACATTTTAAAGAAAAATGGAAGGAGAAGAAAAATGGAAGAAGATAATAAAAAGATGTGTGAAAAATTATGGGATGGTCATCTTGTATTTATAGATGGAGTGCAGGAGCAATAGCAACATCCATTGACGCTTACATAGAATGGACTATGCATGTGTCATTGCATGTGGTGCATACACATGCATGTACCACTCTTAGTGGCGCCATGGACATGGATGCACCAATGCATGTGATGACTATGAATAATATTTTCATTGGATGCGCCAATGCACTGGCGCCTTTGTTAATTTTTTATTTAAAAAATGATTATTTTGATAAATATTTTCAAACCATTTAAATTAAAAAACTTTATTATTTAATATTTTTTTCCTCAAAAAACCACCCTAAGACTAAAGGCGACCTTAATAATCAAACCACTGTTTCGTTTTTGTCTCGCTGGAAACAGAGGAAAACTTTATTCCACATCAATTGACACTTCTATATAACAACAATTGAATAAATAAGTAAATAGTACTTATTCATCAGTCGGATCATAATATGGCCCACAAACTTTTTTTATACACCACAAACAATCATCACAAAGAACCAGAAGAGGCTTTGACCTATACAACTTACTTATACCCCTTCTAACTTGTGCCTTAATTTTATATATATTATATACACTTATTTTGTACAACAAAAACAGTGTAAATAGATATCGCACGAATGTTGTGAACCACTAGTTGTAGCCGACGAGTTGAATTAATGTATCATAATATATGCATAGTTTTTTTGTTGTGTCTTTAAATGCCTGCAAAACACTCTGGTGGGGTGATTGGGTACCTCGATTTATCTTGACAATAATCATAGATTATATGATTCATACGAACCCACCTATACCTTCTTGCTTCAATTGCATTTAGACCTGCATATTCAACCCCTTCCCACCAGTTTCTTGGGTTACTGGCACATGATGAACCTGCTCCTGGTATTGCTATTGCACATCCTTCAATGTCAAAATCCTTGTAATATGCATTGAAAGGTGCTTTGCTCCAATCTATTTTCTCTAATCCACCTCTTGTTGCCCAATTATCCGCTTCCCATAATGTTGAAAATACTCCCATCGCTTGCGTCTTTGGGTACGGTATCCCCTTTGCTTCATTATTCTTGTACACTCTTATTGGAACTTCATCAATGTAAAACCTGCCATTTGTATTCAATGTTACTTAATATATCATATTCATATATCTAATATTCATTATCCATGCAACTTCATGCTTACACAATATGGTGATGGTTCCACAAGATTGAGTAAGTATGGAAATCGGCAGCAGGATCAAACCAAAGGTTCACTCTTTGTTCTCTATCACCTTTTCCATGAGCGTATATGTTTGTTTGAACCGTGTAAGGTTGTCCAGTTCGGTTCCCCAAGAACTCAAAATCCAACTCATCACGAACCGAGTCAGTGTCAGAGTTCATCTACCACAAACCAACCATTGTTTTCTCAGTTTTTCCCGCACTTTAAAACAAAGAGTAGGGATATTAATTTGAACTTACATAAAATGCAGTTACTGTGCCAGCAGAATCTCCAGGAACAAGTTTGATCTTCATGCTAACACGGCCAAACATGTATTTCACCTTGGAAGCAAACCCGCAACCTGTGAAATATTTAGGTAACATAAGTTATCCAAACTATATACTAAAATATTATATATTATAGTTTTGACATTTGGAGATGTATATAATACTTACCAGAGCCTTGGTCTAGGATGAGTTGGATTGTCCTGCCTTGGTCAATTTGCTTGATATGGGACTCAGACCACGTGACATGAAAGTCTTGCTCAAAAGTGGCTGGTTTTCCCCAAACAAAAACACCAGACACAAGAATCCACAATAATAATATCATAGAAAAGACACTATTGTTTCTTAAAGAGTAAATTATGACCATGATTGGTTATTATGTATAGACTTTAGACTTGTTTAGGTTTAAAGAAAATATTTGAGTGTGAAATGGAAATGGGGAAGTGTCCTATATTTATAGATGAGGTTTTGGAAAGCATTAAGATCAGTTCATTGTCGCATTGAAATGGGAGATGTTAAAACATAGGTTAACATTGCTTTCCATACAGCTAAGGGCTTGCCGTCGTTAGGACCTACCTAAACAGCTTGTCCTCTGCTTAGCCCATTTAATCCTCTGTTTGTCTAATAACTTTATGAGCATGTGCTTCAAATATAGGAATATTATTATACTAGTGTAGTGTGAGTCAAAAAGAAAAGCATTTAATGTGTGGATGGGACTTGTATCTCTAAGCAACTTTTCTATGAAAATTACTTTATGGACACTCCTTTTTTCGAATAGTCGAACGGCACCCGGATAATTATGTTAAGAATTGTAGTTAATCAGATGAATATATTTACTATAATTCATGGATAAATATTATGGTTAATTCAAATATATGAACTAACTACATTTTATATCTATATCGTGAGTTAGACTAACCATTTGTTCAACTCAATTAATCATATCTTTAGGAGTGGGTATAGATCAACATCTAAGAGGTAGAAGCACATAGGGGACAACAATAACTCTTGAGAAATGGTGGTTCACTTGCAAACATTTGAAGAGGTAGAATCACATAGATTAACCATTTTGTATATGTATTAGTTATTATAGGTGATTTTTTCTAGATATTTTTGGACACCATTTCTAGTGCAGAAAAGCGACGCTTTCAAGACATTTAAGAAGTACGTCAAGCAAGTGCAAAATAAAAAAAAATCTTTGAAGATTGTATTAATAAGAAGTGATTGTGGCGGAGAATATCAAAATGCATCATTTGAAGAGCTCTTTGTGAGGAAAATGACATCTTTCATAATTTTTCAGCACCAAAGACTTTTCAATAAAATGAAGTAGTTGAAAGAAAGAATTGATCTCTAGTTGAACTTGCAAGAACCATGCTAAGCGACTCGATATGATAAACAATCAGGTTATCATTAGGTCAATCTTTAAAAATACTCCATATGAACTCTTCAAAAGAAGAAAGCCAAACATAACTCACTTTCATGTTTTTGGATGTAAGTTTTTTATCCTCAACAATGACAAAGACAATCTCTATAACTTTGACGAGAAATCCGACAAAGGTATCTTCTTGATTACTCTCCCTCTCTCTAGTAAGACTTATAAGATTTATAATAAAATAACTTGAGTTCTTGAAGAATCAATGCATGTATCTTTTGATGAATCTAACCCCTCTAAGGAGGATATAGTTGTTTTTTATGACAATGATGATATTTTAGAAGTACCTATGGAAGACATTGCCAAAAATGACAAAGTTGATCAATCGAAACACAAAGAGGAAATCATTCATCAAGAGTAAAATCAAAGTGACCTTCTTCAAGATTGGAGAACCCGTCGTGATCACCAATCGACAAAGTTATTGCTGATATTATCAAATGAGTTTCAATAAGGCTAAATCTCAAGGATGCTTGCTTGAATATGACATTTCTTTTATCAAATAGAACCTTCAAAGATTAATGAAGCCTTTAAGGATGACCAATTGATACTTGCCATGTAAGACGAATTAAATAAATCCGAAAGAAACCAAGTATGAGAACATGTTCTAGACAAAGTGGTAAACACACCATTGATACGAAATGAGTGTTTAAGAATAAACTTGATGAGAATGGTATAATTATTCGAAACAAGGAAAAATGATGGCTCAAGGATACAATCAAGAAGAGGGAATCAATTGTGAACAAACATTTGTTAGATTGAAAATGTATAAGTTATTCGTTTATTACTTGCTTATGTTTGTTCATTAAAATTTTCAGTTATTTCAAATGGATGTCAAGAGTGATTTCTTGAATGGATACATCAATGAGGAAGTCTATGTCAAACAACCTCCCGGTTTTAAAAACTGTAAGAATCTTTCACATGTCTACAAGTTGAGAAAGTCTCTTTATGACTTAAAGAAAACACCAAGGGTTTGGTGTGATAGACTTAGCAACTTTTTTTATGAAAAAGTATTTGAAAAAGGTAGATTTGGTATTACACTATTCATTAAGAAAATCAAAGATCATACTTTATTGGTTCAAATCTACATTGACGATATCATATTCGGATCAACAAACAAAAACCTATGTGAAATTTTTTCAATTATGATGCAAGGAAAATTTTCAGGACTTCACAATTTTGTGGGTTAATCACACAATGCTTACAGGAATCATTACAAACGGGAGACAAACTATTAATTAACAGTTGCTTCCTGATATCAACTAGAGGGGTCTTCAATTCGTCCACCTTGGACACCAACTTCCTTCCTTCCTCTTCTTCCAACATGTTCACCGTGGGCTTGTTTTGTGGAGGCATATGATTATTGTTCAGATTCGAAATATTCGACGCAAATGTGATATCCTTTGACTCAATCATCTCTTGTACATTGTACTTCAGTGCCTTGCAGTTTTCCACTGAATGGTCGGGTGCTCTAGAGTGGAACTCACACCGGGAATTATCATCATAACCGGGAGGAAGGACTGTTGGTGGAGGTCCTAACTCCCTTAATTACATTAAATATCCACACAATAAGTATGATAAAAGATTACTATACGGCATCAGAACGGGGTCAAACCTTCTTTCTGGCCTTATCTGTCTTTGTTGTTGTTGTTGTGGGTAATACCGTTGTTGTTGTTGTTGTTGGGGTGCATATTATTGCTGATACGGGGAAAGTTATTAAACAGTCTGTTGGTCAGTAGGTATAAAATAGGGTTGCTGACTTTGAATGGGTGACACGGAGGTCACTTGATGATATGTTGCACGATACATTAGGGCCCTTCCCCTTACAACAACAATCTCATTGGTTTCCCCTTCTCTCTTCTTCCCAAAAGTGACATACGGTTTCTTCACTACACCAGAGGTACTAGCAGCGTTATGAATCTTTCTCATCTTGATCATATTTTCTATCCTCTCACCGAAACAAACGAAATCTAAAAATCCAGAGGATGTACTTCCTACCATACTATCCAAATATGGTCCTTGGAGGTTTCCCATAAACATATCTTCAAGCTCTCGCTCCAATAGAGGAGGTTGCACTCTCGCCGCTAACTCTCTCTAATGCTGGGCGTACTCCTTAAAAGTCTCATCAGACTTTTGAGTAAGGTTTTGAAGTTTGGTGCAATTTGGAGCCATGTCTGTTATATTGATAATGCTTCAAGAAAGCCTCGACCATATCTCTCCAAGAGTGGATGTGGGTACCCTTCAACTGCATGTACCACTCAAGCAAGGCCCCGCTCAAACTATCTTGAAAGAAATGCATAGGCAATCTTTCATCGTCTGAATAGGAAGCCATTTTTCGGCAGTAGGATCTGATGTGCGTTCTCGGGTCACTTGCTCCATTATACTTTTCAAAGTTGTGGACTTTGAATTTTACCGGTATCCTTACCCTAGGAACTAAGCACATTTCAGCAACATCCAAACCTATAGCATTAGAGCCCTCTATAGCCTTTAGTTTCTCCTCGATGACACACACTTTCTTCTCCATCTCAGCAGTTGGTGGGCCAAAAGCATCGTATAAGGAACCAACTCTTGGGCTGAAGAATGCGCCGTGTTGGTCATCTATTTCAATGATTGGAAGATTGACGACTGATGGTGGGACAACATAGGGTATTGACACATGGATTTGAAATTCCGGATCGCCTTGTGGCGGCACTAGGGTGGCAACATCACATTGGCCCTTTGTTGCATCTCTTCTTGGATTCTAGCCATGACCTCTTATCCTTTGGCTACAACTTAAGTGGTTTCCATTAGTTGTCCCATTTGTGCACAGACTTGGGACACCTCTTCTCCTAGTGCAACCTGATTTTGCTCGAGTTAATCCATGATTGCTCTTTGGTTTTTGCGAGTGTAGTAGGAATGTCTGGAAGTTAGCTTTTCAGTGGTATGTCCTGTTAAGAACGGTCAATGATGAGTTTTGTGGTTTTGCTTTGAAAAAATGTAGAATGATGCATGAATGCATTTTTTTAAATCTTTATTAATGCAACAACTCTTAGTTGTCGTGTTGCTTATTGCATGGAATATTTAAACATTTTATCATTGTAATCAAGAAAACCAAAGCACACACAAAGTGAATCATGAAAGCCTCGTTCATTCATTTTTTGGAACAAATAAGTACAGGGGAATTGAAAATACAAGTTTCTTGAATTGGAAAAAACAAACATGTAATATTACAAATCGACCCTAAAAATGATCCCTTGAACAGAGAGCTTCAATGCCGGTGATGATCCCTGCCATAGTCCTCTTACAAAATTTTACAAAGTGAAAGACTTCTTCAGAGGTATTTTCCGGGAACATGACCAAATCTGCTTCCTTTAATTTCTCAGGAAAGTCTTGGAGAGAAAACTTGGTCAACACAACCATATTTACATTTTTTTCCATCAGTTGTAGAGAGTCTGTAAGTTTCTGATGATTACATCCATCTGAACAATTGTAGCTTCTGTCCCAAGGTATATCTCTTCCTAATACCTATGGTTCTTTTGAAAATCGTGGTAAGCTTGCTCATAGATCCCTTTCTTCAAGTTCTTGATTTGTTCACAAGCTTTTCCAAGTTGGAATTGCTCATGAAAGAAGCTTCGGTAGATCTTTTCCTTCTCCAACTACTCACGGGTCAAATGATCCTTGCATTCCTTAATAGTCTTCCTTAGTTCTAGAGTTTGGGCCTCATAGTATTATTTGGACGCCTTCTTTATTGCATTTGACAATTTAATAATCTGCTCAAGATCCTTGATAGTGCGCCAGGCTTGATCCAACTTATTTATGAAGTTTAGCTCAAAGTTAGCTCTTAATGGGACACCATCAACCCACTATTTCTTTCCTTCAACCTCCCTTAGCCTCTTCTTGTTGCTTTCAAACTCTTCTTTGACTTTCTTACCCTTGTCTTCCAAGTCTTTGTTCCTTTGCTTGGTACGGTTGAGCTGAACTCGTAACTGAGTGTTTTCTAATTCAAGCTCTTTGATTTTTTTGGTAAGCTTATCAACATCTTCTTGCAAGATGGGCCCAGGTTCTGTCATTAGAGGGAAGGAAGATTACTCAAATAAGAAAGGTATCTTGACAACTTGAGCTTGCTCTTTTACCCATAAGATGTAGGGTTCCTTGGCTACGACATTTTTCTTTTCCCACTCTTGATCAATTTTGATTATCTTCATCCAAGCTCTCCTCACTCTTCTCACAATTGGATTGAGTGAGTCAACATCATTGATGATGAATGCATGCCCAAGTTCTTTGTCTTTTAGGGGACTAACCAATGCATGCCCAAGTTTCCTTTGGGAGGACTAACCAATGCATGCCTAAGTTGCTTTTGGGATGACTAACCAATACATGCCTAAGTTGCCTTTTGAGTAACACAAGGTTGTAGTTGATGCAACCACATGTACCCATCAAAGGTACGTTAGATAACCCTCCACATCTGAGTATGACGTATTTAGTTTCCCACTCACTTTTATACTAGTGGACAAAACTAGTACAGAGAGAGGCAAACCTCTGAGGCCAAGTAAGATTCCTAGAGACAAAAGGTCCCGTTTGAGGCATGTGGGTCCTCATCCATACATGTAAGAATGGAGCGTAACAAAGGAAGGTTCCATATTTTTTCTCATGTCTAGTGTGGAAGGTATGATAGAAGTCTGCTAACAGCAATAACACAGGGTTGCCAGCCAATATAATTCATATTGTTGAATGATCTACGAAATTGTCAATGTTTAGAAACAAGGTAATTCCATGAACCAAAAGTGCCAATACTGCACTACGGAACTCCCATTTTTCTTCTCTTACAAACATCCAAGCATGTTCTTCTAAGTATTTCCTTGTGAAACCTTTGACAACACCCTTGGATGCCCAATTATCCACAAACTCATTTGCATTAAGTCCCAAGATTGAGGCTAGCTTGGACATAGTGGGGTCTTATTCCATCTTGTGAAAAGGATTATAGTCTTTGATAGATCGATTCAAGATCCTCTCAAATTCCTCCAAGATTGGAGCTATTTGAAAATCAAGGAAGGTGAGGCATCATAGAGGGATGTCATATTATTGATCCAAGGTAGTAAGTGCCCCAAAGTCAACTTTTTATATTAAGAGGTCCAAAATGTTTCCATAGGTTGTACGGAACTTGTTGTTCTTGATGGACGTAACCCTAGAACTTAAGGTCTTCATACTATCATATTGAGGTTCCTTGTAGGGGAAGGAGAATGTACTTTTCCTAGGAGGAGGATTCATGATTACTTTGTAAAATGTCTTATATTCTTGCAATGAACACAAGACACAAAGATCTTTGTTTTTGTGTTTATGATTATGATTATGACGATGATGTATAAATACATGTATGCATGGATGAATGGGTGAACGGGTGAACCGATAAATGGATAAGCGGTACTCAAGCATGGGTTCATAATCTGAGATCTCTGAGATGAAGAATGAAGTGTATTACTGATTGTTTTCAAACCAAGTTTCTCATTGTGTAGGATCTAGGCCTATTTTAGAAACAGATACCCCAAAGTCACGGATTCATCTGAATGTTTTCCACTCATGGCAAAAGCATGCCGGTTGACAACTCCATCAAATGAATCTATCATGGGTTAGGTCTTTATAACGACCCTCACGAGAAAAGCTTCTTTGGGACCCATACTATGTGACCATTGACATTGGGTTCTAAACAAGGTTCTCAAAGTCATGAATTTCCTTGATCGTTTTCTAGTTATGTCAATTTACTTTCCATGCGTTATCTCCATCAAGGAAATCTATTATGAGTGAGGTCTTCGTACCGACCCTCGTGAGAAAAGCTTCTCGGGGACCCATACTATGCGATCATCATTTCTAATTGGCCATAGGTTTAATATTCTAAAAAAGGTCCTTAGAGTCAAGTCTTCTAATGAAGATAGTGTCGCTTACGCCAAAAGCTTGACGGTCATTCAATATCTTTAAAAAGAATCTACTCTAAACGAGACTCTCATATCGACCCTTACGAAAAAAGATTCTCGGTGGCCTATACTACTCAACCTCTCATATCTCAAGCTTACTTTACAGACTCAGGTAGAGATTCTTTCCCATAAGGTTTTCTTGCAATCAATAACATCCTATTTTTTTGCATCCCATCTTCACAACGCTATGTCACATACAAAATAATATTAACAAATACAAAGCAAACAATTAAAATACTAAATATAAAGAATAAAAGAACAAAAATAAAAGTGATAAACCCCCACACACGTAAAAATACAACCTAAATTATGCTTGACTTGCTTTGGGAAACTGTTTCCCCAGCAGAGTCGCCAACTGTCACTACCGCGAAAAAATTGGATTGACTAGATTGAAAGTCAAAGATAATGACACAGAGTCGCCACCGAATTTTATTTATTTATCATATAAAAAGAGACGAAAGAAAAAATAGTCGATAAAACCCTTATAAGATAAATACAAAGATGTATATGGATAAGGACTAGTCTCGTAACCAAATATGGGCTCGAAAGTCGATTACGCGAGGGGAAGGTATTAGCACCCTCACGTCCATGGTACTCCATGGAAACCATTTAAGTCGTTTGCGTGCATGGGTATTTATCTTTAAATTTTATATTATTATTAGGAAAATGGGTAAATAAATAAGATTGGGTTTTTTATTATTGTGCTCGCCAATGATTGGGGCCCTTGTGCCTACGTATCATTCATCGGGGGATGAAGAATCAGAGCTCTGTAGTTCAGAGTAGAAAATGTTTGTGTGTTGGTTAATTTTACCTTGAAAAAGGATTTTCGGTGTGATGCCCTAAGGTGCAAAAATAAGTTTGATGAGTTGCCGTTGATTTTAGGTTTTTTAAAAAGAGATATTTTTAAATAAAATTGCACTAAAGACTATGGACGGAAGTGAATATTTCAAACAAACAAGTCAAATGTATTGTCTCCAAAATACTCAGAGTAAAGGTAGAAAAGCTCCATTCTCACTCATCCCCCACCACTTAAGGCTCGTGGCGCGCAACTCGAATTGTATGTTTATTATGTTTTGAATTTGATTAGGAAAGTGCCACTTGATGTTGGATGAAGGGTTTATTGCTTATTGATTATGAAACAGTGATGTACATGGAGATTTACAAAGTAATAAATGCTAGAAATAAAGGGTATCATTGTAAGGTAGCCTAAGAGAAAGCCTCTTGTGTGCAAAGTGACATATGCTAACAAGTGGATAATGGGCTTAATAACATGTCTCCCTAAGGTAGTGCCATGAATTACATTCTTACAATAAAAGATTTTAAGTTACTGATGAATATCCAAGTGAGAACATTGGTCAAGAATTAGAGCAAGGTCCAAATGCAAGGGGTCCTAATGAAAACCTCTAAGTCCACAATGGGTCACAAATGAATACATCTTTTTGGTCTTTTAATTTTATCATGTTTTTGTTCTTTTTGTTTATGTAATGACAATAAGTAAATGACAATGAAATAGAGATGTATGAGATATGTACAATAATGATAAATATGAGGATGATGCTTAAAATAAATTGACAAGAAAAGTAAACAAAAAGTAACAAATTAGGTTAACATGATCAATGGTTAGTAATGAAAGTTAGTGGTTAGTAATCAAATTGAACAGGGTAACTACCTAGGGATTATCTATCCATCAGTAAAAGGACTCAAAATATGATGCATCGAGGGATAACCTATCATTTATGCAAACTATTTAATATGATACATGATCATCTATCAATAGATTTGAATCAAAGAAAGTTATAACAACCTCAAGTCCATCTATCAATGATTTGAAGAGTGGAAGATTCTATCACCCAAATAATCATAAGTTAAAAGTCAAATAGTGTACAAGTTAAACATTCAAATCCAAGTGTCAATGGTTGATGATCAATGAACACAACACAACCAAATAGAATAAAAAAGAAAGGCTCATATAAGTGAAGGTATCATTTATGCATCAACTGGTTCAAACATGATCAAATATGGGAAATCTATCAACACCTCAAACTGTCATGAATGATCCATTGATCATTCATTAAAATGTTTGAAGTGTTGAAGATTAAGTCAACCCTAAGACCAATTACCATGACCAATAGAATATCATCAACCAATGATTAAACATAAGGGAAAAAAGGTCCAATAAAATGATAAAAAATAGAATAGTTAAATGAGAAAATAAAATACTTTGTGAAATATACTTAGTGAAATATTTGGTCAGGAGAAATAATCAAGAAAAAGAAATTAAAAAAGGAAAAGAAATAAGTAAAATAAAGAAAATGAAACAATATATCAAATAAAATAAAAAGAGAATAAAAAGGAACAAAGAGGGGCGTTAGGGGTTGAATCCCTGACCTTGGGGTCATGGGTCAACCTCTTTACCATTGAGCCAAGCACTCTTGGTTAACAAATAGTGTGCTGATTAAAATAAATAAAATACTTCAATTAAAAATAACAAAAAAGACTAACCACAACCACATGATTTGATTAATTAATAAAAGTAAGCATGATGGAATGACTTGAAACACACGCACCCCAGAGCTAAGTGAGCTACAATAATCAATGAAAACGTGCCAAACCAAAATTTTAAATTTAAAACAAAAGAACAAATGCGGGAGGCAACGACTCATGTTCATATTCAACTTTAGAATTTCAGAAATTCAAACTCTGTAACTCAAGGTTTTTAGTGGAATCAATGATGGATTCCACTTAACCTTTGATCCTTGTTGTCTTCCTCATAATCATGAGCCATTGATTGGCTTTGAGTATGGAGTATTTCTAATGAACACGAATGATAACTCAACCCTAAAACAAAAATTAAATCATGTTGGTGCAAGGATTGAAGCTAAAATCACGGGGCTTAGCATCACTGGACCAAGGGAAGTAGAGTGGTAACTTGTTTGGAAGAAAATGAAGGTGTTAACTACCTTGTCGGAATAGGTTTCAGATGGTGGTTTCGATGGATATGGAGAGCTCAGGTGAATGTTTCTTAATCATTTCTAGGGATCTGGTTAGCTTTAGTCAGGTCCAATAAAGGTGTTGACGTTTTTATGGTTTTGAAAATGGCTCAAAGACCAAACCCGATTGGTCTGTTTTTGAAGGAAATATGGTTTGTTTTCTGCAGAGATTCAATGGCTATCAAGCTTATTTTATGAATAGAGAAGCATCCCCTATTTTAGGGAAGCTTAGGGAGTGATTAGGTTGAAGTTTTAGGGTTGAGAAGCATGATTTGCCATGAGCCTGAAATGTGACCAAAAGTAAGACTTGTTGGCTAAGGGTAATTCACATGTCACCTACAATTCCTCTTTCATCCCTTTGTTTTGCAGACAAACATGCTTTCAGTGAGACATGGTGGCCCCTACACCTGCTGAGGTCCATTTGGATTGTATCCATTTTGGGCAATGTTACTTTTTGACTTTTTCTGTTTTGCTTGCTTGTGTCCCTTTGCTCCTCTCATTTTGGCTTGCATTTGGTGTCCTTAATGTTTGCAGCACACTTTTGGTTTAAATGGAAATTAAACACACATGAGTTGGTGAGTGATGCATCAATTGGCTGGTATGACCTGCTACAATGGAGCATGATGAAACCTAAACTTTGCACTTCGGCCAATTAAAATTGGCTCGTGCACTTTGAAAAAAAATTAGGCCAAATGAACTTTGCCATACCCTTAACATGTTTCAAGAGGAATTAGTTCAAAAGGTGTTGTGATGTGAAAATTACAATGGTTCAAAGTGGTGGTTATGACATGATTTTAGACCTGACTAGGCAACTTGACCAACTTGGCCAATCCATATTTTGAGGTCCTTATACATTGAATCAAGTCTTGGGCCTTGAAACAAAGTAGGAGAGGAGTTCATTTAGGATATTTGGCTCGAAGTAGATCCTTAAAATGTTAAAATATGAAAAAGTTATGGGGTTTGGACCAAATGGTAGGCCAAACTTACCAAAACATGACAAACCAACATGCCCTAAAAGTGCAATTTTGATGTTTTTTGAATTTCAAGGCACCATGATGATTGTTTGAAGACCAAATGATAAAATGTTGATAGAAACCAAACCTTGATGATTTGTGGGATGATTATGGGATATGTTTGTGGATGAAACCAATTATTTTAAGTTGAGGATTCCAATGATCAAACAAAAAACTTCCACTTGTAATGCCATGTATGAATAAGGTGGATGGGTGTTTGGGTGTATGATGATTGAAATTAGATTGAATTAGATGTGAATGGACCAATGGATGATGAGGTGATCAAGTGAAAAGGCCAAGCATAAAAGCAAAGGGAAATCATTAGGGTTTTTGGACCTAAATATTCCTCAAATGCCAAGGTTTTACAAACTAGGGTTTGGGTACATGTGGTGTCTTGGAGTAGTTTCACAAGGTTTATGCATAATCAATGTTTGGATATTAGGGTTTCTCAAAGGGAAATGTCAAAACACAAAGTCAAATGATGACTTTAACAAGACACAAAGGATCAAAGGATTAAGGTTGAGGTCCATGGATGACCAGATGAACAAATAAAGCTTCCAATTAAGGCTCACCCTTAAATTAGGGTTTTAAAGGTGAGTGGGGTGACTTGTGTAGTCCCTTAAGGCCAAATAATTCTTGAAGATAGAAATTATGGTTTAGGGTGGATTGGGCACACCCCAACATGATCAAGAGATCTTGGTGGTTCTCAGATATGAATACCATGCCTTGGGTTTATGCTTTCTTGTCATGAGTATAAATGCAAACGAGATGATGAGATTATGAGTCTATGCTTATGTATTAGGGTTGTGTAAATTGTATAAGAGGTAGGGTAAATTTGGGGGTATGACAAAGATTGCTGATTTTTGCCTCAGACTTAACCATATGAAGCATGTTAGCATAAAAGTACGATAGTGGCATCGAAAGGGCTATTGATTACCTCAGTCAAGTCTTGAATGATGCAAAAATTAGGTATAGTCTAATAGAAAATATGTTCCTTTGTTTGTATTTCTCCTGTATGAAGTTAAAACATTATATAAAACCATATGATGTCTACGTCTCTTTGCATTTTGATATCATTAAGCATATGTTATCTAAGCCAATTTTGCATAGTCGAATTGGAAAATAGGATCTTGCCTTGACTGAATATTCTCTGATGTATATGCCTTTAAAGGCAATGAAGAGGTAGGTGGTCGCAGACTTTATCATAAATCATGCGATGGTCGAGACACCCCAAAATTATTTGGAACTGGAACCTTAGAAATTATACTTTGATGGTTCTAGCCTTAAAATCGGAATTGGCATTAGAATATTAGTAATTTCTCCTAATAAGATTCCGAAGAAGCTTAAATATAAAATTGATGGCCTGTGCATGAATAACAAAGCCGAATACGAGGCTTTGATAGTTGGCCTTGAAATTTTGTTGGATTTGGGGGCAATAAGAGTCGAAATCAGAGGGGACTATGAGTTGATTGTTAGGAAAATAACAAAAGATTACAGTTTCATTAAGGAGAATTTGATAATGTACTTTGTTATAGTAAACCAACTTATTAAGCGTTTCGATTATGTTAACATCCAACATGTCCCTCAACTTGAAAATCAAGAGACAAATGATATGACACAGATTGCCTTAGGGTACAGGGTGTCAAATGGAAAATTGAAATAATTAATTTAGGTTCGAGGAAGAGTAAAATTGACAAGGTTATAGCCATTGGATTTACTGATGACGAAATTGGGACATGCAGATCCTGAAAACATTGAAATCTTCGGCATTGACAATTTGACAGATACAATCAGTGAACTGATTATTCAAGAAGACACCTAAAGGTATCTTGATCAAGTGTCTTAGTGAAGGTGAGTCATACTTGGTAGTATAAGTGTCCATAGTGAAGCGTGTAGCGCCCTTTAAGTCGAACATAAAATAATTAGCCGATAATGCTAAAGGATTAAATTGAATTCTCCAAGGGATGCCAGGAATGTCAAATACATGTAGGCATCAACATGTTCCTACAAGTGAGTTACATGAAATTATTAATCCTTGTCCATTCATATTTTGGGCTTTGGATTTGGTTGGCGAGATTCGACCAAAATCGTTTAAAAGTGAAAAGTACATCTTAGTTTGTATTGACTACTTTACTAAGTGGATAGAGGAGATACCCCTAGTGAATGTCGACCAGTATGCAGTAATATATTTTATACAAAGGAATATTATTTATAGATTCAGAATTCCTGAGACCATTATGATTGATCAAGGGTCGGTGTTTACTGGTCAAAAGATGTAAGAGTTTGCTTTTGAGACGAGAATCAAGTTGTTAACGTCCACTCCTTATTATGCCTAGGAAAATGGCTAGGTCGAAGCAACCAATAAAATAATAATTGGTTTAATTAAGAAATATATGGGAAAGAAGGCAAAGAATTGGCGTAAACCTTTGGACCAAGTCTTGTGGGCATGTCAAATGTTTCCTAAGGAAGCAACAAATGCTACTCCTTTTCGAATAACCTATGGACATGGTGTTGTCTTACCTATCAAAATATATCTACAATCTACGAATTCAAAGACAAAATGAGATACCATCTGACATTATTGGACTATAATGTCGGATGAATTGGTCGACTTGGATGATGAAAGGCTATCTTCCTTAGATGTTTTGATAAGGCAAAAAGAGCGAGTAGCCAGAGCCTACAATAAAAAGGTTAAGGTTAAAAAATTCTCGACTAGATATTGTGTGTGGAAAGTTATTTTTCTTATGGATAAAAAAGAAAAGTCTTTAGGCAAATGGTCCCCCCATTGGGAAGGTCCTTTTCGGGTCATTCGAGTATTCTCTAACAATGCTTATTAGATCAAGGAGTTAACATCTGATCTTCGAATCTTGAGAGTAAATGGTAAGTATTTGAGACGATATAAACCTATGCTACATGAAATTCGAACTACAATAGAATGATATGCATAAAGACGAAACTCCAACATGGTATTTAAAGGGTGCCAAAATGGTAAGTCATTACAAAAAGATTAGAATCCAAAAATTCGGAAAAAATATTCAAAATACATGTTTAAGCGGGAAATCTAGACCTAAAGTCTTCAAGCTTGGTCTTAGAGAATGCAAGTCTTGTGTTCAGACGATCGTTGGCCTCTTCTAAAGAATCAAATTCAGTTCCCAGTCGAGAGCAGCTTCACCGTGTTCGACACCCTAGGTATCTTCTTGATCAATGATCTCTCTGGTGGGTAGTGATTTGTCCCATTCGAGCTCATCCTTTTGCTTTTCTAAACCTTCAATTTCTTTGGTCAATTAAAAAAATTTGGGTGCAAAGCTTTGATATTTGATCATTAAATGAAGCCTTATTGTCTAGGTATTCTTGAAGTTGATTTTCAAGCTTATCGACCTCCTTTTCAGAAGCACCGCTTAAGTCTCATGCTACAATTATAACTTCTCTTGTTTGATAGAGTCGGGTGTTGTAGGTCTTTTTGAGGTTGATATCTCAGAAAACCTGATTGAAATAAGCTTCAAACTCAAACAATAATTGGACCCTAGAATCTGGGACCCTTTGTTTGTAGAGTTCAACCAACAACTTCTGAATATCCATGTTGAGTTGAACGTCCTCTTTGATGGAATTGAGGAGGTAAATTTCAAAAAATTTAGCTTTCAGTTGTTGAATTAAGAGGTTCACCAAGCATTTGCTTGCTTCAGCCAGCGAAACATCAAAAGAGTTGGAAGGTGTTGTGTCGGTCGAGAGCCTGCTTATTTTTGAAGTCTCAAGGCCTCTGCTGGAATTTTTAGGTTGATGGTTATAAATATTCTTAGCTCCGAAAAGTATTGGATGGTGAATGTTGAATGGTAGGTTGAGCCTAGTTCCCTCTGACAACGGTAAACTGAACTTTTTCCTCTGTCAGGATGGTCTCGACACATGTAGTAGCCTATTCTTCACCCATTTTTTTTCCAGAATTCTTAGCAGTTTTTGGATCGTCCTGGGACAAGTTGTCATGGACAGAAGCTAGAGTAACATCAAATTATTCAGTTCACTGGGGAGATAGTTGGTTGACATCAGCATCTGCTTTAGGATTCGGTTTTGTAGAAGCACCTGCATCTTCATCAAGTGGTTTGTTCTTTGGATGAACAAACGAAAGACTGGAATTAATAACATATGGCCATTGGATATGAGAGTAAGCTCTAGTGGGAGTCAAACGTCAGATACTTGTCGATTTGTTCACCACGTCCTCTCCTGACTATGGTAGCCCCAAAAAAATGTTTATTCGAGGTTGGATAAAAAAAATAAAATGAATTATTTTTTAATCATCTCATGCAATGCAATATCTCAGGTTCTTTTATTTCTTTTTCTTTAACTAGGAGACATTTTTGTTATTCATCTTGTGCTTTATCATCAAGATTATCCAAATCTTTGCCTTCTTTATCAGAAGGACCAACAATCGAGGTTGTTGTCTCCTTAGGGGGATTTGTCTTTGAAATTATGCCTTTTGTCTTGTTGATTTTTGGTTTGAGATAAGGCTTGGGTTTTAGGTTCAAAAATATTTGAGTCGTCTCACTATCCTTTGAACTTTCGTCCTCATCTAAGTTCTCTGTCACTTCCGGCACAACCTCAAAAGTTGGTTGGTTAGTTTTACTAAATCATTGTAACCATAAGATGGAAATCATATGCACACATGTGCCGGTGAAGTATTTGTGGATTTCTTATTTTTCTTAGGTTTGGTGGTTGAGGGGAAACCTGCATCCCATTTTCAACTCTGAAACAAAGATAATATGTAAAACATCATCTCAAAATTATCCCACGCAAGAGATGGAGAAAAGACTTACCTTTTTCTTTTGGGGTTCTTCTTCTTTTTTGACCTCATCAACATTAGATAGGCCTTTAATATTGGTTTCGTATTTTGTTTTCCTTTCACCTGCAA